>NW_028167420.1:0-429000 GCF_963513975.1 Fringilla coelebs | reverse complement strand
CCTTTCCACTCCCAAAAACATGCACATGGAAGGAGCTGCTGCAAAAGCGATGCTGTGCTCGCTGCTGCTCCTCCTGAAGCTCTGGCTGCTAAATCTGAGGCTTTCCTTCCAATTTCAAGCTGCAAAGCACTTGCTGAATTGCAGGGAAAGTCCGGGAGGCATTTGCTGTGCTGGCACACTTTCTCCTTCCTAGACAGAGTGGAAAAGCTTTTCCCTGCCGTGTAGGCGACAAGAGACGCATTGGACGGGCATCCGGAGCTGTCCGAAGGTAAGCGCCTGTTCCCGGCCTCTTTCGGCACAAGCCCCCCCTCCGGAGCGCACCGCGGCCGGCAGGATGCTCTCTGCCGGCGAAGGTGCCGCTTCTCCGGCAAGGAAGCTTCGCCCGCTTCTCCAGCACACGGAGAGCGTGCTAGCAGGTGAAACGTGAAGAAAGAAGTTGCAGAACACTGGCACTGAGCGTGCAGCTTTCCAGCGGAGAGAAAAAGCTACTTTAACACTCTGCAAGCCTTTCCACTCCCAAAAACATGCACATGGAAGGAGCTGCTGCAAAAGCGATGCTGTGCTCGCTGCTGCTTTTCCTGAAGCTCTGGCTGCCAAATCTGAAACTTTCCTTCCAATTTCAAGCTGCAAAGCACATGCTGAATTGCAGGGAAAGTCCGGGAGGCATTTGCTGTGCTGGCACACTTTCTCCTTCCTAGACAGAGTGGAAAAGCTTTTCCCTGCCGTGTAGGCGACAAGAGACGCATTAGACGGGCATCCGGAGCTGTCCGAAGGTAAGCGCCTGTTCCCGGCCTCTGTCGGCACAAGCCCCCGCTCCGGAGCGCACCGCGGCCGGCAGGATGCTCTCTGCCGGCGAAGGTGCCGCTTCTCCGGCAAGGAAGCCTCAGCCGCTTCTCCTGCACACGGAGAGCGTGGTAGCTGCTGAAGCGCGAAGAAAGAAGCTGCAGAACACTGGCACTGAGCGTGCAGCTTTCCAGCGGAGAGAAAAAGCTACTTGAACACTCTGCAAGCCTTTCCACTCCCAAAAACATGCACATGGAAGGAGCTGCTGCAAAAGCGATGCTTTGCTCGCTGCTGCTCCTCCTGAAGCTCTGGCTGCTAAATCTGAGGCTTTCCTTCCAATTTCAAGCTGCAAAGCACTTGCTGAATTGCAGGGAAAGTCCGGGAGGCATTTGCTGTGCTGGCACACTTTCTCCTTCCTAGACAGAGTGGAAAAGCTTTTCCCTGCCGTGTAGGCGACAAGAGACGCATTGGACGGGCATCCGGAGCTGTCCGAAGGTAAGCGCCTGTTCCCGGCCTCTGTCGGCACAAGCCCCCGCTCCGGAGCGCACCGCGGCCGGCAGGATGCTCGCTGCCGGCGAAGGTGCCGCTTCTCCGGCAAGGAAGCCTCGCCCGCTTCTCCAGCACACGGAGAGCGTGCTAGCTGCTGAAACGTTAAGAAAGAAGCTGCAGAACACTGGCACTGAGCGTGCAGCTTTCCAGCGGAGAGAAAAAGCTACTTGAACACTCTGCAAGCCTTTCCACTCCCAAAAACATGCACATGGAAGGAGCTGCTGCAAAAGCGATGCTGTGCTCGCTGCTGCTCCTCCTGAAGCTCTGGCTGCTAAATCTGAGGCTTTCCTTCCAATTTCAAGCTGCAAAGCACTTGCTGAATTGCAGGGAAAGTCCGGGAGGCATTTGCTGTGCTGGCACACTTTCTCCTTCCTAGACAGAGTGGAAAAGCTTTTCCCTGCCGTGTAGGCGACAAGAGACGCATTAGATGGGCATCCGGAGCTGTCCGAAGGTAAGCGCCTGTTCCCGGCCTCTTTCGGCACAAGCCCCCGCTCCGGAGCGCACCGCGGCCGGCAGGATGCTCTCTGCCGGCGAAGGTGCCGCTTCTCCGGCAAGGAAGCCTCAGCCGCTTCTCCTGCACACGGCGAGCGTGCTAGCAGGTGAAACGCGAAGAAAGAAGCTGCAGAACACTGGCACTGAGCGTGCAGCTTTCCAGCGGAGAGAAAAAGCTACTTTAACACTCTACAAGCCTTTCTACTCCCAAAAACATGCACATGGAAGGAGCTGCTGCAAAAGCGATGCTGTGCTCGCTGCTGCTCCTCCTGAAGCTCTGGCTGCTAAATCTGAGGCTTTCCTTCCAATTTCAAGCTGCAAAGCACTTGCTGAATTGCAGGGAAAGTCCGGGAGGCATTTGCTGTGCTGGCACACTTTCTCCTTCCTAGACAGAGTGGAAAAGCTTTTCCCTGCCGTGTAGGCGACAAGAGACGCATTAGACGGGCATCCGGAGCTGTCCGAAGGTAAGCGCCTGTTGCCGGCCTCTTTCGGCACAAGCCCCCGCTCCGGAGCGCACCGCGGCCGGCAGGATGCTCTCTGCCGGCGAAGGTGCCGCTTCTCCGGCAAGGAAGCTTCGCCCGCTTCTCCAGCACACGGAGAGCGTGCTAGCTGCTGAAACGTGAAGAAAGAAGTTGCAGAACACTGGCACTGAGCGTGCAGCTTTCCAGCGGAGAGAAAAAGCTACTTGAACACTCTGCAAGCCTTTCCACTCCCAAAAACATGCACATGGAAGGAGCTGCTGCAAAAGCGATGCTGTGCTCGCTGCTGCTCCTCCTGAAGCTCTGGCTGCTAAATCTGAGGCTTTCCTTCCAATTTCAAGCTGCAAAGCACTTGCTGAATTGCAGGGAAAGTCCGGGAGGCATTTGCTGTGCTGGCACACTTTCTCCTTCCTAGACAGAGTGGAAAAGCTTTTCCCTGCCGTGTAGGCGACAAGAGACGCATTGGACGGGCATCCGGAGCTGTCCGAAGGTAAGCGCCTGTTCCCGGCCTCTTTCGGCACAAGCCCCCGCTCCGGAGCGCACCGCGGCCGGCAGGATGCTCTCTGCCGGCGAAGGTGCCGCTTCTCCGGCAAGGAAGCCTCAGCCGCTTCTCCTGCACACGGAGAGCGTGGTAGCTGCTGAAGCGCGAAGAAAGAAGCTGCAGAACACTGGCACTGAGCGTGCAGCTTTCCAGCGGAGAGAAAAAGCTACTTGAACACTCTGCAAGCCTTTCCACTCCCAAAAACATGCACATGGAAGGAGCTGCTGCAAAAGCGATACTGTGCTCGCTGCTGCTCCTCCTGAAGCTCTGGCTGCTAAATCTGAGGCTTTCCTTCCAATTTCAAGCTGCAAAGCACTTGCTGAATTGCAGGGAAAGTCCGGGAGGCATTTGCTGTGCTGGCACACTTTCTCCTTCCTAGACAGAGTGGAAAAGCTTTTCCCTGCCGTGTAGGCGACAAGAGACGCATTAGACGGGCATCCGGAGCTGTCCGAAGATAAGCGCCTGTTCCCGGCCTCTTTCGGCACAAGCCCCCGCTCCGGAGCGCACCGCGGCCGGCAGGATGCTCTCTGCCGGCGAAGGTGCCGCTTCTCCGGCAAGGAAGCCTCAGCCGCTTCTCCAGCACACGGAGAGCGCGCTAGCTGCTGAAACGTGAAGAAAGAAGCTGAAGAGCACTGGCACTGAGCGTGCAGCTTTCCAGCGGAGAGAAAAAGCTACTTGAACACTCTGCAAGCCTTTCCACTCCCAAAAACATGCACATGGAAGGAGCTGCTGCAAAAGCGATGCTGTGCTCGCTGCTGCTCCTCCTGAAGCTCTGGCTGCTAAATCTGAGGCTTTCCTTCCAATTTCAAGCTGCAAAGCACTTGCTGAATTGCAGGGAAAGTCCGGGAGGCATTTGCTCTGCTGGCACACTTTCTCCTTCCTAGACAGAGTGGAAAAGCTTTTCCCTGCCGTGTAGGCGACAAGAGACGCATTAGATGGGCATCCGGAGCTGTCCGAAGGTAAGCGCCTGTTCCCGGCCTCTTTCGGCACAAGCCCCCGCTCCGGAGCGCACCGCGGCCGGCAGGATGCTCTCTGCCGGCGAAGGTGCCGCTTCTCCGGCAAGGAAGCCTCAGCCGCTTCTCCTGCACACGGAGAGCGCGCTAGCTGCTGAAACGTGAAGAAAGAAGCTGCAGAACACTGGCACTGAGCGTGCAGCTTTCCAGCGGAGAGAAAAAGCTACTTTAACACTCTACAAGCCTTTCTACTCCCAAAAACATGCACATGGAAGGAGCTGCTGCAAAAGCGATGCTGTGCTCGCTGCTGCTCCTCCTGAAGCTCTGGCTGCTAAATCTGAGGCTTTCCTTCCAATTTCAAGCTGCAAAGCACTTGCTGAATTGCAGGGAAAGTCCGGGAGGCATTTGCTGTGCTGGCACACTTTCTCCTTCCTAGACAGAGTGGAAAAGCTTTTCCCTGCCGTGTAGGCGACAAGAGACGCATTAGACGGGCATCCGGAGCTGTCCGAAGGTAAGCGCCTGTTCCCGGCCTCTTTCGGCACAAGCCCCCGCTCCGGAGCGCACCGCGGCCGGCAGGATGCTCTCTGCCGGCGAAGGTGCCGCTTCTCCGGCAAGGAAGCCTCAGCCGCTTCTCCTGCACACGGAGAGCGTGGTAGCTGCTGAAGCGCGAAGAAAGAAGCTGCAGAACACTGGCACTGAGCGTGCAGCTTTCCAGCGGAGAGAAAAAGCTACTTGAACACTCTGCAAGCCTTTCCACTCCCAAAAACATGCACATGGAAGGAGCTGCTGCAAAAGCGATGCTGTGCTCGCTGCTGCTCCTCCTGAAGCTCTGGCTGCTAAATCTGAGGCTTTCCTTCCAATTTCAAGCTGCAAAGCACTTGCTGAATTGCAGGGAAAGTCCGGGAGGCATTTGCTGTGCTGGCACACTTTCTCCTTCCTAGACAGAGTGGAAAAGCTTTTCCCTGCCGTGTAGGCGACAAGAGACGCATTGGACGGGCATCCGGAGCTGTCCGAAGGTAAGCGCCTGTTCCCGGCCTCTTTCGGCACAAGCCCCCGCTCCGGAGCGCACCGCGGCCGGCAGGATGCTCTCTGCCGGCGAAGGTGCCGCTTCTCCGGCAAGGAAGCTTCGCCCGCTTCTCCAGCACACGGAGAGCGTGCTAGCTGCTGAAACGTGAAGAAAGAAGTTGCAGAACACTGGCACTGAGCGTGCAGCTTTCCAGCGGAGAGAAAAAGCTACTTGAACACTCTGCAAGCCTTTCCACTCCCAAAAACATGCACATGGAAGGAGCTGCTGCAAAAGCGATGCTGTGCTCGCTGCTGCTCCTCCTGAAGCTCTGGCTGCTAAATCTGAGCCTTTCCTTCCAATTTCAAGCTGCAAAGCACTTGCTGAATTGCAGGGAAAGTCCGGGAGGCATTTGCTGTGCTGGCACACTTTCTCCTTCCTAGACAGAGTGGAAAAGCTTTTCCCTGCCGTGTAGGCGACAAGAGACGCATTAGACGGGCATCCGGAGCTGTCCGAAGGTAAGCGCCTGTTCCCGGCCTCTTTCGGCACAAGCCCCCGCTCCGGAGCGCACCGCGGCCGGCAGGATGCTCTCTGCCGGCGAAGGTGCCGCTTCTCCGGCAAGGAAGCCTCAGCCGCTTCTCCTGCACACGGAGAGCGTGGTAGCTGCTGAAGCGCGAAGAAAGAAGCTGCAGAACACTGGCACTGAGCGTGCAGCTTTCCAGCGGAGAGAAAAAGCTACTTGAACACTCTGCAAGCCTTTCCACTCCCAAAAACATGCACATGGAAGGAGCTGCTGCAAAAGCGATGCTGTGCTCGCTGCTGCTCCTCCTGAAGCTCTGGCTGCTAAATCTGAGGCTTTCCTTCCAATTTCAAGCTGCAAAGCACTTGCTGAATTGCAGGGAAAGTCCGGGAGGCATTTGCTGTGCTGGCACACTTTCTCCTCCCTAGACAGAGTGGAAAAGCTTTTCCCTGCCGTGTAGGCGACAAGAGACGCATTGGACGGGCATCCGGAGCTGTCCGAAGGTAAGCGCCTGTTCCCGGCCTCTTTCGGCACAAGCCCCCGCTCCGGAGCGCACCGCGGCCGGCAGGATGCTCTCTGCCGGCGAAGGTGCCGCTTCTCCGGCAAGGAAGCTTCGCCCGCTTCTCCAGCACACGGAGAGCGTGCTAGCTGCTGAAACGTGAAGAAAGAAGTTGCAGAACACTGGCACTGAGCGTGCAGCTTTCCAGCGGAGAGAAAAAGCTACTTTAACACTCTGCAAGCCTTTCCACTCCCAAAAACATGCACATGGAAGGAGCTGCTGCAAAAGCGATGCTGTGCTCGCTGCTGCTCCTCCTGAAGCTCTGGCTGCCAAATCTGAGGCTTTCCTTCCAATTTCAAGCTGCAAAGCACATGCTGAATTGCAGGGAAAGTCCGGGAGGCATTTGCTGTGCTGGCACACTTTCTCCTTCCTAGACAGAGTGGAAAAGCTTTTCCCTGCCGTGTAGGCGACAAGAGACGCATTAGACGGGGATCCGGAGCTGTCCGAAGGTAAGCGCCTGTTCCCGGCCTCTGTCGGCACAAGCCCCCGCTCCGGAGCGCACCGCGGCCGGCAGGATGCTCTCTGCCGGCGAAGGTGCCGCTTCTCCGGCAAGGAAGCCTCAGCCGCTTCTCCTGCACACGGAGAGCGCGCTAGCTGCTGAAACGTGAAGAAAGAAGCTGCAGAACACTGGCATTGAGCGTGCAGCTTTCCAGCGGAGAGAAAAAGCTACTTGAACACTCTGCAAGCCTTTCAACTCCCAAAAACATGCACATGGAAGGAGCTGCTGCAAAAGCGATGCTGTGCTCGCTGCTGCTCCTCCTGAAGCTCTGGCTGCTAAATCTGAGGCTTTCCTTCCAATTTCAAGCTGCAAAGCACTTGCTGAATTGCAGGGAAAGTCCGGGAGGCATTTGCTGTGCTGGCACACTTTCTCCTTCCTAGACAGAGTGGAAAAGCTTTTCCCTGCCGTGTAGGCGACAAGAGACGCATTAGACGGGCATCCGGAGCTGTCCGAAGGTAAGCGCCTGTTCCCGGCCTCTGTCGGCACAAGCCCCCGCTCCGGAGCGCACCGCGGCCGGCCGGATGATCTCTGCCGGCGAAGGTGCCGCTTCTCCGGCAAGGAAGCCTCAGCCGCTTCTCCTGCACACGGAGAGCGCGCTAGCTGCTGAAGCGCGAAGAAAGAAGCTGCAGAACACTGGCACTGAGCGTGCAGCTTTCCAGCGGAGAGAAAAAGCTACTTGAACACTCTGCAAGCCTTTCCACTCCCAAAAACATGCACATGGAAGGAGCTGCTGCAAAAGCGATGCTGTGCTCGCTGCTGCTCCTCCTGAAGCTCTGGCTGCTAAATCTGAGGCTTTCCTTCCAATTTCAAGCTGCAAAGCACTTGCTGAATTGCAGGGAAAGTCCGGGAGGCATTTGCTGTGCTGGCACACTTTCTCCTTCCTAGACAGAGTGGAAAAGCTTTTCCCTGCCGTGTAGGCGACAAGAGACGCATTGGACGGGCATCCGGAGCTGTCCGAAGGTAAGCGCCTGTTCCCGGCCTCTTTCGGCACAAGCCCCCGCTCCGGAGCGCACCGCGGCCGGCAGGATGCTCTCTGCCGGCGAAGGTGCCGCTTCTCCGGCAAGGAAGCCTCAGCCGCTTCTCCTGCACACGGAGAGCGTGGTAGCTGCTGAAGCGCGAAGAAAGAAGCTGCAGAACACTGGCACTGAGCGTGCAGCTTTCCAGCGGAGAGAAAAAGCTACTTGAACACTCTGCAAGCCTTTCCACTCCCAAAAACATGCACATGGAAGGAGCTGCTGCAAAAGCGATGCTGTGCTCGCTGCTGCTCCTCCTGAAGCTCTGGCTGCTAAATCTGAGGCTTTCCTTCCAATTTCAAGCTGCAAAGCACTTGCTGAATTGCAGGGAAAGTCCGGGAGGCATTTGCTGTGCTGGCACACTTTCTCCTTCCTAGACAGAGTGGAAAAGCTTTTCCCTGCCGTGTAGGCGACAAGAGACGCATTGGACGGGCATCCGGAGCTGTCCGAAGGTAAGCGCCTGTTCCCGGCCTCTGTCGGCACAAGCCCCCGCTCCGGAGCGCACCGCGGCCGGCAGGATGCTCTCTGCCGGCGAAGGTGCCGCTTCTCCGGCAAGGAAGCCTCAGCCGCTTCTCCTGCACACGGCGAGCGTGCTAGCTGCTGAAACGCGAAGAAAGAAGCTGCAGAACACTGGCACTGAGCGTGCAGATTTCCAGCGGAGAGAAAAAGCTACTTTAACACTCTGCAAGCCTTTCCACTCCCAAAAACATGCACATGGAAGGAGCTGCTGCAAAAGCGATGCTGTGCTCGCTGCTGCTCCTCCTGAAGCTCTGGCTGCTAAATCTGAGGCTTTCCTTCCAATTTCAAGCTGCAAAGCACTTGCTGAATTGCAGGGAAAGTCCGGGAGGCATTTGCTGTGCTGGCACACTTTCTCCTTCCTAGACAGAGTGGAAAAGCTTTTCCCTGCCGTGTAGGCGACAAGAGACGCATTAGACGGGGATCCGGAGCTGTCCGAAGGTAAGCGCCTGTTCCCGGCCTCTTTCGGCACAAGCCCCCGCTCCGGAGCGCACCGCGGCCGGCAGGATGCTCTCTGCCGGCGAAGGTGCCGCTTCTCCGGCAAGGAAGCCTCAGCCGCTTCTCCTGCACACGGAGAGCGTGCTAGCTGCTGAAACGTGAAGAAAGAAGTTGCAGAGCACTGGCACTGAGCGTGCAGCTTTCCAGCGGAGAGAAAAAGCTACTTTAACACTCTGCAAGCCTTTCCACTCCCAAAAACATGCACATGGAAAAAAGCTGCTGCAAAAGCGATGCTGTGCTCGCTGCTGCTCCTCCTGAAGCTCTGGCTGCTAAATCTGAGGCTTTCCTTCCAATTTCAAGCTGCAAAGCACTTGCTGAATTGCAGGGAAAGTCCGGGAGGCATTTGCTGTGCTGGCACACTTTCTCCTTCCTAGACAGAGTGGAAAAGCTTTTCCCTGCCGTGTAGGCGACAAGAGACGCATTAGACGGGCATCCGGAGCTGTCCGAAGGTAAGCGCCTGTTGCCGGCCTCTTTCGGCACAAGCCCCCGCTCCGGAGCGCACCGCGGCCGGCAGGATGCTCTCTGCCGGCGAAGGTGCCGCTTCTCCGGCAAGGAAGCCTCAGCCGCTTCTCCTGCACACGGAGAGCGCGCTAGCTGCTGAAACGCGAAGAAAGAAGCTGCAGAACACTGGCACTGAGCGTGCAGCTTTCCAGCGGAGAGAAAAAGCTACTTTAACACTCTACAAGCCTTTCTACTCCCAAAAACATGCACATGGAAGGAGCTGCTACAAAAGCGATGCTGTGCTCGCTGCTGCTCCTCCTGAAGCTCTGGCTGCTAAATCTGAGGCTTTCCTTCCAATTTCAAGCTGCAAAGCACTTGCTGAATTGCAGGGAAAGTCCGGGAGGCATTTGCTGTGCTGGCACACTTTCTCCTTCCTAGACAGAGTGGAAAAGCTTTTCCCTGCCGTGTAGGCGACAAGAGACGCATTAGACGGGGATCCGGAGCTGTCCGAAGGTAAGCGCCTGTTCCCGGCCTCTTTCGGCACAAGCCCCCGCTCCGGAGCGCACCGCGGCCGGCAGGATGCTCTCTGCCGGCGAAGGTGCCGCTTCTCCGGCAAGGAAGCCTCAGCCGCTTCTCCTGCACACGGAGAGCGTGGTAGCTGCTGAAGCGCGAAGAAAGAAGCTGCAGAAGACTGGCACTGAGCGTGCAGCTTTCCAGCGGAGAGAAAAAGCTACTTGAACACTCTGCAAGCCTTTCCACTCCCAAAAACATGCACATGGAAGGAGCTGCTGCAAAAGCGATGCTGTGCTCGCTGCTGCTCCTCCTGAAGCTCTGGCTGCTAAATCTGAGGCTTTCCTTCCAATTTCAAGCTGCAAAGCACTTGCTGAATTGCAGGGAAAGTCCGGGAGGCATTTGCTGTGCTGGCACACTTTCTCCTTCCTAGACAGAGTGGAAAAGCTTTTCCCTGCCGTGTAGGCGACAAGAGACGCATTAGACGGGCATCCGGAGCTGTCCGAAGGTAAGCGCCTGTTCCCGGCCTCTGTCGGCACAAGCCCCCGCTCCGGAGCGCACCGCGGCCGGCAGGATGCTCTCTGCCGGCGAAGGTGCCGCTTCTCCGGCAAGGAAGCCTCAGCCGCTTCTCCTGCACACGGAGAGCGCGCTAGCTGCTGAAACGTGAAGAAAGAAGCTGCAGAACACTGGCACTGAGCGTGCAGCTTTCCAGCGGAGAGAAAAAGCTACTTGAACACTCTGCAAGCCTTTCCACTCCCAAAAACATGCACATGGAAGGAGCTGCTGCAAAAGCGATGCTGTGCTCGCTGCTGCTCCTCCTGAAGCTCTGGCTGCTAAATCTGAGGCTTTCCTTCCAATTTCAAGCTGCAAAGCACTTGCTGAATTGCAGGGAAAGTCCGGGAGGCATTTGCTGTGCTGGCACACTTTCTCCTTCTTAGACAGAGTGGAAAAGCTTTTCCCTGCCGTGTAGGCGACAAGAGACGCATTAGACGGGGATCCGGAGCTGTCCGAAGGTAAGCGCCTGTTCCCGGCCTCTTTCGGCACAAGCCCCCGCTCCGGAGCGCACCGCGGCCGGCAGGATGCTCTCTGCCGGCGAAGGTGCCGCTTCTCCGGCAAGGAAGTCTCAGCCGCTTCTCCTGCACACGGAGAGCGTGGTAGCTGCTGAAACGCGAAGAAAGAAGTTGCAGAACACTGGCACTGAGCGTGCAGCTTTCCAGCGGAGAGAAAAAGCTACTTTAACACTCTGCAAGCCTTTCCACTCCCAAAAACATGCACATGGAAAAAAGCTGCTGCAAAAGCGATGCTGTGCTCGCTGCTGCTCCTCCTGAAGCTCTGGCTGCTAAATCTGAGGCTTTCCTTCCAATTTCAAGCTGCAAAGCACTTGCTGAATTGCAGGGAAAGTCCGGGAGGCATTTGCTGTGCTGGCACACTTTCTCCTTCCTAGACAGAGTGGAAAAGCTTTTCCCTGCCGTGTAGGCGACAAGAGACGCATTAGACGGGCATCCGGAGCTGTCCGAAGGTAAGCGCCTGTTCCCGGCCTCTTTCGGCACAAGCCCCCGCTCCGGAGCGCACCGCGGCCGGCAGGATGCTCTCTGCCGGCGAAGGTGCCGCTTCTCCGGCAAGGAAGCCTCAGCCGCTTCTCCTGCACACGGAGAGCGCGCTAGCTGCTGAAACGTGAAGAAAGAAGCTGCAGAACACTGGCACTGAGCGTGCAGCTTTCCAGCGGAGAGAAAAAGCTACTTGAACACTCTGCAAGCCTTTCCACTCCCAAAAACATGCACATGGAAGGAGCTGCTGCAAAAGCGATGCTGTGCTCGCTGCTGCTCCTCCTGAAGCTCTGGCTGCTAAATCTGAGGCTTTCCTTCCAATTTCAAGCTGCAAAGCACTTGCTGAATTGCAGGGAAAGTCCGGGAGGCATTTGCTGTGCTGGCACACTTTCTCCTTCCTAGACAGAGTGGAAAAGCTTTTCCCTGCCGTGTAGGCGACAAGAGACGCATTGGACGGGCATCCGGAGCTGTCCGAAGGTAAGCGCCTGTTCCCGGCCTCTGTCGGCACAAGCCCCCGCTCCGGAGCGCACCGCGGCCGGCAGGATGCTCTCTGCCGGCGAAGGTGCCGCTTCTCCGGCAAGGAAGCCTCAGCCGCTTCTCCTGCACACGGCGAGCGTGCTAGCTGCTGAAACGCGAAGAAAGAAGCTGCAGAACACTGGCACTGAGCGTGCAGATTTCCAGCGGAGAGAAAAAGCTACTTTAACACTCTGCAAGCCTTTCCACTCCCAAAAACATGCACATGGAAGGAGCTGCTGCAAAAGCGATGCTGTGCTCGCTGCTGCTCCTCCTGAAGCTCTGGCTGCTAAATCTGAGGCTTTCCTTCCAATTTCAAGCTGCAAAGCACTTGCTGAATTGCAGGGAAAGTCCGGGAGGCATTTGCTGTGCTGGCACACTTTCTCCTTCCTAGACAGAGTGGAAAAGCTTTTCCCTGCCGTGTAGGCGACAAGAGACGCATTAGACGGGCATCCGGAGCTGTCCGAAGGTAAGCGCCTGTTGCCGGCCTCTTTCGGCACAAGCCCCCGCTCCGGAGCGCACCGCGGCCGGCAGGATGCTCTCTGCCGGCGAAGGTGCCGCTTCTCCGGCAAGGAAGCCTCAGCCGCTTCTCCTGCACACGGAGAGCGTGCTAGCTGCTGAAACGTGAAGAAAGAAGTTGCAGAGCACTGGCACTGAGCGTGCAGCTTTCCAGCGGAGAGAAAAAGCTACTTTAACACTCTGCAAGTATTTCAACTCCCAAAAACATGCACATGGAAGGAGCTGCTGCAAAAGCGATGCTGTGCTCGCTGCTGCTCCTCCTGAAGCTCTGGCTGCTAAATCTGAGGCTTTCCTTCCAATTTCAAGCTGCAAAGAACTTGCTGAATTGCAGGGAAAGTCCGGGAGGCATTTGCTGTGCTGGCACACTTTCTCCTTCCTAGACAGAGTGGAAAAGCTTTTCCCTGCCGTGTAGGCGACAAGAGACGCATTAGACGGGCATCCGGAGCTGTCCGAAGGTAAGCGCCTGTTCCCGGCCTCTTTCGGCACAAGCCCCCGCTCCGGAGCGCACCGCGGCCGGCAGGATGCTCTCTGCCGGCGAAGGTGCCGCTTCTCCGGCAAGGAAGCCTCAGCCGCTTCTCCTGCACACGGAGAGCGCGCTAGCTGCTGAAACGTGAAGAAAGAAGCTGCAGAACACTGGCACTGAGCGTGCAGCTTTCCAGCGGAGAGAAAAAGCTACTTGAACACTCTGCAAGCCTTTCCACTCCCAAAAACATGCACATGGAAGGAGCTGCTGCAAAAGCGATGCTGTGCTCGCTGCTGCTCCTCCTGAAGCTCTGGCTGCTAAATCTGAGGCTTTCCTTCCAATTTCAAGCTGCAAAGCACTTGCTGAATTGCAGGGAAAGTCCGGGAGGCATTTGCTGTGCTGGCACACTTTCTCCTTCCTAGACAGAGTGGAAAAGCTTTTCCCTGCCGTGTAGGCGACAAGAGACGCATTGGACGGGCATCCGGAGCTGTCCGAAGGTAAGCGCCTGTTGCCGGCCTCTTTCGGCACAAGCCCCCGCTCCGGAGCGCACCGCGGCCGGCAGGATGCTCTCTGCCGGCGAAGGTGCCGCTTCTCCGGCAAGGAAGCCTCAGCCGCTTCTCCTGCACACGGAGAGCGCGCTAGCTGCTGAAACGTGAAGAAAGAAGCTGCAGAACACTGGCACTGAGCGTGCAGCTTTCCAGCGGAGAGAAAAAGCTACTTGAACACTCTGCAAGCCTTTCCACTCCCAAAAACATGCACATGGAAGGAGCTGCTGCAAAAGCGATGCTGTGCTCGCTGCTGCTCCTCCTGAAGCTCTGGCTGCTAAATCTGAGGCTTTCCTTCCAATTTCAAGCTGCAAAGCACTTGCTGAATTGCAGGGAAAGTCCGGGAGGCATTTGCTGTGCTGGCACACTTTCTCCTTCCTAGACAGAGTGGAAAAGCTTTTCCCTGCCGTGTAGGCGACAAGAGACGCATTGGACGGGCATCCGGAGCTGTCCGAAGGTAAGCGCCTGTTCCCGGCCTCTGTCGGCACAAGCCCCCGCTCCGGAGCGCACCGCGGCCGGCAGGATGCTCTCTGCCGGCGAAGGTGCCGCTTCTCCGGCAAGGAAGCCTCGCCCGCTTCTCCAGCACACGGAGAGCGTGCTAGCTGCTGAAACGTGAAGAAAGAAGTTGCAGAACACTGGCACTGAGCGTGCAGATTTCCAGCGGAGAGAAAAAGCTACTTTAACACTCTGCAAGCCTTTCCACTCCCAAAAACATGCACATGGAAGGAGCTGCTGCAAAAGCGATGCTGTGCTCGCTGCTGCTCCTCCTGAAGCTCTGGCTGCTAAATCTGAGGCTTTCCTTCCAATTTCAAGCTGCAAAGCACTTGCTGAATTGCAGGGAAAGTCCGGGAGGCATTTGCTGTGCTGGCACACTTTCTCCTTCCTAGACAGAGTGGAAAAGCTTTTCCCTGCCGTGTAGGCGACAAGAGACGCATTAGACGGGGATCCGGAGCTGTCCGAAGGTAAGCGCCTGTTCCCGGCCTCTTTCGGCACAAGCCCCCGCTCCGGAGCGCACCGCGGCCGGCAGGATGCTCTCTGCCGGCGAAGGTAACGCTTCTCCGGCAAGGAAGCCTCAGCCGCTTCTCCTGCACACGGAGAGCGTGCTAGCTGCTGAAACGTGAAGAAAGAAGTTGCAGAGCACTGGCACTGAGCGTGCAGCTTTCCAGCGGAGAGAAAAAGCTACTTTAACACTCTGCAAGTATTTCAACTCCCAAAAACATGCACATGGAAGGAGCTGCTGCAAAAGCGATGCTGTGCTCGCTGCTGCTCCTCCTGAAGCTCTGGCTGCTAAATCTGAGGCTTTCCTTCCAATTTCAAGCTGCAAAGCACTTGCTGAATTGCAGGGAAAGTCCGGGAGGCATTTGCTGTGCTGGCACACTTTCTCCTTCCTAGACAGAGTGGAAAAGCTTTTCCCTGCCGTGTAGGCGACAAGAGACGCATTAGACGGGCATCCGGAGCTGTCCGAAGGTAAGCGCCTGTTCCCGGCCTCTTTCGGCACAAGCCCCCGCTCCGGAGCGCACCGCGGCCGGCAGGATGCTCTCTGCCGGCGAAGGTGCCGCTTCTCCGGCAAGGAAGCCTCAGCCGCTTCTCCTGCACACGGAGAGCGTGCTAGCTGCTGAAACGTGAAGAAAGAAGTTGCAGAGCACTGGCACTGAGCGTGCAGCTTTCCAGCGGAGAGAAAAAGCTACTTTAACACTCTGCAAGTATTTCAACTCCCAAAAACATGCACATGGAAGGAGCTGCTGCAAAAGCGATGCTGTGCTCGCTGCTGCTCCTCCTGAAGCTCTGGCTGCTAAATCTGAGGCTTTCCTTCCAATTTCAAGCTGCAAAGCACTTGCTGAATTGCAGGGAAAGTCCGGGAGGCATTTGCTGTGCTGGCACACTTTCTCCTTCCTAGACAGAGTGGAAAAGCTTTTCCCTGCCGTGTAGGCGACAAGAGACGCATTAGACGGGCATCCGGAGCTGTCCGAAGGTAAGCGCCTGTTCCCGGCCTCTTTCGGCACAAGCCCCCGCTCCGGAGCGCACCGCGGCCGGCAGGATGCTCTCTGCCGGCGAAGGTGCCGCTTCTCCGGCAAGGAAGCCTCAGCCGCTTCTCCTGCACACGGAGAGCGCGCTAGCTGCTGAAACGTGAAGAAAGAAGCTGCAGAACACTGGCACTGAGCGTGCAGCTTTCCAGCGGAGAGAAAAAGCTACTTGAACACTCTGCAAGCCTTTCCACTCCCAAAAACATGCACATGGAAGGAGCTGCTGCAAAAGCGATGCTGTGCTCGCTGCTGCTCCTCCTGAAGCTCTGGCTGCTAAATCTGAGGCTTTCCTTCCAATTTCAAGCTGCAAAGCACTTGCTGAATTGCAGGGAAAGTCCGGGAGGCATTTGCTGTGCTGGCACACTTTCTCCTTCCTAGACAGAGTGGAAAAGCTTTTCCCTGCCGTGTAGGCGACAAGAGACGCATTGGACGGGCATCCGGAGCTGTCCGAAGGTAAGCGCCTGTTGCCGGCCTCTTTCGGCACAAGCCCCCGCTCCGGAGCGCACCGCGGCCGGCAGGATGCTCTCTGCCGGCGAAGGTGCCGCTTCTCCGGCAAGGAAGCCTCGCCCGCTTCTCCAGCACACGGAGAGCGTGCTAGCTGCTGAAACGTGAAGAAAGAAGTTGCAGAGCACTGGCACTGAGCGTGCAGCTTTCCAGCGGAGAGAAAAAGCTACTTTAACACTCTGCAAGCCTTTCCACTCCCAAAAACATGCACATGGAAGGAGCTGCTGCAAAAGCGATGCTGTGCTCGCTGCTGCTCCTCCTGAAGCTCTGGCTGCTAAATCTGAGGCTTTCCTTCCAATTTCAAGCTGCAAAGCACTTGCTGAATTGCAGGGAAAGTCCGGGAGGCATTTGCTGTGCTGGCACACTTTCTCCTTCCTAGACAGAGTGGAAAAGCTTTTCCCTGCCGTGTAGGCGACAAGAGACGCATTAGACGGGCATCCGGAGCTGTCCGAAGGTAAGCGCCTGTTGCCGGCCTCTTTCGGCACAAGCCCCCGCTCCGGAGCGCACCGCGGCCGGCAGGATGCTCTCTGCCGGCGAAGGTGCCGCTTCTCCGGCAAGGAAGCCTCAGCCGCTTCTCCTGCACACGGAGAGCGCGCTAGCTGCTGAAACGTGAAGAAAGAAGCTGCAGAACACTGGCACTGAGCGTGCAGCTTTCCAGCGGAGAGAAAAAGCTACTTGAACACTCTGCAAGCCTTTCCACTCCCAAAAACATGCACATGGAAGGAGCTGCTGCAAAAGCGATGCTGTGCTCGCTGCTGCTCCTCCTGAAGCTCTGGCTGCTAAATCTGAGGCTTTCCTTCCAATTTCAAGCTGCAAAGCACTTGCTGAATTGCAGGGAAAGTCCGGGAGGCATTTGCTGTGCTGGCACACTTTCTCCTTCCTAGACAGAGTGGAAAAGCTTTTCCCTGCCGTGTAGGCGACAAGAGACGCATTGGACGGGCATCCGGAGCTGTCCGAAGGTAAGCGCCTGTTCCCGGCCTCTGTCGGCACAAGCCCCCGCTCCGGAGCGCACCGCGGCCGGCAGGATGCTCTCTGCCGGCGAAGGTGCCGCTTCTCCGGCAAGGAAGCCTCAGCCGCTTCTCCTGCACACGGCGAGCGTGCTAGCTGCTGAAACGCGAAGAAAGAAGCTGCAGAACACTGGCACTGAGCGTGCAGATTTCCAGCGGAGAGAAAAAGCTACTTGAACACTCTGCAAGCCTTTCCACTCCCAAAAACATGCACATGGAAGGAGCTGCTGCAAAAGCGATGCTGTGCTCGCTGCTGCTCCTCCTGAAGCTCTGGCTGCTAAATCTGAGGCTTTCCTTCCAATTTCAAGCTGCAAAGCACTTGCTGAATTGCAGGGAAAGTCCGGGAGGCATTTGCTGTGCTGGCACACTTTCTCCTTCCTAGACAGAGTGGAAAAGCTTTTCCCTGCCGTGTAGGCGACAAGAGACGCATTAGACGGGGATCCGGAGCTGTCCGAAGGTAAGCGCCTGTTCCCGGCCTCTTTCGGCACAAGCCCCCGCTCCGGAGCGCACCGCGGCCGGCAGGATGCTCTCTGCCGGCGAAGGTGCCGCTTCTCCGGCAAGGAAGCCTCAGCCGCTTCTCCTGCACACGGAGAGCGTGCTAGCTGCTGAAACGTGAAGAAAGAAGTTGCAGAGCACTGGCACTGAGCGTGCAGCTTTCCAGCGGAGAGAAAAAGCTACTTTAACACTCTGCAAGTATTTCAACTCCCAAAAACATGCACATGGAAGGAGCTGCTGCAAAAGCGATGCTGTGCTCGCTGCTGCTCCTCCTGAAGCTCTGGCTGCTAAATCTGAGGCTTTCCTTCCAATTTCAAGCTGCAAAGCACTTGCTGAATTGCAGGGAAAGTCCGGGAGGCATTTGCTGTGCTGGCACACTTTCTCCTTCCTAGACAGAGTGGAAAAGCTTTTCCCTGCCGTGTAGGCGACAAGAGACGCATTAGACGGGCATCCGGAGCTGTCCGAAGGTAAGCGCCTGTTCCCGGCCTCTTTCGGCACAAGCCCCCGCTCCGGAGCGCACCGCGGCCGGCAGGATGCTCTCTGCCGGCGAAGGTGCCGCTTCTCCGGCAAGGAAGCCTCAGCCGCTTCTCCTGCACACGGAGAGCGCGCTAGCTGCTGAAACGTGAAGAAAGAAGCTGCAGAACACTGGCACTGAGCGTGCAGCTTTCCAGCGGAGAGAAAAAGCTACTTGAACACTCTGCAAGCCTTTCCACTCCCAAAAACATGCACATGGAAGGAGCTGCTGCAAAAGCGATGCTGTGCTCGCTGCTGCTCCTCCTGAAGCTCTGGCTGCTAAATCTGAGGCTTTCCTTCCAATTTCAAGCTGCAAAGCACTTGCTGAATTGCAGGGAAAGTCCGGGAGGCATTTGCTGTGCTGGCACACTTTCTCCTTCCTAGACAGAGTGGAAAAGCTTTTCCCTGCCGTGTAGGCGACAAGAGACGCATTGGACGGGCATCCGGAGCTGTCCGAAGGTAAGCGCCTGTTCCCGGCCTCTGTCGGCACAAGCCCCCGCTCCGGAGCGCACCGCGGCCGGCAGGATGCTCTCTGCCGGCGAAGGTGCCGCTTCTCCGGCAAGGAAGCCTCGCCCGCTTCTCCAGCACACGGAGAGCGTGCTAGCTGCTGAAACGTGAAGAAAGAAGTTGCAGAACACTGGCACTGAGCGTGCAGCTTTCCAGCGGAGAGAAAAAGCTACTTGAACACTCTGCAAGCCTTTCCACTCCCAAAAACATGCACATGGAAGGAGCTGCTGCAAAAGCGATGCTGTGCTCGCTGCTGCTCCTCCTGAAGCTCTGGCTGCTAAATCTGAGGCTTTCCTTCCAATTTCAAGCTGCAAAGCACTTGCTGAATTGCAGGGAAAGTCCGGGAGGCATTTGCTGTGCTGGCACACTTTCTCCTTCCTAGACAGAGTGGAAAAGCTTTTCCCTGCCGTGTAGGCGACAAGAGACGCATTAGATGGGCATCCGGAGCTGTCCGAAGGTAAGCGCCTGTTGCCGGCCTCTTTCGGCACAAGCCCCCGCTCCGGAGCACACCGCGGCCGGCAGGATGCTCTCTGCCGGCGAAGGTGCCGCTTCTCCGGCAAGGAAGCCTCAGCCGCTTCTCCTGCACACGGAGAGCGCGCTAGCTGCTGAAACGTGAAGAAAGAAGCTGCAGAACACTGGCACTGAGCGTGCAGCTTTCCAGCGGAGAGAAAAAGCTACTTTAACACTCTGCAAGCCTTTCCACTTCCAAAAACATGCACATGAAAGGAGCTGCTGCAAAAGCGATGCTGTGCTCGCTGCTGCTCCTCCTGAAGCTCTGGCTGCTAAATCTGAGGCTTTCCTTCCAATTTCAAGCTGCAAAGCACTTGCTGAATTGCAGGGAAAGTCCGGGAGGCATTTGCTGGTCTGGCACACTTTCTCCTTCCTAGACAGAGTGGAAAAGCTTTTCCCTGCCGTGTAGGCGACAAGAGACGCATTAGACGGGCATCCGGAGCTGTCCGAAGGTAAGCGCCTGTTGCCGGCCTCTTTCGGCACAAGCCCCCGCTCCGGAGCGCACCGCGGCCGGCAGGATGCTCTCTGCCGGCGAAGGTGCCGCTTCTCCGGCAAGGAAGCCTCAGCCGCTTCTCCTGCACACGGAGAGCGCGCTAGCTGCTGAAACGTGAAGAAAGAAGCTGCAGAACACTGGCACTGAGCGTGCAGCTTTCCAGCGGAGAGAAAAAGCTACTTGAACACTCTGCAAGCCTTTCCACTCCCAAAAACATGCACATGGAAGGAGCTGCTGCAAAAGCGATGCTGTGCTCGCTGCTGCTCCTCCTGAAGCTCTGGCTGCTAAATCTGAGGCTTTCCTTCCAATTTCAAGCTGCAAAGCACTTGCTGAATTGCAGGGAAAGTCCGGGAGGCATTTGCTGTGCTGGCACACTTTCTCCTTCCTAGACAGAGTGGAAAAGCTTTTCCCTGCCGTGTAGGCGACAAGAGACGCATTGGACGGGCATCCGGAGCTGTCCGAAGGTAAGCGCCTGTTCCCGGCCTCTGTCGGCACAAGCCCCCGCTCCGGAGCGCACCGCGGCCGGCAGGATGCTCTCTGCCGGCGAAGGTGCCGCTTCTCCGGCAAGGAAGCCTCAGCCGCTTCTCCTGCACACGGCGAGCGTGCTAGCTGCTGAAACGCGAAGAAAGAAGCTGCAGAACACTGGCACTGAGCGTGCAGATTTCCAGCGGAGAGAAAAAGCTACTTGAACACTCTGCAAGCCTTTCCACTCCCAAAAACATGCACATGGAAGGAGCTGCTGCAAAAGCGATGCTGTGCTCGCTGCTGCTCCTCCTGAAGCTCTGGCTGCTAAATCTGAGGCTTTCCTTCCAATTTCAAGCTGCAAAGCACTTGCTGAATTGCAGGGAAAGTCCGGGAGGCATTTGCTGTGCTGGCACACTTTCTCCTTCCTAGACAGAGTGGAAAAGCTTTTCCCTGCCGTGTAGGCGACAAGAGACGCATTAGACGGGCATCCGGAGCTGTCCGAAGGTAAGCGCCTGTTCCCGGCCTCTTTCGGCACAAGCCCCCGCTCCGGAGCGCACCGCGGCCGGCAGGATGCTCTCTGCCGGCGAAGGTGCCGCTTCTCCGGCAAGGAAGCCTCAGCCGCTTCTCCTGCACACGGAGAGCGTGCTAGCTGCTGAAACGTGAAGAAAGAAGTTGCAGAGCACTGGCACTGAGCGTGCAGCTTTCCAGCGGAGAGAAAAAGCTACTTTAACACTCTGCAAGTATTTCAACTCCCAAAAACATGCACATGGAAGGAGCTGCTGCAAAAGCGATGCTGTGCTCGCTGCTGCTCCTCCTGAAGCTCTGGCTGCTAAATCTGAGGCTTTCCTTCCAATTTCAAGCTGCAAAGCACTTGCTGAATTGCAGGGAAAGTCCGGGAGGCATTTGCTGTGCTGGCACACTTTCTCCTTCCTAGACAGAGTGGAAAAGCTTTTCCCTGCCGTGTAGGCGACAAGAGACGCATTAGACGGGCATCCGGAGCTGTCCGAAGGTAAGCGCCTGTTCCCGGCCTCTTTCGGCACAAGCCCCCGCTCCGGAGCGCACCGCGGCCGGCAGGATGCTCTCTGCCGGCGAAGGTGCCGCTTCTCCGGCAAGGAAGCCTCAGCCGCTTCTCCTGCACACGGAGAGCGCGCTAGCTGCTGAAACGTGAAGAAAGAAGCTGCAGAACACTGGCACTGAGCGTGCAGCTTTCCAGCGGAGAGAAAAAGCTACTTGAACACTCTGCAAGCCTTTCCACTCCCAAAAACATGCACATGGAAGGAGCTGCTGCAAAAGCGATGCTGTGCTCGCTGCTGCTCCTCCTGAAGCTCTGGCTGCTAAATCTGAGGCTTTCCTTCCAATTTCAAGCTGCAAAGCACTTGCTGAATTGCAGGGAAAGTCCGGGAGGCATTTGCTGTGCTGGCACACTTTCTCCTTCCTAGACAGAGTGGAAAAGCTTTTCCCTGCCGTGTAGGCGACAAGAGACGCATTGGACGGGCATCCGGAGCTGTCCGAAGGTAAGCGCCTGTTCCCGGCCTCTGTCGGCACAAGCCCCCGCTCCGGAGCGCACCGCGGCCGGCAGGATGCTCTCTGCCGGCGAAGGTGCCGCTTCTCCGGCAAGGAAGCCTCGCCCGCTTCTCCAGCACACGGAGAGCGTGCTAGCTGCTGAAACGTGAAGAAAGAAGTTGCAGAACACTGGCACTGAGCGTGCAGCTTTCCAGCGGAGAG
Organism: Fringilla coelebs; assembly: GCF_963513975.1. Classification (NCBI taxonomy): domain Eukaryota; kingdom Metazoa; phylum Chordata; class Aves; order Passeriformes; family Fringillidae; genus Fringilla; species Fringilla coelebs. The sequence goes on along the minus strand of NW_028167420.1, from coordinate 407,814 downwards.
AAAAAGCTACTTTAACACTCTGCAAGTATTTCAACTCCCAAAAACATGCACATGGAAGGAGCTGCTGCAAAAGCGATGCTGTGCTCGCTGCTGCTCCTCCTGAAGCTCTGGCTGCTAAATCTGAGGCTTTCCTTCCAATTTCAAGCTGCAAAGCACTTGCTGAATTGCAGGGAAAGTCCGGGAGGCATTTGCTGTGCTGGCACACTTTCTCCTTCCTAGACAGAGTGGAAAAGCTTTTCCCTGCCGTGTAGGCGACAAGAGACGCATTAGACGGGCATCCGGAGCTGTCCGAAGGTAAGCGCCTGTTCCCGGCCTCTTTCGGCACAAGCCCCCGCTCCGGAGCGCACCGCGGCCGGCAGGATGCTCTCTGCCGGCGAAGGTGCCGCTTCTCCGGCAAGGAAGCCTCAGCCGCTTCTCCTGCACACGGAGAGCGCGCTAGCTGCTGAAACGTGAAGAAAGAAGCTGCAGAACACTGGCACTGAGCGTGCAGCTTTCCAGCGGAGAGAAAAAGCTACTTGAACACTCTGCAAGCCTTTCCACTCCCAAAAACATGCACATGGAAGGAGCTGCTGCAAAAGCGATGCTGTGCTCGCTGCTGCTCCTCCTGAAGCTCTGGCTGCTAAATCTGAGGCTTTCCTTCCAATTTCAAGCTGCAAAGCACTTGCTGAATTGCAGGGAAAGTCCGGGAGGCATTTGCTGTGCTGGCACACTTTCTCCTTCCTAGACAGAGTGGAAAAGCTTTTCCCTGCCGTGTAGGCGACAAGAGACGCATTGGACGGGCATCCGGAGCTGTCCGAAGGTAAGCGCCTGTTCCCGGCCTCTGTCGGCACAAGCCCCCGCTCCGGAGCGCACCGCGGCCGGCAGGATGCTCTCTGCCGGCGAAGGTGCCGCTTCTCCGGCAAGGAAGCCTCGCCCGCTTCTCCAGCACACGGAGAGCGTGCTAGCTGCTGAAACGTGAAGAAAGAAGTTGCAGAACACTGGCACTGAGCGTGCAGCTTTCCAGCGGAGAGAAAAAGCTACTTGAACACTCTGCAAGCCTTTCCACTCCCAAAAACATGCACATGGAAGGAGCTGCTGCAAAAGCGATGCTGTGCTCGCTGCTGCTCCTCCTGAAGCTCTGGCTGCTAAATCTGAGGCTTTCCTTCCAATTTCAAGCTGCAAAGCACTTGCTGAATTGCAGGGAAAGTCCGGGAGGCATTTGCTGTGCTGGCACACTTTCTCCTTCCTAGACAGAGTGGAAAAGCTTTTCCCTGCCGTGTAGGCGACAAGAGACGCATTAGACGGGCATCCGGAGCTGTCCGAAGGTAAGCGCCTGTTCCCGGCCTCTTTCGGCACAAGCCCCCGCTCCGGAGCGCACCGCGGCCGGCAGGATGCTCTCTGCCGGCGAAGGTGCCGCTTCTAAGGCAAGGAAGCCTCGCCCGCTTCTCCAGCACACGGAGAGCGTGGTAGCTGCTGAAACGTGATGAAAGAAGCTGCAGAACACTGGCACTGAGCGTGCAGCTTTCCAGCGGAGAGAAAAAGCTACTTGAACACTCTGCAAGCCTTTCCACTCCCAAAAACATGCACATGGAAGGAGCTGCTGCAAAAGCGATGCTGTGCTCGCTGCTGCTCCTCCTGAAGCTCTGGCTGCTAAATCTGAGGCTTTCCTTCCAATTTCAAGCTGCAAAGCACTTGCTGAATTGCAGGGAAAGTCCGGGAGGCATTTGCTGTGCTGGCACACTTTCTCCTTCCTAGACAGAGTGGAAAAGCTTTTCCCTGCCGTGTAGGCGACAAGAGACGCATTGGACGGGCATCCGGAGCTGTCCGAAGGTAAGCGCCTGTTCCCGGCCTCTGTCGGCACAAGCCCCCGCTCCGGAGCGCACCGCGGCCGGCAGGATGCTCTCTGCCGGCGAAGGTGCCGCTTCTCCGGCAAGGAAGCCTCAGCCGCTTCTCCTGCACACGGCGAGCGTGCTAGCTGCTGAAACGCGAAGAAAGAAGCTGCAGAACACTGGCACTGAGCGTGCAGATTTCCAGCGGAGAGAAAAAGCTACTTGAACACTCTGCAAGCCTTTCCACTCCCAAAAACATGCACATGGAAGGAGCTGCTGCAAAAGCGATGCTGTGCTCGCTGCTGCTCCTCCTGAAGCTCTGGCTGCTAAATCTGAGGCTTTCCTTCCAATTTCAAGCTGCAAAGCACTTGCTGAATTGCAGGGAAAGTCCGGGAGGCATTTGCTGTGCTGGCACACTTTCTCCTTCCTAGACAGAGTGGAAAAGCTTTTCCCTGCCGTGTAGGCGACAAGAGACGCATTAGACGGGCATCCGGAGCTGTCCGAAGGTAAGCGCCTGTTGCCGGCCTCTTTCGGCACAAGCCCCCGCTCCGGAGCACACCGCGGCCGGCAGGATGCTCTCTGCCGGCGAAGGTGCCGCTTCTCCGGCAAGGAAGCCTCAGCCGCTTCTCCTGCACACGGAGAGCGCGCTAGCTGCTGAAACGTGAAGAAAGAAGCTGCAGAACACTGGCACTGAGCGTGCAGCTTTCCAGCGGAGAGAAAAAGCTACTTTAACACTCTGCAAGCCTTTCCACTCCCAAAAACATGCACATGAAAGGAGCTGCTGCAAAAGCGATGCTGTGCTCGCTGCTGCTCCTCCTGAAGCTCTGGCTGCTAAATCTGAGGCTTTCCTTCCAATTTCAAGCTGCAAAGCACTTGCTGAATTGCAGGGAAAGTCCGGGAGGCATTTGCTGTGCTGGCACACTTTCTCCTTCCTAGACAGAGTGGAAAAGCTTTTCCCTGCCGTGTAGGCGACAAGAGACGCATTAGACGGGCATCCGGAGCTGTCCGAAGGTAAGCACCTGTTCCCGGCCTCTTTCGGCACAAGCCCCCGCTCCGGAGCGCACCGCGGCCGGCAGGATGCTCTCTGCCGGCGAAGGTGCCGCTTCTCCGGCAAGGAAGCCTCAGCCGCTTCTCCTGCACACGGAGAGCGTGCTAGCTGCTGAAACGTGAAGAAAGAAGTTGCAGAGCACTGGCACTGAGCGTGCAGCTTTCCAGCGGAGAGAAAAAGCTACTTTAACACACTGCAGGTATTTCAACTCCCAAAAACATGCACATGGAAGGAGCTGCTGCAAAAGCGATGCTGTGCTCGCTGCTGCTCCTCCTGAAGCTCTGGCTGCTAAATCTGAGGCTTTCCTTCCAATTTCAAGCTGCAAAGCACTTGCTGAATTGCAGGGAAAGTCCGGGAGGCATTTGCTGTGCTGGCACACTTTCTCCTTCCTAGACAGAGTGGAAAAGCTTTTCCCTGCCGTGTAGGCGACAAGAGACGCATTAGATGGGCATCCGGAGCTGTCCGAAGGTAAGCGCCTGTTCCCGGCCTCTTTCGGCACAAGCCCCCGCTCCGGAGCGCACCGCGGCCGGCAGGATGCTCTCTGCCGGCGAAGGTGCCGCTTCTCCGGCAAGGAAGCCTCAGCCGCTTCTCCTGCACACGGAGAGCGCGCTAGCTGCTGAAACGTGAAGAAAGAAGCTGCAGAACACTGGCACTGAGCGTGCAGCTTTCCAGCGGAGAGAAAAAGCTACTTGAACACTCTGCAAGCCTTTCCACTCCCAAAAACATGCACATGGAAGGAGCTGCTGCAAAAGCGATGCTGTGCTCGCTGCTGCTCCTCCTGAAGCTCTGGCTGCTAAATCTGAGGCTTTCCTTCCAATTTCAAGCTGCAAAGCACTTGCTGAATTGCAGGGAAAGTCCGGGAGGCATTTGCTGTGCTGGCACACTTTCTCCTTCCTAGACAGAGTGGAAAAGCTTTTCCCTGTCGTGTAGGCGACAAGAGACGCATTAGATGGGCATCCGGAGCTGTCCGAAGGTAAGCGCCTGTTGCCGGCCTCTTTCGGCACAAGCCCCCGCTCCGGAGCACACCGCGGCCGGCAGGATGCTCTCTGCCGGCGAAGGTGCCGCTTCTCCGGCAAGGAAGCCTCAGCCGCTTCTCCTGCACACGGAGAGCGCGCTAGCTGCTGAAACGTGAAGAAAGAAGCTGCAGAACACTGGCACTGAGCGTGCAGCTTTCCAGCGGAGAGAAAAAGCTACTTTAACACTCTGCAAGCCTTTCCACTCCCAAAAACATGCACATGAAAGGAGCTGCTGCAAAAGCGATGCTGTGCTCGCTGCTGCTCCTCCTGAAGCTCTGGCTGCTAAATCTGAGGCTTTCCTTCCAATTTCAAGCTGCAAAGCACTTGCTGAATTGCAGGGAAAGTCCGGGAGGCATTTGCTGTGCTGGCACACTTTCTCCTTCCTAGACAGAGTGGAAAAGCTTTTCCCTGCCGTGTAGGCGACAAGAGACGCATTAGACGGGCATCCGGAGCTGTCCGAAGGTAAGCGCCTGTTCCCGGCCTCTTTCGGCACAAGCCCCCGCTCCGGAGCGCACCGCGGCCGGCAGGATGCTCTCTGCCGGCGAAGGTGCCGCTTCTAAGGCAAGGAAGCCTCGCCCGCTTCTCCAGCACACGGAGAGCGTGGTAGCTGCTGAAACGTGATGAAAGAAGCTGCAGAACACTGGCACTGAGCGTGCAGCTTTCCAGCGGAGAGAAAAAGCTACTTGAACACTCTGCAAGCCTTTCCACTCCCAAAAACATGCACATGGAAGGAGCTGCTGCAAAAGCGATGCTGTGCTCGCTGCTGCTCCTCCTGAAGCTCTGGCTGCTAAATCTGAGGCTTTCCTTCCAATTTCAAGCTGCAAAGCACTTGCTGAATTGCAGGGAAAGTCCGGGAGGCATTTGCTGTGCTGGCACACTTTCTCCTTCCTAGACAGAGTAGAAAAGCTTTTCCCTGCCGTGTAGGCGACAAGAGACGCATTGGACGGGCATCCGGAGCTGTCCGAAGGTAAGCGCCTGTTCCCGGCCTCTGTCGGCACAAGCCCCCGCTCCGGAGCGCACCGCGGCCGGCAGGATGCTCTCTGCCGGCGAAGGTGCCGCTTCTCCGGCAAGGAAGCCTCAGCCGCTTCTCCTGCACACGGCGAGCGTGCTAGCTGCTGAAACGCGAAGAAAGAAGCTGCAGAACACTGGCACTGAGCGTGCAGATTTCCAGCGGAGAGAAAAAGCTACTTGAACACTCTGCAAGCCTTTCCACTCCCAAAAACATGCACATGGAAGGAGCTGCTGCAAAAGCGATGCTGTGCTCGCTGCTGCTCCTCCTGAAGCTCTGGCTGCTAAATCTGAGGCTTTCCTTCCAATTTCAAGCTGCAAAGCACTTGCTGAATTGCAGGGAAAGTCCGGGAGGCATTTGCTGTGCTGGCACACTTTCTCCTTCCTAGACAGAGTGGAAAAGCTTTTCCCTGCCGTGTAGGCGACAAGAGACGCATTAGACGGGCATCCGGAGCTGTCCGAAGGTAAGCGCCTGTTCCCGGCCTCTTTCGGCACAAGCCCCCGCTCCGGAGCGCACCGCGGCCGGCAGGATGCTCTCTGCCGGCGAAGGTGCCGCTTCTCCGGCAAGGAAGCCTCAGCCGCTTCTCCTGCACACGGAGAGCGTGCTAGCTGCTGAAACGTGAAGAAAGAAGTTGCAGAGCACTGGCACTGAGCGTGCAGCTTTCCAGCGGAGAGAAAAAGCTACTTTAACACTCTGCAAGCCTTTCAACTCCCAAAAACATGCACATGGAAGGAGCTGCTGCAAAAGCGATGCTGTGCTCGCTGCTGCTCCTCCTGAAGCTCTGGCTGCTAAATCTGAGGCTTTCCTTCCAATTTCAAGCTGCAAAGCACTTGCTGAATTGCAGGGAAAGTCCGGGAGGCATTTGCTGTGCTGGCACACTTTCTCCTTCCTAGACAGAGTGGAAAAGCTTTTCCCTGCCGTGTAGGCGACAAGAGACGCATTAGACGGGCATCCGGAGCTGTCCGAAGGTAAGCGCCTGTTCCCGGCCTCTGTCGGCACAAGCCCCCGCTCCGGAGCGCACCGCGGCCGGCAGGATGCTCTCTGCCGGCGAAGGTGCCGCTTCTCCGGCAAGGAAGCCTCAGCCGCTTCTCCTGCACACGGAGAGCGTGCTAGCTGCTGAACGTGAAGAAAGAAGTTGCAGAGCACTGGCACTGAGCGTGCAGCTTTCAGCGGAGAGAAAAAGCTACTTTAACACTCTGCAAGCCTTTCCACTCCAAAAAACATGCACATGGAAGGAGCTGCTGCAAAAGCGATGCTGTGCTCGCTGCTGCTCCTCCTGAAGCTCTGGCAGCTAAATCTGAGGCTTTCCTTCCAATTTCAAGCTGCAAAGCACTTGCTGAATTGCAGGGAAAGTCCGGGAGGCATTTGCTGTGCTGGCACACTTTCTCCTTCCTAGACAGAGTGGAAAAGCTTTTCCCTGCCGTGTAGGCGACAAGAGACGCATTAGACGGGGATCCGGAGCTGTCGAAGGTAAGCGCCTGTTGCCGGCCTCTTTCGGCACAAGCCCCCGCTCCGGAGCACACCGCGGCCGGCAGGATGCTCTCTGCCGGCGAAGGTGCCGCTTCTCCGGCAAGGAAGCCTCGCCCGCTTCTCCAGCACACGGAGAGCGTGCTAGCTGCTGAAACGTGAGAAAGAAGTTGCAGAACACTGGCACTGAGCGTGCAGCTTTCCAGCGGAGAGAAAAAGCTACTTGAACACTCTGCAAGCCTTTCCACTCCCAAAAACATGCACATGAAGGAGCTGCTGCAAAAGCGATGCTGTGCTCGCTGCTGCTCCTCCTGAAGCTCTGGCTGCTAAATCTGAGGCTTTCCTTCCAATTTCAAGCTGCAAAGCACTTGCTGAATTGCAGGGAAAGTCCGGGAGGCATTTGCTGTGCTGGCACACTTTCTCCTTCCTAGACAGAGTGGAAAAGCTTTTCCCTGCCGTGTAGGCGACAAGAGACGCATTAGACGGGCATCCGGAGCTGTCCGAAGGTAAGCGCCTGTTCCCGGCCTCTTTCGGCACAAGCCCCCGCTCCGGAGCGCACCGCGGCCGGCAGGATGCTCTCTGCCGGCGAAGGTGCCGCTTCTCCGCAAGGAAGCCTCAGCCGCTTCTCCTGCACACGGAGAGCGTGGTAGCTGCTGAAACGCGAAGAAAGAAGCTGCAGAACACTGGCACTGAGCGTGCAGATTTCCAGCGGAGAGAAAAAGCTACTTTAACACTCTGCAAGCCTTTCAACTCCCAAAAACCAGCACATAGAAGGAGCTGCTGCAAAAGCGATGCTGTGCTCGCTGCTGCTCCTCCTGAAGCTCTGGCTGCTAAATCTGAGGCTTTCCTTCCAATTTCAAGCTGCAAAGCACTTGCTGAATTGCAGGGAAAGTCCGGGAGGCATTTGCTGTGCTGGCACACTTTCTCCTTCCTAGACAGAGTGGAAAAGCTTTTCCCTGCCGTGTAGGCGACAAGAGACGCATTAGACGGGCATCCGGAGCTGTCCGAAGGTAAGCGCCTGTTCCCGGCCTCTTTCGGCACAAGCCCCCGCTCCGGAGCGCACCGCGGCCGGCAGGATGCTCTCTGCCGGCGAAGGTGCCGCTTCTCCGGCAAGGAAGCCTCAGCCGCTTCTCCTGCACACGGAGAGCGCGCTAGCTGCTGAAACGTGAAGAAAGAAGCTGCAGAACAATGGCACTGAGCGTGCAGCTTTCCAGCGGAGAGAAAAAGCTACTTTAACACTCTGCAAGCCTTTCCACTCCCAAAAACATGCACATGGAAGGAGCTGCTGCAAAAGCGATGCTGTGCTCGCTGCTGCTCCTCCTGAAGCTCTGGCTGCTAAATCTGAGGCTTTCCTTCCAATTTCAAGCTGCAAAGCACTTGCTGAATTGCAGGGAAAGTCCGGGAGGCATTTGCTGTGCTGGCACACTTTCTCCTTCCTAGACAGAGTGGAAAAGCTTTTCCCTGCCGTGTAGGCGACAAGAGACGCATTGGACGGGCATCCGGAGCTGTCCGAAGGTAAGCGCCTGTTCCCGGCCTCTTTCGGCACAAGCCCCCGCTCCGGAGCGCACCGCGGCCGGCAGGATGCTCTCTGCCGGCGAAGGTGCCGCTTCTCCGGCAAGGAAGCCTCAGCCGCTTCTCCTGCACACGGAGAGCGTGGTAGCTGCTGAAACGCGAAGAAAGAAGCTGCAGAACACTGGCACTGAGCGTGCAGCTTTCCAGCGGAGAGAAAAAGCTACTTTAACACTCTGCAAGCCTTTCAACTCCCAAAAACCAGCACATAGAAGGAGCTGCTGCAAAAGCGATGCTGTGCTCGCTGCTGCTCCTCCTGAAGCTCTGGCTGCTAAATCTGAGGCTTTCCTTCCAATTTCAAGCTGCAAAGCACTTGCTGAATTGCAGGGAAAGTCCGGGAGGCATTTGCTGTGCTGGCACACTTTCTCCTTCCTAGACAGAGTGGAAAAGCTTTTCCCTGCCGTGTAGGCGACAAGAGACGCATTAGACGGGCATCCGGAGCTGTCCGAAGGTAAGCGCCTGTTCCCGGCCTCTTTCGGCACAAGCCTCCGCTCCGGAGCGCACCGCGGCCGGCAGGATGCTCTCTGCCGGCGAAGGTGCCGCTTCTCCGGCAAGGAATCCTCAGCCGCTTCTCCTGCACACGGAGAGCGCGCTAGCTGCTGAAACGTGAAGAAAGAAGCTGCAGAACACTGGCACTGAGCGTGCAGCTTTCCAGCGGAGAGAAAAAGCTACTTGAACACTCTGCAAGCCTTTCAACTCCCAAAAACATGCACATGGAAGGAGCTGCTGCAAAAGCGATGCTGTGCTCGCTGCTGCTCCTCCTGAAGCTCTGGCTGCTAAATCTGAGGCTTTCCTTCCAATTTCAAGCTGCAAAGCACTTGCTGAATTGCAGGGAAAGTCCGGGAGGCATTTGCTGTGCTGGCACACTTTCTCCTTCCTAGACAGAGTGGAAAAGCTTTTCCCTGCCGTGTAGGCGACAAGAGACGCATTAGACGGGCATCCGGAGCTGTCCGAAGGTAAGCGCCTGTTCCCGGCCTCTTTCGGCACAAGCCCCCGCTCCGGAGCGCACCGCGGCCGGCAGGATGCTCTCTGCCGGCGAAGGTGCCGCTTCTCCGGCAAGGAATCCTCAGCCGCTTCTCCTGCACACGGAGAGCGCGCTAGCTGCTGAAACGTGAAGAAAGAAGCTGCAGAACACTGGCACTGAGCGTGCAGCTTTCCAGCGGAGAGAAAAAGCTACTTGAACACTCTGCAAGCCTTTCAACTCCCAAAAACATGCACATGGAAGGAGCTGCTGCAAAAGCGATGCTGTGCTCGCTGCTGCTCCTCCTGAAGCTCTGGCTGCTAAATCTGAGGCTTTCCTTCCAATTTCAAGCTGCAAAGCACTTGCTGAATTGCAGGGAAAGTCCGGGAGGCATTTGCTGTGCTGGCACACTTTCTCCTTCCTAGACAGAGTGGAAAAGCTTTTCCCTGCCGTGTAGGCGACAAGAGACGCATTAGATGGGCATCCGGAGCTGTCCGAAGGTAAGCGCCTGTTCCCGGCCTCTTTCGGCACAAGCCCCCGCTCCGGAGCACACCGCGGCCGGCAGGATGCTCTCTGCCGGCGAAGGTGCCGCTTCTCCGGCAAGGAAGCCTCAGCCGCTTCTCCTGCACACGGAGAGCGCGCTAGCTGCTGAAACGTGAAGAAAGAAGCTGCAGAACACTGGCACTGAGCGTGCAGCTTTCCAGCGGAGAGAAAAAGCTACTTTAACACTCTGCAAGCCTTTCCACTCCCAAAAACATGCACATGGAAGGAGCTGCTGCAAAAGCGATGCTGTGCTCGCTGCTGCTCCTCCTGAAGCTCTGGCTGCTAAATCTGAGGCTTTCCTTCCAATTTCAAGCTGCAAAGCACTTGCTGAATTGCAGGGAAAGTCCGGGAGGCATTTGCTGTGCTGGCACACTTTCTCCTTCCTAGACAGAGTGGAAAAGCTTTTCCCTGCCGTGTAGGCGACAAGAGACGCATTAGACGGGCATCCGGAGCTGTCCGAAGGTAAGCGCCTGTTCCCGGCCTCTTTCGGCACAAGCCCCCGCTCCGGAGCGCACCGCGGCCGGCAGGATGCTCTCTGCCGGCGAAGGTGCCGCTTCTCCGGCAAGGAAGCCTCGCCCGCTTCTCCAGCACACGGAGAGCGTGGTAGCTGCTGAAACGTGATGAAAGAAGCTGCAGAACACTGGCACTGAGCGTGCAGCTTTCCAGCGGAGAGAAAAAGCTACTTGAACACTCTGCAAGCCTTTCCACTCCCAAAAACATGCACATGGAAGGAGCTGCTGCAAAAGCGATGCTGTGCTCGCTGCTGCTCCTCCTGAAGCTCTGGCTGCTAAATCTGAGGCTTTCCTTCCAATTTCAAGCTGCAAAGCACTTGCTGAATTGCAGGGAAAGTCCGGGAGGCATTTGCTGTGCTGGCACACTTTCTCCTTCCTAGACAGAGTGGAAAAGCTTTTCCCTGCCGTGTAGGCGACAAGAGACGCATTGGACGGGCATCCGGAGCTGTCCGAAGGTAAGCGCCTGTTCCCGGCCTCTGTCGGCACAAGCCCCCGCTCCGGAGCGCACCGCGGCCGGCAGGATGCTCTCTGCCGGCGAAGGTGCCGCTTCTCCGGCAAGGAAGCCTCAGCCGCTTCTCCTGCACACGGCGAGCGTGGTAGCTGCTGAAACGCGAAGAAAGAAGCTGCAGAACACTGGCACTGAGCGTGCAGATTTCCAGCGGAGAGAAAAAGCTACTTGAACACTCTGCAAGCCTTTCCACTCCCAAAAACATGCACATGGAAGGAGCTGCTGCAAAAGCGATGCTGTGCTCGCTGCTGCTCCTCCTGAAGCTCTGGCTGCTAAATCTGAGGCTTTCCTTCCAATTTCAAGCTGCAAAGCACTTGCTGAATTGCAGGGAAAGTCCGGGAGGCATTTGCTGTGCTGGCACACTTTCTCCTTCCTAGACAGAGTGGAAAAGCTTTTCCCTGCCGTGTAGGCGACAAGAGACGCATTAGACGGGCATCCGGAGCTGTCCGAAGGTAAGCGCCTGTTCCCGGCCTCTTTCGGCACAAGCCCCCGCTCCGGAGCGCACCGCGGCCGGCAGGATGCTCTCTGCCGGCGAAGGTGCCGCTTCTCCGGCAAGGAAGCCTCAGCCGCTTCTCCTGCACACGGAGAGCGTGCTAGCTGCTGAAACGTGAAGAAAGAAGTTGCAGAGCACTGGCACTGAGCGTGCAGCTTTCCAGCGGAGAGAAAAAGCTACTTTAACACTCTGCAAGCCTTTCAACTCCCAAAAACATGCACATGGAAGGAGCTGCTGCAAAAGCGATGCTGTGCTCGCTGCTGCTCCTCCTGAAGCTCTGGCTGCTAAATCTGAGGCTTTCCTTCCAATTTCAAGCTGCAAAGCACTTGCTGAATTGCAGGGAAAGTCCGGGAGGCATTTGCTGTGCTGGCACACTTTCTCCTTCCTAGACAGAGTGGAAAAGCTTTTCCCTGCCGTGTAGGCGACAAGAGACGCATTAGACGGGCATCCGGAGCTGTCCGAAGGTAAGCGCCTGTTCCCGGCCTCTGTCGGCACAAGCCCCCGCTCCGGAGCGCACCGCGGCCGGCAGGATGCTCTCTGCCGGCGAAGGTGCCGCTTCTCCGGCAAGGAAGCCTCAGCCGCTTCTCCTGCACACGGAGAGCGTGCTAGCTGCTGAAACGTGAAGAAAGAAGTTGCAGAGCACTGGCACTGAGCGTGCAGCTTTCCAGCGGAGAGAAAAAGCTACTTGAACACTCTGCAAGCCTTTCCACTCCCAAAAACATGCACATGGAAGGAGCTGCTGCAAAAGCGATGCTGTGCTCGCTGCTGCTCCTCCTGAAGCTCTGGCTGCTAAATCTGAGGCTTTCCTTCCAATTTCAAGCTGCAAAGCACTTGCTGAATTGCAGGGAAAGTCCGGGAGGCATTTGCTGTGCTGGCACACTTTCTCCTTCCTAGACAGAGTGGAAAAGCTTTTCCCTGCCGTGTAGGCGACAAGAGACGCATTAGACGGGCATCCGGAGCTGTCCGAAGGTAAGCGCCTGTTGCCGGCCTCTTTCGGCACAAGCCCCCGCTCCGGAGCACACCGCGGCCGGCAGGATGCTCTCTGCCGGCGAAGGTGCCGCTTCTCCGGCAAGGAACCCTCGCCCGCTTCTCCAGCACACGGAGAGCGTGCTAGCTGCTGAAACGTGAAGAAAGAAGTTGCAGAACACTGGCACTGAGCGTGCAGCTTTCCAGCGGAGAGAAAAAGCTACTTGAACACTCTGCAAGCCTTTCCACTCCCAAAAACATGCACATGGAAGGAGCTGCTGCAAAAGCGATGCTGTGCTCGCTGCTGCTCCTCCTGAAGCTCTGGCTGCTAAATCTGAGGCTTTCCTTCCAATTTCAAGCTGCAAAGCACTTGCTGAATTGCAGGGAAAGTCCGGGAGGCATTTGCTGTGCTGGCACACTTTCTCCTTCCTAGACAGAGTGGAAAAGCTTTTCCCTGCCGTGTAGGCGACAAGAGACGCATTAGACGGGCATCCGGAGCTGTCCGAAGGTAAGCGCCTGTTGCCGGCCTCTTTCGGCACAAGCCCCCGCTCCGGAGCACACCGCGGCCGGCAGGATGCTCTCTGCCGGCGAAGGTGCCGCTTCTCCGGCAAGGAAGCCTCAGCCGCTTCTCCAGCACACGGCGAGCGTGCTAGCAGGTGAAACGCGAAGAAAGAAGCTGCAGAACACTGGCACTGAGCGTGCAGCTTTCCAGCGGAGAGAAAAAGCTACTTTAACACTCTACAAGCCTTTCCACTCTCAAAAACCAGCACATAGAAGGAGCTGCTGCAAAAGCGATGCTGTGCTCGCTGCTGCTCCTCCTGAAGCTCTGGCTGCTAAATCTGAGGCTTTCCTTCCAATTTCAAGCTGCAAAGCACTTGCTGAATTGCAGGGAAAGTCCGGGAGGCATTTGCTGTGCTGGCACACTTTCTCCTTCCTAGACAGAGTGGAAAAGCTTTTCCCTGCCGTGTAGGCGACAAGAGACGCATTAGACGGGCATCCGGAGCTGTCCGAAGGTAAGCGCCTGTTCCCGGCCTCTTTCGGCACAAGCCCCCGCTCCGGAGCGCACCGCGGCCGGCAGGATGCTCTCTGCCGGCGAAGGTGCCGCTTCTCCGGCAAGGAAGCCTCAGCCGCTTCTCCTGCACACGGAGAGCGTGCTAGCTGCTGAAACGCGAAGAAAGAAGCTGCAGAACACTGGCACTGAGCGTGCAGCTTTCCAGCGGAGAGAAAAAGCTACTTTAACACTCTGCAAGCCTTTCAACTCCCAAAAACCAGCACATAGAAGGAGCTGCTGCAAAAGCGATGCTGTGCTCGCTGCTGCTCCTCCTGAAGCTCTGGCTGCTAAATCTGAGGCTTTCCTTCCAATTTCAAGCTGCAAAGCACTTGCTGAATTGCAGGGAAAGTCCGGGAGGCATTTGCTGTGCTGGCACACTTTCTCCTTCCTAGACAGAGTGGAAAAGCTTTTCCCTGCCGTGTAGGCGACAAGAGACGCATTAGACGGGCATCCGGAGCTGTCCGAAGGTAAGCGCCTGTTCCCGGCCTCTTTCGGCACAAGCCCCCGCTCCGGAGCGCACCGCGGCCGGCAGGATGCTCTCTGCCGGCGAAGGTAACGCTTCTCCGGCAAGGAAGCCTCAGCCGCTTCTCCTGCACACGGAGAGCGCGCTAGCTGCTGAAACGTGAAGAAAGAAGCTGCAGAACACTGGCACTGAGCGTGCAGCTTTCCAGCGGAGAGAAAAAGCTACTTTAACACTCTGCAAGCCTTTCCACTCCCAAAAACATGCACATGGAAGGAGCTGCTGCAAAAGCGATGCTGTGCTCGCTGCTGCTCCTCCTGAAGCTCTGGCTGCTAAATCTGAGGTTTTCCTTCCAATTTCAAGCTGCAAAGCACTTGCTGAATTGCAGGGAAAGTCCGGGAGGCATTTGCTGTGCTGGCACACTTTCTCCTTCCTAGACAGAGTGGAAAAGCTTTTCCCTGCCGTGTAGGCGACAAGAGACGCATTAGATGGGCATCCGGAGCTGTCCGAAGGTAAGCGCCTGTTGCCGGCCTCTTTCGGCACAAGCCCCCGCTCCGGAGCGCACCGCGGCCGGCAGGATGCTCTCTGCCGGCGAAGGTGCCGCTTCTCCGGCAAGGAAGCCTCGCCCGCTTCTCCAGCACACGGAGAGCGTGCTAGCTGCTGAAACGTGAAGAAAGAAGCTGCAGAACACTGGCACTGAGCGTGCAGCTTTCCAGCGGAGAGAAAAAGCTACTTTAACACTCTGCAAGCCTTTCCACTCTCAAAAACCAGCACATAGAAGGAGCTGCTGCAAAAGCGATGCTGTGCTCGCTGCTGCTCCTCCTGAAGCTCTGGCTGCTAAATCTGAGGCTTTCCTTCCAATTTCAAGCTGCAAAGCACTTGCTGAATTGCAGGGAAAGTCCGGGAGGCATTTGCTGTGCTGGCACACTTTCTCCTTCCTAGACAGAGTGGAAAAGCTTTTCCCTGCCGTGTAGGCGACAAGAGACGCATTAGACGGGCATCCGGAGCTGTCCGAAGGTAAGCGCCTGTTCCCGGCCTCTTTCGGCACAAGCCCCCGCTCCGGAGCGCACCGCGGCCGGCAGGATGCTCTCTGCCGGCGAAGGTGCCGCTTCTCCGGCAAGGAAGCCTCAGCCGCTTCTCCTGCACACGGAGAGCGTGCTAGCAGGTGAAACGCGAAGAAAGAAGCTGCAGAACACTGGCACTGAGCGTGCAGATTTCCAGCGGAGAGAAAAAGCTACTTTAACACTCTGCAAGCCTTTCAACTCCCAAAAACCAGCACATAGAAGGAGCTGCTGCAAAAGCGATGCTGTGCTCGCTGCTGCTCCTCCTGAAGCTCTGGCTGCTAAATCTGAGGCTTTCCTTCCAATTTCAAGCTGCAAAGCACTTGCTGAATTGCAGGGAAAGTCCGGGAGGCATTTGCTGTGCTGGCACACTTTCTCCTTCCTAGACAGAGTGGAAAAGCTTTTCCCTGCCGTGTAGGCGACAAGAGACGCATTAGACGGGCATCCGGAGCTGTCCGAAGGTAAGCGCCTGTTCCCGGCCTCTTTCGGCACAAGCCCCCGCTCCGGAGCGCACCGCGGCCGGCAGGATGCTCTCTGCCGGCGAAGGTGCCGCTTCTCCGGCAAGGAAGCCTCAGCCGCTTCTCCTGCACACGGAGAGCGCGCTAGCTGCTGAAACGTGAAGAAAGAAGCTGCAGAACACTGGCACTGAGCGTGCAGCTTTCCAGCGGAGAGAAAAAGCTACTTGAACACTCTGCAAGCCTTTCCACTCCCAAAAACATGCACATGGAAGGAGCTGCTGCAAAAGCGATGCTGTGCTCGCTGCTGCTCCTCCTGAAGCTCTGGCTGCTAAATCTGAGGTTTTCCTTCCAATTTCAAGCTGCAAAGCACTTGCTGAATTGCAGGGAAAGTCCGGGAGGCATTTGCTGTGCTGGCACACTTTCTCCTTCCTAGACAGAGTGGAAAAGCTTTTCCCTGCCGTGTAGGCGACAAGAGACGCATTAGATGGGCATCCGGAGCTGTCCGAAGGTAAGCGCCTGTTGCCGGCCTCTTTCGGCACAAGCCCCCGCTCCGGAGCACACCGCGGCCGGCAGGATGCTCTCTGCCGGCGAAGGTGCCGCTTCTCCGGCAAGGAAGCCTCAGCCGCTTCTCCAGCACACGGCGAGCGTGCTAGCAGGTGAAACGCGAAGAAAGAAGCTGCAGAACACTGGCACTGAGCGTGCAGCTTTCCAGCGGAGAGAAAAAGCTACTTTAACACTCTACAAGCCTTTCCACTCTCAAAAACCAGCACATAGAAGGAGCTGCTGCAAAAGCGATGCTGTGCTCGCTGCTGCTCCTCCTGAAGCTCTGGCTGCTAAATCTGAGGCTTTCCTTCCAATTTCAAGCTGCAAAGCACTTGCTGAATTGCAGGGAAAGTCCGGGAGGCATTTGCTGTGCTGGCACACTTTCTCCTTCCTAGACAGAGTGGAAAAGCTTTTCCCTGCCGTGTAGGCGACAAGAGACGCATTAGACGGGCATCCGGAGCTGTCCGAAGGTAAGCGCCTGTTCCCGGCCTCTTTCGGCACAAGCCCCCGCTCCGGAGCGCACCGCGGCCGGCAGGATGCTCTCTGCCGGCGAAGGTGCCGCTTCTCCGGCAAGGAAGCCTCAGCCGCTTCTCCTGCACACGGAGAGCGTGCTAGCTGCTGAAACGCGAAGAAAGAAGCTGCAGAACACTGGCACTGAGCGTGCAGCTTTCCAGCGGAGAGAAAAAGCTACTTTAACACTCTGCAAGCCTTTCAACTCCCAAAAACCAGCACATAGAAGGAGCTGCTGCAAAAGCGATGCTGTGCTCGCTGCTGCTCCTCCTGAAGCTCTGGCTGCTAAATCTGAGGCTTTCCTTCCAATTTCAAGCTGCAAAGCACTTGCTGAATTGCAGGGAAAGTCCGGGAGGCATTTGCTGTGCTGGCACACTTTCTCCTTCCTAGACAGAGTGGAAAAGCTTTTCCCTGCCGTGTAGGCGACAAGAGACGCATTAGACGGGCATCCGGAGCTGTCCGAAGGTAAGCGCCTGTTCCCGGCCTCTTTCGGCACAAGCCCCCGCTCCGGAGCGCACCGCGGCCGGCAGGATGCTCTCTGCCGGCGAAGGTGCCGCTTCTCCGGCAAGGAATCCTCAGCCGCTTCTCCTGCACACGGAGAGCGCGCTAGCTGCTGAAACGTGAAGAAAGAAGCTGCAGAACACTGGCACTGAGCGTGCAGCTTTCCAGCGGAGAGAAAAAGCTACTTGAACACTCTGCAAGCCTTTCAACTCCCAAAAACATGCACATGGAAGGAGCTGCTGCAAAAGCGATGCTGTGCTCGCTGCTGCTCCTCCTGAAGCTCTGGCTGCTAAATCTGAGGCTTTCCTTCCAATTTCAAGCTGCAAAGCACTTGCTGAATTGCAGGGAAAGTCCGGGAGGCATTTGCTGTGCTGGCACACTTTCTCCTTCCTAGACAGAGTGGAAAAGCTTTTCCCTGCCGTGTAGGCGACAAGAGACGCATTAGACGGGCATCCGGAGCTGTCCGAAGGTAAGCGCCTGTTCCCGGCCTCTTTCGGCACAAGCCCCCGCTCCGGAGCGCACCGCGGCCGGCAGGATGCTCTCTGCCGGCGAAGGTGCCGCTTCTCCGGCAAGGAAGCCTCAGCCGCTTCTCCTGCACACGGAGAGCGCGCTAGCTGCTGAAACGTGAAGAAAGAAGCTGCAGAACACTGGCACTGAGCGTGCAGCTTTCCAGCGGAGAGAAAAAGCTACTTGAACACTCTGCAAGCCTTTCAACTCCCAAAAACATGCACATGGAAGGAGCTGCTGCAAAAGCGATGCTGTGCTCGCTGCTGCTCCTCCTGAAGCTCTGGCTGCTAAATCTGAGGCTTTCCTTCCAATTTCAAGCTGCAAAGCACTTGCTGAATTGCAGGGAAAGTCCGGGAGGCATTTGCTGTGCTGGCACACTTTCTCCTTCCTAGACAGAGTGGAAAAGCTTTTCCCTGCCGTGTAGGCGACAAGAGACGCATTAGATGGGCATCCGGAGCTGTCCGAAGGTAAGCGCCTGTTCCCGGCCTCTTTCGGCACAAGCCCCCGCTCCGGAGCACACCGCGGCCGGCAGGATGCTCTCTGCCGGCGAAGGTGCCGCTTCTCCGGCAAGGAAGCCTCAGCCGCTTCTCCTGCACACGGAGAGCGCGCTAGCTGCTGAAACGTGAAGAAAGAAGCTGCAGAAGACTGGCACTGAGCGTGCAGCTTTCCAGCGGAGAGAAAAAGCTACTTTAACACTCTGCAAGCCTTTCCACTCCCAAAAACATGCACATGGAAGGAGCTGCTGCAAAAGCGATGCTGTGCTCGCTGCTGCTCCTCCTGAAGCTCTGGCTGCTAAATCTGAGGCTTTCCTTCCAATTTCAAGCTGCAAAGCACTTGCTGAATTGCAGGGAAAGTCCGGGAGGCATTTGCTGTGCTGGCACACTTTCTCCTTCCTAGACAGAGTGGAAAAGCTTTTCCCTGCCGTGTAGGCGACAAGAGACGCATTAGACGGGCATCCGGAGCTGTCCGAAGGTAAGCGCCTGTTCCCGGCCTCTTTCGGCACAAGCCCCCGCTCCGGAGCGCACCGCGGCCGGCAGGATGCTCTCTGCCGGCGAAGGTGCCGCTTCTCCGGCAAGGAAGCCTCGCCCGCTTCTCCAGCACACGGAGAGCGTGGTAGCTGCTGAAACGTGATGAAAGAAGCTGCAGAACACTGGCACTGAGCGTGCAGCTTTCCAGCGGAGAGAAAAAGCTACTTGAACACTCTGCAAGCCTTTCCACTCCCAAAAACATGCACATGGAAGGAGCTGCTGCAAAAGCGATGCTGTGCTCGCTGCTGCTCCTCCTGAAGCTCTGGCTGCTAAATCTGAGGCTTTCCTTCCAATTTCAAGCTGCAAAGCACTTGCTGAATTGCAGGGAAAGTCCGGGAGGCATTTGCTGTGCTGGCACACTTTCTCCTTCCTAGACAGAGTGGAAAAGCTTTTCCCTGCCGTGTAGGCGACAAGAGACGCATTGGACGGGCATCCGGAGCTGTCCGAAGGTAAGCGCCTGTTCCCGGCCTCTGTCGGCACAAGCCCCCGCTCCGGAGCGCACCGCGGCCGGCAGGATGCTCTCTGCCGGCGAAGGTGCCGCTTCTCCGGCAAGGAAGCCTCAGCCGCTTCTCCTGCACACGGCGAGCGTGCTAGCTGCGGAAAGGGGAAGAAAGAAGCTGCAGAACACTGGCACTGAGCGTGCAGATTTCCAGCGGAGAGAAAAAGCTACTTTAACACTCTGCAAGCCTTTCCACTCCCAAAAACATGCACATGGAAGGAGCTGCTGCAAAAGCGATGCTGTGCTCGCTGCTGCTCCTCCTGAAGCTCTGGCTGCTAAATCTGAGGCTTTCCTTCCAATTTCAAGCTGCAAAGCACTTGCTGAATTGCAGGGAAAGTCCGGGAGGCATTTGCTGTGCTGGCACACTTTCTCCTTCCTAGACAGAGTGGAAAAGCTTTTCCCTGCCGTGTAGGCGACAAGAGACGCATTAGACGGGCATCCGGAGCTGTCCGAAGGTAAGCGCCTGTTCCCGGCCTCTTTCGGCACAAGCCCCCGCTCCGGAGCGCACCGCGGCCGGCAGGATGCTCTCTGCCGGCGAAGGTGCCGCTTCTCCGGCAAGGAATCCTCAGCCGCTTCTCCTGCACACGGAGAGCGCGCTAGCTGCTGAAACGTGAAGAAAGAAGCTGCAGAACACTGGCACTGAGCGTGCAGCTTTCCAGCGGAGAGAAAAAGCTACTTGAACACTCTGCAAGCCTTTCAACTCCCAAAAACATGCACATGGAAGGAGCTGCTGCAAAAGCGATGCTGTGCTCGCTGCTGCTCCTCCTGAAGCTCTGGCTGCTAAATCTGAGGCTTTCCTTCCAATTTCAAGCTGCAAAGCACTTGCTGAATTGCAGGGAAAGTCCGGGAGGCATTTGCTGTGCTGGCACACTTTCTCCTTCCTAGACAGAGTGGAAAAGCTTTTCCCTGCCGTGTAGGCGACAAGAGACGCATTAGATGGGCATCCGGAGCTGTCCGAAGGTAAGCGCCTGTTGCCGGCCTCTTTCGGCACAAGCCCCCGCTCCGGAGCACACCGCGGCCGGCAGGATGCTCTCTGCCGGCGAAGGTGCCGCTTCTCCGGCAAGGAAGCCTCAGCCGCTTCTCCTGCACACGGAGAGCGCGCTAGCTGCTGAAACGTGAAGAAAGAAGCTGCAGAAGACTGGCACTGAGCGTGCAGCTTTCCAGCGGAGAGAAAAAGCTACTTGAACACTCTGCAAGCCTTTCCACTCCCAAAAACATGCACATGGAAGGAGCTGCTGCAAAAGCGATGCTGTGCTCGCTGCTGCTCCTCCTGAAGCTCTGGCTGCTAAATCTGAGGCTTTCCTTCCAATTTCAAGCTGCAAAGCACTTGCTGAATTGCAGGGAAAGTCCGGGAGGCATTTGCTGTGCTGGCACACTTTCTCCTTCCTAGACAGAGTGGAAAAGCTTTTCCCTGCCGTGTAGGCGACAAGAGACGCATTAGACGGGCATCCGGAGCTGTCCGAAGGTAAGCGCCTGTTGCCGGCCTCTTTCGGCACAAGCCCCCGCTCCGGAGCGCACCGCGGCCGGCAGGATGCTCTCTGCCGGCGAAGGTGCCGCTTCTCCGGCAAGGAAGCCTCGCCCGCTTCTCCAGCACACGGAGAGCGTGGTAGCTGCTGAAACGTGATGAAAGAAGCTGCAGAACACTGGCACTGAGCGTGCAGCTTTCCAGCGGAGAGAAAAAGCTACTTGAACACTCTGCAAGCCTTTCCACTCCCAAAAACATGCACATGGAAGGAGCTGCTACAAAAGCGATGCTGTGCTCGCTGCTGCTCCTCCTGAAGCTCTGGCTGCTAAATCTGAGGCTTTCCTTCCAATTTCAAGCTGCAAAGCACTTGCTGAATTGCAGGGAAAGTCCGGGAGGCATTTGCTGTGCTGGCACACTTTCTCCTTCCTAGACAGAGTGGAAAAGCTTTTCCCTGCCGTGTAGGCGACAAGAGACGCATTAGACGGGGATCCGGAGCTGTCCGAAGGTAAGCACCTGTTCCCGGCCTCTTTCGGCACAAGCCCCCGCTCCGGAGCGCACCGCGGCCGGCAGGATGCTCTCTGCCGGCGAAGGTGCCGCTTCTCCGGCAAGGAAGCCTCAGCCGCTTCTCCTGCACACGGAGAGCGTGCTAGCTGCTGAAACGTGAAGAAAGAAGTTGCAGAGCACTGGCACTGAGCGTGCAGCTTTCCAGCGGAGAGAAAAAGCTACTTGAACACTCTGCAAGCCTTTCCACTCCCAAAAACATGCACATGGAAGGAGCTGCTGCAAAAGCGATGCTGTGCTCGCTGCTGCTCCTCCTGAAGCTCTGGCTGCTAAATCTGAGGCTTTCCTTCCAATTTCAAGCTGCAAAGCACTTGCTGAATTGCAGGGAAAGTCCGGGAGGCATTTGCTGTGCTGGCACACTTTCTCCTTCCTAGACAGAGTGGAAAAGCTTTTCCCTGCCGTGTAGGCGACAAGAGACGCATTGGACGGGCATCCGGAGCTGTCCGAAGGTAAGCGCCTGTTGCCGGCCTCTGTCGGCACAAGCCCCCGCTCCGGAGCGCACCGCGGCCGGCAGGATGCTCTCTGCCGGTGAAGGTGCCGCTTCTCCGGCAAGGAAGCCTCGCCCGCTTCTCCAGCACACGGAGAGCGTGCTAGCTGCTGAAACGTGAAGAAAGAAGTTGCAGAACACTGGCACTGAGCGTGCAGCTTTCCAGCGGAGAGAAAAAGCTACTTGAACACTCTGCAAGCCTTTCCACTCCCAAAAACATGCACATGGAAGGAGCTGCTGCAAAAGCGATGCTGTGCTCGCTGCTGCTCCTCCTGAAGCTCTGGCAGCTAAATCTGAGGCTTTCCTTCCAATTTCAAGCTGCAAAGCACTTGCTGAATTGCAGGGAAAGTCCGGGAGGCATTTGCTGTGCTGGCACACTTTCTCCTTCCTAGACAGAGTGGAAAAGCTTTTCCCTGCCGTGTAGGCGACAAGAGACGCATTAGACGGGCATCCGGAGCTGTCCGAAGGTAAGCGCCTGTTCCCGGCCTCTTTCGGCACAAGCCCCCGCTCCGGAGCGCACCGCGGCCGGCAGGATGCTCTCTGCCGGCGAAGGTGCCGCTTCTCCGGCAAGGAAGCCTCAGCCGCTTCTCCTGCACACGGAGAGCGTGCTAGCTGCTGAAACGTGAAGAAAGAAGCTGCAGAGCACTGGCACTGAGCGTGCAGCTTTCCAGCGGAGAGAAAAAGCTACTTGAACACTCTGCAAGCCTTTCCACTCCCAAAAACATGCACATGGAAGGAGCTGCTGCAAAAGCGATGCTGTGCTCGCTGCTGCTCCTCCTGAAGCTCTGGCTGCTAAATCTGAGGCTTTCCTTCCAATTTCAAGCTGCAAAGCACTTGCTGAATTGCAGGGAAAGTCCGGGAGGCATTTGCTGTGCTGGCACACTTTCTCCTTCCTAGACAGAGTGGAAAAGCTTTTCCCTGCCGTGTAGGCGACAAGAGACGCATTGGACGGGCATCCGGAGCTGTCCGAAGGTAAGCGCCTGTTCCCGGCCTCTGTCGGCACAAGCCCCCGCTCCGGAGCGCACCGCGGCCGGCAGGATGCTCTCTGCCGGCGAAGGTGCCGCTTCTCCGGCAAGGAAGCCTCGCCCGCTTCTCCAGCACACGGAGAGCGTGCTAGCTGCTGAAACGTGAAGAAAGAAGTTGCAGAACACTGGCACTGAGCGTGCAGCTTTCCAGCGGAGAGAAAAAGCTACTTGAACACTCTGCAAGCCTTTCCACTCCCAAAAACATGCACATGGAAGGAGCTGCTGCAAAAGCGATGCTGTGCTCGCTGCTGCTCCTCCTGAAGCTCTGGCAGCTAAATCTGAGGCTTTCCTTCCAATTTCAAGCTGCAAAGCACTTGCTGAATTGCAGGGAAAGTCCGGGAGGCATTTGCTGTGCTGGCACACTTTCTCCTTCCTAGACAGAGTGGAAAAGCTTTTCCCTGCCGTGTAGGCGACAAGAGACGCATTAGACGGGCATCCGGAGCTGTCCGAAGGTAAGCGCCTGTTCCCGGCCTCTGTCGGCACAAGCCCCCGCTCCGGAGCGCACCGCGGCCGGCAGGATGCTCTCTGCCGGCGAAGGTGCCGCTTCTCCGGCAAGGAAGCCTCAGCCGCTTCTCCTGCACACGGCGAGCGTGCTAGCTGCGGAAAGGGGAAGAAAGAAGCTGCAGAACACTGGCACTGAGCGTGCAGATTTCCAGCGGAGAGAAAAAGCTACTTTAACACTCTGCAAGCCTTTCCACTCCCAAAAACATGCACATGGAAGGAGCTGCTGCAAAAGCGATGCTGTGCTCGCTGCTGCTCCTCCTGAAGCTCTGGCTGCTAAATCTGAGGCTTTCCTTCCAATTTCAAGCTGCAAAGCACTTGCTGAATTGCAGGGAAAGTCCGGGAGGCATTTGCTGTGCTGGCACACTTTCTCCTTCCTAGACAGAGTGGAAAAGCTTTTCCCTGCCGTGTAGGCGACAAGAGACGCATTAGACGGGCATCCGGAGCTGTCCGAAGGTAAGCGCCTGTTCCCGGCCTCTTTCGGCACAAGCCCCCGCTCCGGAGCGCACCGCGGCCGGCAGGATGCTCTCTGCCGGCGAAGGTGCCGCTTCTCCGGCAAGGAATCCTCAGCCGCTTCTCCTGCACACGGAGAGCGCGCTAGCTGCTGAAACGTGAAGAAAGAAGCTGCAGAACACTGGCACTGAGCGTGCAGCTTTCCAGCGGAGAGAAAAAGCTACTTGAACACTCTGCAAGCCTTTCAACTCCCAAAAACATGCACATGGAAGGAGCTGCTGCAAAAGCGATGCTGTGCTCGCTGCTGCTCCTCCTGAAGCTCTGGCTGCTAAATCTGAGGCTTTCCTTCCAATTTCAAGCTGCAAAGCACTTGCTGAATTGCAGGGAAAGTCCGGGAGGCATTTGCTGTGCTGGCACACTTTCTCCTTCCTAGACAGAGTGGAAAAGCTTTTCCCTGCCGTGTAGGCGACAAGAGACGCATTAGATGGGCATCCGGAGCTGTCCGAAGGTAAGCGCCTGTTGCCGGCCTCTTTCGGCACAAGCCCCCGCTCCGGAGCACACCGCGGCCGGCAGGATGCTCTCTGCCGGCGAAGGTGCCGCTTCTCCGGCAAGGAAGCCTCAGCCGCTTCTCCTGCACACGGAGAGCGCGCTAGCTGCTGAAACGTGAAGAAAGAAGCTGCAGAAGACTGGCACTGAGCGTGCAGCTTTCCAGCGGAGAGAAAAAGCTACTTGAACACTCTGCAAGCCTTTCCACTCCCAAAAACATGCACATGGAAGGAGCTGCTGCAAAAGCGATGCTGTGCTCGCTGCTGCTCCTCCTGAAGCTCTGGCTGCTAAATCTGAGGCTTTCCTTCCAATTTCAAGCTGCAAAGCACTTGCTGAATTGCAGGGAAAGTCCGGGAGGCATTTGCTGTGCTGGCACACTTTCTCCTTCCTAGACAGAGTGGAAAAGCTTTTCCCTGCCGTGTAGGCGACAAGAGACGCATTAGACGGGCATCCGGAGCTGTCCGAAGGTAAGCGCCTGTTGCCGGCCTCTTTCGGCACAAGCCCCCGCTCCGGAGCGCACCGCGGCCGGCAGGATGCTCTCTGCCGGCGAAGGTGCCGCTTCTCCGGCAAGGAAGCCTCGCCCGCTTCTCCAGCACACGGAGAGCGTGGTAGCTGCTGAAACGTGATGAAAGAAGCTGCAGAACACTGGCACTGAGCGTGCAGCTTTCCAGCGGAGAGAAAAAGCTACTTGAACACTCTGCAAGCCTTTCCACTCCCAAAAACATGCACATGGAAGGAGCTGCTACAAAAGCGATGCTGTGCTCGCTGCTGCTCCTCCTGAAGCTCTGGCTGCTAAATCTGAGGCTTTCCTTCCAATTTCAAGCTGCAAAGCACTTGCTGAATTGCAGGGAAAGTCCGGGAGGCATTTGCTGTGCTGGCACACTTTCTCCTTCCTAGACAGAGTGGAAAAGCTTTTCCCTGCCGTGTAGGCGACAAGAGACGCATTAGACGGGGATCCGGAGCTGTCCGAAGGTAAGCACCTGTTCCCGGCCTCTTTCGGCACAAGCCCCCGCTCCGGAGCGCACCGCGGCCGGCAGGATGCTCTCTGCCGGCGAAGGTGCCGCTTCTCCGGCAAGGAAGCCTCAGCCGCTTCTCCAGCACACGGAGAGCGTGCTAGCTGCTGAAACGTGAAGAAAGAAGTTGCAGAGCACTGGCACTGAGCGTGCAGCTTTCCAGCGGAGAGAAAAAGCTACTTGAACACTCTGCAAGCCTTTCCACTCCCAAAAACCAGCACATGGAAGGAGCTGCTGCAAAAGCGATGCTGTGCTCGCTGCTGCTCCTCCTGAAGCTCTGGCTGCTAAATCTGAGGCTTTCCTTCCAATTTCAAGCTGCAAAGCACTTGCTGAATTGCAGGGAAAGTCCGGGAGGCATTTGCTGTGCTGGCACACTTTCTCCTTCCTAGACAGAGTGGAAAAGCTTTTCCCTGCCGTGTAGGCGACAAGAGACGCATTGGACGGGCATCCGGAGCTGTCCGAAGGTAAGCGCCTGTTGCCGGCCTCTGTCGGCACAAGCCCCCGCTCCGGAGCGCACCGCGGCCGGCAGGATGCTCTCTGCCGGCGAAGGTGCCGCTTCTCCGGCAAGGAAGCCTCGCCCGCTTCTCCAGCACACGGAGAGCGTGCTAGCTGCTGAAACGTGAAGAAAGAAGTTGCAGAACACTGGCACTGAGCGTGCAGCTTTCCAGCGGAGAGAAAAAGCTACTTGAACACTCTGCAAGCCTTTCCACTCCCAAAAACATGCACATGGAAGGAGCTGCTGCAAAAGCGATGCTGTGCTCGCTGCTGCTCCTCCTGAAGCTCTGGCTGCTAAATCTGAGGCTTTCCTTCCAATTTCAAGCTGCAAAGCACTTGCTGAATTGCAGGGAAAGTCCGGGAGGCATTTGCTGTGCTGGCACACTTTCTCCTTCCTAGACAGAGTGGAAAAGCTTTTCCCTGCCGTGTAGGCGACAAGAGACGCATTGGACGGGCATCCGGAGCTGTCCGAAGGTAAGCGCCTGTTGCCGGCCTCTGTCGGCACAAGCCCCCGCTCCGGAGCGCACCGCGGCCGGCAGGATGCTCTCTGCCGGCGAAGGTGCCGCTTCTCCGGCAAGGAAGCCTCGCCCGCTTCTCCAGCACACGGAGAGCGTGCTAGCTGCTGAAACGTGAAGAAAGAAGTTGCAGAACACTGGCACTGAGCGTGCAGCTTTCCAGCGGAGAGAAAAAGCTACTTGAACACTCTGCAAGCCTTTCCACTCCCAAAAACATGCACATGGAAGGAGCTGCTGCAAAAGCGATGCTGTGCTCGCTGCTGCTCCTCCTGAAGCTCTGGCAGCTAAATCTGAGGCTTTCCTTCCAATTTCAAGCTGCAAAGCACTTGCTGAATTGCAGGAAAAGTCCGGGAGGCATTTGCTGTGCTGGCACACTTTCTCCTTCCTAGACAGAGTGGAAAAGCTTTTCCCTGCCGTGTAGGCGACAAGAGACGCATTAGACGGGCATCCGGAGCTGTCCGAAGGTAAGCGCCTGTTCCCGGCCTCTTTCGGCACAAGCCCCCGCTCCGGAGCGCACCGCGGCCGGCAGGATGCTCTCTGCCGGCGAAGGTGCCGCTTCTCCGGCAAGGAAGCCTCAGCCGCTTCTCCTGCACACGGAGAGCGTGCTAGCTGCTGAAACGTGAAGAAAGAAGCTGCAGAGCACTGGCACTGAGCGTGCAGCTTTCCAGCGGAGAGAAAAAGCTACTTTAACACTCTGCAAGCCTTTCCACTCCCAAAAACATGCACATGGAAGGAGCTGCTGCAAAAGCGATGCTGTGCTCGCTGCTGCTCCTCCTGAAGCTCTGGCTGCTAAATCTGAGGCTTTCCTTCCAATTTCAAGCTGCAAAGCACTTGCTGAATTGCAGGGAAAGTCCGGGAGGCATTTGCTGTGCTGGCACACTTTCTCCTTCCTAGACAGAGTGGAAAAGCTTTTCCCTGCCGTGTAGGCGACAAGAGACGCATTAGACGGGCATCCGGAGCTGTCCGAAGGTAAGCGCCTGTTCCCGGCCTCTGTCGGCACAAGCCCCCGCTCCGGAGCGCACCGCGGCCGGCAGGATGCTCTCTGCCGGCGAAGGTGCCGCTTCTCCGGCAAGGAAGCCTCGCCCGCTTCTCCAGCACACGGAGAGCGTGCTAGCTGCTGAAACGTGAAGAAAGAAGTTGCAGAACACTGGCACTGAGCGTGCAGCTTTCCAGCGGAGAGAAAAAGCTACTTGAACACTCTGCAAGCCTTTCCACTCCCAAAAACATGCACATGGAAGGAGCTGCTGCAAAAGCGATGCTGTGCTCGCTGCTGCTCCTCCTGAAGCTCTGGCAGCTAAATCTGAGGCTTTCCTTCCAATTTCAAGCTGCAAAGCACTTGCTGAATTGCAGGGAAAGTCCGGGAGGCATTTGCTGTGCTGGCACACTTTCTCCTTCCTAGACAGAGTGGAAAAGCTTTTCCCTGCCGTGTAGGCGACAAGAGACGCATTAGACGGGCATCCGGAGCTGTCCGAAGGTAAGCGCCTGTTCCCGGCCTCTTTCGGCACAAGCCCCCACTCCGGAGCGCACCGCGGCCGGCAGGATGCTCTCTGCCGGCGAAGGTGCCGCTTCTCCGGCAAGGAAGCCTCAGCCGCTTCTCCTGCACACGGAGAGCGTGGTAGCTGCTGAAACGCGAAGAAAGAAGCTGCAGAACACTGGCACTGAGCGTGCAGCTTTCCAGCGGAGAGAAAAAGCTACTTTAACACTCTGCAAGCCTTTCAACTCCCAAAAACCAGCACATAGAAGGAGCTGCTGCAAAAGCGATGCTGTGCTCGCTGCTGCTCCTCCTGAAGCTCTGGCTGCTAAATCTGAGGCTTTCCTTCCAATTTCAAGCTGCAAAGCACTTGCTGAATTGCAGGGAAAGTCCGGGAGGCATTTGCTGTGCTGGCACACTTTCTCCTTCCTAGACAGAGTGGAAAAGCTTTTCCCTGCCGTGTAGGCGACAAGAGACGCATTAGACGGGCATCCGGAGCTGTCCGAAGGTAAGCGCCTGTTGCCGGCCTCTTTCGGCACAAGCCCCCGCTCCGGAGCGCACCGCGGCCGGCAGGATGCTCTCTGCCGGCGAAGGTGCCGCTTCTCCGGCAAGGAAGCCTCAGCCGCTTCTCCTGCACACGGAGAGCGCGCTAGCTGCTGAAACGTGAAGAAAGAAGCTGCAGAACACTGGCACTGAGCGTGCAGCTTTCCAGCGGAGAGAAAAAGCTACTTTAACACTCTGCAAGCCTTTCAACTCCCAAAAACATGCACATGGAAGGAGCTGCTGCAAAAGCGATGCTGTGCTCGCTGCTGCTCCTCCTGAAGCTCTGGCTGCTAAATCTGAGGCTTTCCTTCCAATTTCAAGCTGCAAAGCACTTGCTGAATTGCAGGGAAAGTCCGGGAGGCATTTGCTGTGCTGGCACACTTTCTCCTTCCTAGACAGAGTGGAAAAGCTTTTCCCTGCCGTGTAGGCGACAAGAGACGCATTAGATGGGCATCCAGAGCTGTCCGAAGGTAAGCGCCTGTTCCCGGCCTCTTTCGGCACAAGCCCCCGCTCCGGAGCACACCGCGGCCGGCAGGATGCTCTCTGCCGGCGAACGTGCCGCTTCTCCGGCAAGGAAGCCTCAGACGCTTCTCCAGCACACGGCGAGCGTGCTAGCAGGTGAAACGCGAAGAAAGAAGCTGCAGAACACTGGCACTGAGCGTGCAGCTTTCCAGCGGAGAGAAAAAGCTACTTGAACACTCTACAAGCCTTTCCACTCTCAAAAACCAGCACATAGAAGGAGCTGCTGCAAAAGCGATGCTGTGCTCGCTGCTGCTCCTCCTGAAGCTCTG
The DNA here is from genome assembly GCF_963513975.1 of Fringilla coelebs. Taxonomy (NCBI): domain Eukaryota; kingdom Metazoa; phylum Chordata; class Aves; order Passeriformes; family Fringillidae; genus Fringilla; species Fringilla coelebs. The sequence goes on along the minus strand of NW_028167420.1, from coordinate 379,430 downwards.
GCTGCTAAATCTGAGGCTTTCCTTCCAATTTCAAGCTGCAAAGCACTTGCTGAATTGCAGGGAAAGTCCGGGAGGCATTTGCTGTGCTGGCACACTTTCTCCTTCCTAGACAGAGTGGAAAAGCTTTTCCCTGCCGTGTAGGCGACAAGAGACGCATTAGACGGGCATCCGGAGCTGTCCGAAGGTAAGCGCCTGTTGCCGGCCTCTTTCGGCACAAGCCCCCGCTCCGGAGCGCACCGCGGCCGGCAGGATGCTCTCTGCCGGCGAAGGTGCCGCTTCTCCGGCAAGGAAGCCTCAGCCGCTTCTCCTGCACACGGAGAGCGTGGTAGCTGCTGAAACGCGAAGAAAGAAGCTGCAGAACACTGGCACTGAGCGTGCAGCTTTCCAGCGGAGAGAAAAAGCTACTTTAACACTCTGCAAGCCTTTCAACTCCCAAAAACCAGCACATAGAAGGAGCTGCTGCAAAAGCGATGCTGTGCTCGCTGCTGCTCCTCCTGAAGCTCTGGCTGCTAAATCTGAGGCTTTCCTTCCAATTTCAAGCTGCAAAGCACTTGCTGAATTGCAGGGAAAGTCCGGGAGGCATTTGCTGTGCTGGCACACTTTCTCCTTCCTAGACAGAGTGGAAAAGCTTTTCCCTGCCGTGTAGGCGACAAGAGACGCATTAGACGGGCATCCGGAGCTGTCCGAAGGTAAGCGCCTGTTCCCGGCCTCTTTCGGCACAAGCCCCCGCTCCGGAGCGCACCGCGGCCGGCAGGATGCTCTCTGCCGGCGAAGGTGCCGCTTCTCCGGCAAGGAAGCCTCAGCCGCTTCTCCTGCACACGGAGAGCGCGCTAGCTGCTGAAACGTGAAGAAAGAAGCTGCAGAACACTGGCACTGAGCGTGCAGCTTTCCAGCGGAGAGAAAAAGCTACTTGAACACTCTGCAAGCCTTTCCACTCCCAAAAACATGCACATGGAAGGAGCTGCTGCAAAAGCGATGCTGTGCTCGCTGCTGCTCCTCCTGAAGCTCTGGCTGCTAAATCTGAGGCTTTCCTTCCAATTTCAAGCTGCAAAGCACTTGCTGAATTGCAGGGAAAGTCCGGGAGGCATTTGCTGTGCTGGCACACTTTCTCCTTCCTAGACAGAGTGGAAAAGCTTTTCCCTGCCGTGTAGGCGACAAGAGACGCATTAGATGGGCATCCGGAGCTGTCCGAAGGTAAGCGCCTGTTCCCGGCCTCTTTCGGCACAAGCCCCCGCTCCGGAGCACACCGCGGCCGGCAGGATGCTCTCTGCCGGCGAAGGTGCCGCTTCTCCGGCAAGGAAGCCTCAGCCGCTTCTCCTGCACACGGAGAGCGCGCTAGCTGCTGAAACGTGAAGAAAGAAGCTGCAGAACACTGGCACTGAGCGTGCAGCTTTCCAGCGGAGAGAAAAAGCTACTTGAACACTCTGCAAGCCTTTCCACTCCCAAAAACATGCACATGGAAGGAGCTGCTGCAAAAGCGATGCTGTGCTCGCTGCTGCTCCTCCTGAAGCTCTGGCTGCTAAATCTGAGGCTTTCCTTCCAATTTCAAGCTGCAAAGCACTTGCTGAATTGCAGGGAAAGTCCGGGAGGCATTTGCTGTGCTGGCACACTTTCTCCTTCCTAGACAGAGTGGAAAAGCTTTTCCCTGCCGTGTAGGCGACAAGAGACGCATTAGACGGGCATCCGGAGCTGTCCGAAGGTAAGCGCCTGTTCCCGGCCTCTTTCGGCACAAGCCCCCGCTCCGGAGCGCACCGCGGCCGGCAGGATGCTCTCTGCCGGCGAAGGTGCCGCTTCTCCGGCAAGGAAGCCTCGCCCGCTTCTCCAGCACACGGAGAGCGTGGTAGCTGCTGAAACGTGATGAAAGAAGCTGCAGAACACTGGCACTGAGCGTGCAGCTTTCCAGCGGAGAGAAAAAGCTACTTGAACACTCTGCAAGCCTTTCCACTCCCAAAAACATGCACATGGAAGGAGCTGCTGCAAAAGCGATGCTGTGCTCGCTGCTGCTCCTCCTGAAGCTCTGGCTGCTAAATCTGAGGCTTTCCTTCCAATTTCAAGCTGCAAAGCACTTGCTGAATTGCAGGGAAAGTCCGGGAGGCATTTGCTGTGCTGGCACACTTTCTCCTTCCTAGACAGAGTGGAAAAGCTTTTCCCTGCCGTGTAGGCGACAAGAGACGCATTGGACGGGCATCCGGAGCTGTCCGAAGGTAAGCGCCTGTTCCCGGCCTCTGTCGGCACAAGCCCCCGCTCCGGAGCGCACCGCGGCCGGCAGGATGCTCTCTGCCGGCGAAGGTGCCGCTTCTCCGGCAAGGAAGCCTCAGCCGCTTCTCCAGCACACGGAGAGCGTGCTAGCTGCGGAAAGGGGAAGAAAGAAGCTGCAGAACACTGGCACTGAGCGTGCAGATTTCCAGCGGAGAGAAAAAGCTACTTTAACACTCTGCAAGCCTTTCCACTCCCAAAAACATGCACATGGAAGGAGCTGCTGCAAAAGCGATGCTGTGCTCGCTGCTGCTCCTCCTGAAGCTCTGGCTGCTAAATCTGAGGCTTTCCTTCCAATTTCAAGCTGCAAAGCACTTGCTGAATTGCAGGGAAAGTCCGGGAGGCATTTGCTGTGCTGGCACACTTTCTCCTTCCTAGACAGAGTGGAAAAGCTTTTCCCTGCCGTGTAGGCGACAAGAGACGCATTAGACGGGCATCCGGAGCTGTCCGAAGGTAAGCGCCTGTTCCCGGCCTCTTTCGGCACAAGCCCCCGCTCCGGAGCGCACCGCGGCCGGCAGGATGCTCTCTGCCGGCGAAGGTGCCGCTTCTCCGGCAAGGAATCCTCAGCCGCTTCTCCTGCACACGGAGAGCGCGCTAGCTGCTGAAACGTGAAGAAAGAAGCTGCAGAACACTGGCACTGAGCGTGCAGCTTTCCAGCGGAGAGAAAAAGCTACTTGAACACTCTGCAAGCCTTTCAACTCCCAAAAACATGCACATGGAAGGAGCTGCTGCAAAAGCGATGCTGTGCTCGCTGCTGCTCCTCCTGAAGCTCTGGCTGCTAAATCTGAGGCTTTCCTTCCAATTTCAAGCTGCAAAGCACTTGCTGAATTGCAGGGAAAGTCCGGGAGGCATTTGCTGTGCTGGCACACTTTCTCCTTCCTAGAAAGAGTGGAAAAGCTTTTCCCGTCCGTGTAGGCGACAAGAGACGCATTAGATGGGCATCCGGAGCTGTCCGAAGGTAAGCGCCTGTTGCCGGCCTCTTTCGGCACAAGCCCCCGCTCCGGAGCACACCGCGGCCGGCAGGATGCTCTCTGCCGGCGAAGGTGCCGCTTCTCCGGCAAGGAAGCCTCAGCCGCTTCTCCTGCACACGGAGAGCGCGCTAGCTGCTGAAACGTGAAGAAAGAAGCTGCAGAACACTGGCACTGAGCGTGCAGCTTTCCAGCGGAGAGAAAAAGCTACTTGAACACTCTGCAAGCCTTTCCACTCCCAAAAACATGCACATGGAAGGAGCTGCTGCAAAAGCGATGCTGTGCTCGCTGCTGCTCCTCCTGAAGCTCTGGCTGCTAAATCTGAGGCTTTCCTTCCAATTTCAAGCTGCAAAGCACTTGCTGAATTGCAGGGAAAGTCCGGGAGGCATTTGCTGTGCTGGCACACTTTCTCCTTCCTAGACAGAGTGGAAAAGCTTTTCCCTGCCGTGTAGGCGACAAGAGACGCATTAGACGGGCATCCGGAGCTGTCCGAAGGTAAGCGCCTGTTCCCGGCCTCTGTCGGCACAAGCCCCCGCTCCGGAGCGCACCGCGGCCGGCAGGATGCTCTCTGCCGGCGAAGGTGCCGCTTCTCCGGCAAGGAAGCCTCAGCCGCTTCTCCTGCACACGGAGAGCGTGGTAGCTGCTGAAACGCGAAGAAAGAAGCTGCAGAACACTGGCACTGAGCGTGCAGCTTTCCAGCGGAGAGAAAAAGCTACTTGAACACTCTGCAAGCCTTTCCACTCCCAAAAACATGCACATGGAAGGAGCTGCTGCAAAAGCGATGCTGTGCTCGCTGCTGCTCCTCCTGAAGCTCTGGCTGCTAAATCTGAGGCTTTCCTTCCAATTTCAAGCTGCAAAGCACTTGCTGAATTGCAGGGAAAGTCCGGGAGGCATTTGCTGTGCTGGCACACTTTCTCCTTCCTAGACAGAGTGGAAAAGCTTTTCCCTGCCGTGTAGGCGACAAGAGACGCATTGGACGGGCATCCGGAGCTGTCCGAAGGTAAGCGCCTGTTCCCGGCCTCTGTCGGCACAAGCCCCCGCTCCGGAGCGCACCGCGGCCGGCAGGATGCTCTCTGCCGGCGAAGGTGCCGCTTCTCCGGCAAGGAAGCCTCAGCCGCTTCTCCTGCACACGGAGAGCGTGGTAGCTGCTGAAACGCGAAGAAAGAAGCTGCAGAACACTGGCACTGAGCGTGCAGCTTTCCAGCGGAGAGAAAAAGCTACTTGAACACTCTGCAAGCCTTTCCACTCCCAAAAACATGCACATGGAAGGAGCTGCTGCAAAAGCGATGCTGTGCTCGCTGCTGCTCCTCCTGAAGCTCTGGCTGCTAAATCTGAGGCTTTCCTTCCAATTTCAAGCTGCAAAGCACTTGCTGAATTGCAGGGAAAGTCCGGGAGGCATTTGCTGTGCTGGCACACTTTCTCCTTCCTAGACAGAGTGGAAAAGCTTTTCCCTGCCGTGTAGGCGACAAGAGACGCATTGGACGGGCATCCGGAGCTGTCCGAAGGTAAGCGCCTGTTCCCGGCCTCTGTCGGCACAAGCCCCCGCTCCGGAGCGCACCGCGGCCGGCAGGATGCTCTCTGCCGGCGAAGGTGCCGCTTCTCCGGCAAGGAAGCCTCGCCCGCTTCTCCAGCACACGGAGAGCGTGCTAGCTGCTGAAACGTGAAGAAAGAAGTTGCAGAACACTGGCACTGAGCGTGCAGCTTTCCAGCGGAGAGAAAAAGCTACTTGAACACTCTGCAAGCCTTTCCACTCCCAAAAACATGCACATGGAAGGAGCTGCTGCAAAAGCGATGCTGTGCTGGCTGCTGCTCCTCCTGAAGCTCTGGCTGCTAAATCTGAGGCTTTCCTTCCAATTTCAAGCTGCAAAGCACTTGCTGAATTGCAGGGAAAGTCCGGGAGGCATTTGCTGTGCTGGCACACTTTCTCCTTCCTAGACAGAGTGGAAAAGCTTTTCCCTGCCGTGTAGGCGACAAGAGACGCATTAGACGGGCATCCGGAGCTGTCCGAAGGTAAGCGCCTGTTCCCGGCCTCTTTCGGCACAAGCCCCCGCTCCGGAGCGCACCGCGGCCGGCAGGATGCTCTCTGCCGGCGAAGGTGCCGCTTCTCCGGCAAGGAAGCCTCAGCCGCTTCTCCTGCACACGGAGAGCGTGCTAGCTGCTGAAACGTGAAGAAAGAAGTTGCAGAGCACTGGCACTGAGCGTGCAGCTTTCCAGCGGAGAGAAAAAGCTACTTTAACACTCTGCAAGCCTTTCAACTCCCAAAAACATGCACATGGAAGGAGCTGCTGCAAAAGCGATGCTGTGCTCGCTGCTGCTCCTCCTGAAGCTCTGGCTGCTAAATCTGAGGCTTTCCTTCCAATTTCAAGCTGCAAAGCACTTGCTGAATTGCAGGGAAAGTCCGGGAGGCATTTGCTGTGCTGGCACACTTTCTCCTTCCTAGACAGAGTGGAAAAGCTTTTCCCTGCCGTGTAGGCGACAAGAGACGCATTGGACGGGCATCCGGAGCTGTCCGAAGGTAAGCGCCTGTTCCCGGCCTCTGTCGGCACAAGCCCCCGCTCCGGAGCGCACCGCGGCCGGCAGGATGCTCTCTGCCGGCGAAGGTGCCGCTTCTCCGGCAAGGAAGCCTCGCCCGCTTCTCCAGCACACGGAGAGCGTGCTAGCTGCTGAAACGTGAAGAAAGAAGTTGCAGAACACTGGCACTGAGCGTGCAGCTTTCCAGCGGAGAGAAAAAGCTACTTGAACACTCTGCAAGCCTTTCCACTCCCAAAAACATGCACATGGAAGGAGCTGCTGCAAAAGCGATGCTGTGCTCGCTGCTGCTCCTCCTGAAGCTCTGGCTGCTAAATCTGAGGCTTTCCTTCCAATTTCAAGCTGCAAAGCACTTGCTGAATTGCAGGGAAAGTCCGGGAGGCATTTGCTGTGCTGGCACACTTTCTCCTTCCTAGACAGAGTGGAAAAGCTTTTCCCTGCCGTGTAGGCGACAAGAGACGCATTAGACGGGCATCCGGAGCTGTCCGAAGGTAAGCGCCTGTTCCCGGCCTCTTTCGGCACAAGCCCCCGCTCCGGAGCGCACCGCGGCCGGCAGGATGCTCTCTGCCGGCGAAGGTGCCGCTTCTCCGGCAAGGAAGCCTCAGCCGCTTCTCCTGCACACGGAGAGCGTGGTAGCTGCAGAAACGCGAAGAAAGAAGCTGCAGAACACTGGCACTGAGCGTGCAGCTTTCCAGCGGAGAGAAAAAGCTACTTTAACACTCTGCAAGCCTTTCAACTCCCAAAAACCAGCACATAGAAGGAGCTGCTGCAAAAGCGATGCTGTGCTCGCTGCTGCTCCTCCTGAAGCTCTGGCTGCTAAATCTGAGGCTTTCCTTCCAATTTCAAGCTGCAAAGCACTTGCTGAATTGCAGGGAAAGTCCGGGAGGCATTTGCTGTGCTGGCACACTTTCTCCTTCCTAGACAGAGTGGAAAAGCTTTTCCCTGCCGTGTAGGCGACAAGAGACGCATTAGACGGGCATCCGGAGCTGTCCGAAGGTAAGCGCCTGTTCCCGGCCTCTTTCGGCACAAGCCCCCGCTCCGGAGCGCACCGCGGCCGGCAGGATGCTCTCTGCCGGCGAAGGTGCCGCTTCTCCGGCAAGGAAGCCTCGCCCGCTTCTCCAGCACACGGAGAGCGTGCTAGCTGCTGAAACGTGAAGAAAGAAGCTGCAGAACACTGGCACTGAGCGTGCAGCTTTCCAGCGGAGAGAAAAAGCTACTTGAACACTCTGCAAGCCTTTCCACTCCCAAAAACATGCACATGGAAGGAGCTGCTGCAAAAGCGATGCTGTGCTCGCTGCTGCTCCTCCTGAAGCTCTGGCTGCTAAATCTGAGGCTTTCCTTCCAATTTCAAGCTGCAAAGCACTTGCTGAATTGCAGGGAAAGTCCGGGAGGCATTTGCTGTGCTGGCACACTTTCTCCTTCCTAGACAGAGTGGAAAAGCTTTTCCCTGCCGTGTAGGCGACAAGAGACGCATTGGACGGGCATCCGGAGCTGTCCGAAGGTAAGCGCCTGTTCCCGGCCTCTGTCGGCACAAGCCCCCGCTCCGGAGCGCACCGCGGCCGGCAGGATGCTCTCTGCCGGCTAAGGTGCCGCTTCTCCGGCAAGGAAGCCTCGCCCGCTTCTCCAGCACACGGAGAGCGTGCTAGCTGCTGAAACGTGAAGAAAGAAGTTGCAGAGCACTGGCACTGAGCGTGCAGCTTTCCAGCGGAGAGAAAAAGCTACTTGAACACTCTGCAAGCCTTTCCACTCCCAAAAACATGCACATGGAAGGAGCTGCTGCAAAAGCGATGCTGTGCTCGCTGCTGCTCCTCCTGAAGCTCTGGCTGCTAAATCTGAGGCTTTCCTTCCAATTTCAAGCTGCAAAGCACTTGCTGAATTGCAGGGAAAGTCCGGGAGGCATTTGCTGTGCTGGCACACTTTCTCCTTCCTAGACAGAGTGGAAAAGCTTTTCCCTGCCGTGTAGGCGACAAGAGACGCATTGGACGGGCATCCGGAGCTGTCCGAAGGTAAGCGCCTGTTCCCGGCCTCTGTCGGCACAAGCCCCCGCTCCGGAGCGCACCGCGGCCGGCAGGATGCTCTCTGCCGGCGAAGGTGCCGCTTCTCCGGCAAGGAAGCCTCGCCCGCTTCTCCAGCACACGGAGAGCGTGCTAGCTGCTGAAACGTGAAGAAAGAAGTTGCAGAACACTGGCACTGAGCGTGCAGCTTTCCAGCGGAGAGAAAAAGCTACTTGAACACTCTGCAAGCCTTTCCACTCCCAAAAACATGCACATGGAAGGAGCTGCTGCAAAAGCGATGCTGTGCTCGCTGCTGCTCCTCCTGAAGCTCTGGCAGCTAAATCTGAGGCTTTCCTTCCAATTTCAAGCTGCAAAGCACTTGCTGAATTGCAGGGAAAGTCCGGGAGGCATTTGCTGTGCTGGCACACTTTCTCCTTCCTAGACAGAGTGGAAAAGCTTTTCCCTGCCGTGTAGGCGACAAGAGACGCATTAGATGGGCATCCGGAGCTGTCCGAAGGTAAGCGCCTGTTCCCGGCCTCTTTCGGCACAAGCCCCCGCTCCGGAGCACACCGCGGCCGGCAGGATGCTCTCTGCCGGCGAAGGTGCCGCTTCTCCGGCAAGGAAGCCTCAGCCGCTTCTCCAGCACACGGCGAGCGTGCTAGCAGGTGAAACGCGAAGAAAGAAGCTGCAGAACACTGGCACTGAGCGTGCAGCTTTCCAGCGGAGAGAAAAAGCTACTTTAACACTCTACAAGCCTTTCCACTCTCAAAAACCAGCACATGGAAGGAGCTGCTGCAAAAGCGATGCTGTGCTCGCTGCTGCTCCTCCTGAAGCTCTGGCTGCTAAATCTGAGGCTTTCCTTCCAATTTCAAGCTGCAAAGCACTTGCTGAATTGCAGGGAAAGTCCGGGAGGCATTTGCTGTGCTGGCACACTTTCTCCTTCCTAGACAGAGTGGAAAAGCTTTTCCCTGCCGTGTAGGCGACAAGAGACGCATTAGACGGGCATCCGGAGCTGTCCGAAGGTAAGCGCCTGTTCCCGGCCTCTTTCGGCACAAGCCCCCGCTCCGGAGCGCACCGCGGCCGGCAGGATGCTCTCTGCCGGCGAAGGTGCCGCTTCTCCGGCAAGGAAGCGTCAGCCGCTTCTCCTGCACACGGAGAGCGTGGTAGCTGCTGAAACGCGAAGAAAGAAGCTGCAGAACACTGGCACTGAGCGTGCAGCTTTCCAGCGGAGAGAAAAAGCTACTTTAACACTCTGCAAGCCTTTCAACTCCCAAAAACCAGCACATAGAAGGAGCTGCTGCAAAAGCGATGCTGTGCTCGCTGCTGCTCCTCCTGAAGCTCTGGCTGCTAAATCTGAGGCTTTCCTTCCAATTTCAAGCTGCAAAGCACTTGCTGAATTGCAGGGAAAGTCCGGGAGGCATTTGCTGTGCTGGCACACTTTCTCCTTCCTAGACAGAGTGGAAAAGCTTTTCCCTGCCGTGTAGGCGACAAGAGACGCATTAGACGGGCATCCGGAGCTGTCCGAAGGTAAGCGCCTGTTCCCGGCCTCTTTCGGCACAAGCCCCCGCTCCGGAGCGCACCGCGGCCGGCAGGATGCTCTCTGCCGGCGAAGGTGCCGCTTCTCCGGCAAGGAAGCCTCGCCCGCTTCTCCAGCACACGGAGAGCGTGCTAGCTGCTGAAACGTGAAGAAAGAAGCTGCAGAACACTGGCACTGAGCGTGCAGCTTTCCAGCGGAGAGAAAAAGCTACTTGAACACTCTGCAAGCCTTTCCACTCCCAAAAACATGCACATGGAAGGAGCTGCTGCAAAAGCGATGCTGTGCTCGCTGCTGCTCCTCCTGAAGCTCTGGCTGCTAAATCTGAGGCTTTCCTTCCAATTTCAAGCTGCAAAGCACTTGCTGAATTGCAGGGAAAGTCCGGGAGGCATTTGCTGTGCTGGCACACTTTCTCCTTCCTAGACAGAGTGGAAAAGCTTTTCCCTGCCGTGTAGGCGACAAGAGACGCATTAGACGGGCATCCGGAGCTGTCCGAAGGTAAGCGCCTGTTCCCGGCCTCTGTCGGCACAAGCCCCCGCTCCGGAGCGCACCGCGGCCGGCAGGATGCTCTCTGCCGGCGAAGGTGCCGCTTCTCCGGCAAGGAAGCCTCAGCCGCTTCTCCTGCACACGGAGAGCGTGGTAGCTGCTGAAACGCGAAGAAAGAAGCTGCAGAACACTGGCACTGAGCGTGCAGCTTTCCAGCGGAGAGAAAAAGCTACTTTAACACTCTGCAAGCCTTTCAACTCCCAAAAACCAGCACATAGAAGGAGCTGCTGCAAAAGCGATGCTGTGCTCGCTGCTGCTCCTCCTGAAGCTCTGGCTGCTAAATCTGAGGCTTTCCTTCCAATTTCAAGCTGCAAAGCACTTGCTGAATTGCAGGGAAAGTCCGGGAGGCATTTGCTGTGCTGGCACACTTTCTCCTTCCTAGACAGAGTGGAAAAGCTTTTCCCTGCCGTGTAGGCGACAAGAGACGCATTAGACGGGCATCCGGAGCTGTCCGAAGGTAAGCGCCTGTTCCCGGCCTCTTTCGGCACAAGCCCCCGCTCCGGAGCGCACCGCGGCCGGCAGGATGCTCTCTGCCGGCGAAGGTGCCGCTTCTCCGGCAAGGAAGCCTCGCCCGCTTCTCCAGCACACGGAGAGCGTGCTAGCTGCTGAAACGTGAAGAAAGAAGCTGCAGAACACTGGCACTGAGCGTGCAGCTTTCCAGCGGAGAGAAAAAGCTACTTGAACACTCTGCAAGCCTTTCCACTCCCAAAAACATGCACATGGAAGGAGCTGCTGCAAAAGCGATGCTGTGCTCGCTGCTGCTCCTCCTGAAGCTCTGGCTGCTAAATCTGAGGCTTTCCTTCCAATTTCAAGCTGCAAAGCACTTGCTGAATTGCAGGGAAAGTCCGGGAGGCATTTGCTGTGCTGGCACACTTTCTCCTTCCTAGACAGAGTGGAAAAGCTTTTCCCTGCCGTGTAGGCGACAAGAGACGCATTGGACGGGCATCCGGAGCTGTCCGAAGGTAAGCGCCTGTTCCCGGCCTCTGTCGGCACAAGCCCCCGCTCCGGAGCGCACCGCGGCCGGCAGGATGCTCTCTGCCGGCGAAGGTGCCGCTTCTCCGGCAAGGAAGCCTCGCCCGCTTCTCCAGCACACGGAGAGCGTGCTAGCTGCTGAAACGTGAAGAAAGAAGTTGCAGAACACTGGCACTGAGCGTGCAGCTTTCCAGCGGAGAGAAAAAGCTACTTGAACACTCTGCAAGCCTTTCCACTCCCAAAAACATGCACATGGAAGGAGCTGCTGCAAAAGCGATGCTGTGCTCGCTGCTGCTCCTCCTGAAGCTCTGGCAGCTAAATCTGAGGCTTTCCTTCCAATTTCAAGCTGCAAAGCACTTGCTGAATTGCAGGGAAAGTCCGGGAGGCATTTGCTGTGCTGGCACACTTTCTCCTTCCTAGACAGAGTGGAAAAGCTTTTCCCTGCCGTGTAGGCGACAAGAGACGCATTAGATGGGCATCCGGAGCTGTCCGAAGGTAAGCGCCTGTTCCCGGCCTCTTTCGGCACAAGCCCCCGCTCCGGAGCACACCGCGGCCGGCAGGATGCTCTCTGCCGGCGAAGGTGCCGCTTCTCCGGCAAGGAAGCCTCAGCCGCTTCTCCAGCACACGGCGAGCGTGCTAGCAGGTGAAACGCGAAGAAAGAAGCTGCAGAACACTGGCACTGAGCGTGCAGCTTTCCAGCGGAGAGAAAAAGCTACTTTAACACTCTACAAGCCTTTCCACTCTCAAAAACCAGCACATGGAAGGAGCTGCTGCAAAAGCGATGCTGTGCTCGCTGCTGCTCCTCCTGAAGCTCTGGCTGCTAAATCTGAGGCTTTCCTTCCAATTTCAAGCTGCAAAGCACTTGCTGAATTGCAGGGAAAGTCCGGGAGGCATTTGCTGTGCTGGCACACTTTCTCCTTCCTAGACAGAGTGGAAAAGCTTTTCCCTGCCGTGTAGGCGACAAGAGACGCATTAGACGGGCATCCGGAGCTGTCCGAAGGTAAGCGCCTGTTGCCGGCCTCTTTCGGCACAAGCCCCCGCTCCGGAGCGCACCGCGGCCGGCAGGATGCTCTCTGCCGGCGAAGGTGCCGCTTCTCCGGCAAGGAAGCCTCAGCCGCTTCTCCTGCACACGGAGAGCGCGCTAGCTGCTGAAACGTGAAGAAAGAAGCTGCAGAACACTGGCACTGAGCGTGCAGCTTTCCAGCGGAGAGAAAAAGCTACTTGAACACTCCGCAAGCCTTTCCACTCCCAAAAACATGCACATGGAAGGAGCTGCTGCAAAAGCGATGCTGTGCTCGCTGCTGCTCCTCCTGAAGCTCTGGCAGCTAAATCTGAGGCTTTCCTTCCAATTTCAAGCTGCAAAGCACTTGCTGAATTGCAGGGAAAGTCCGGGAGGCATTTGCTGTGCTGGCACACTTTCTCCTTCCTAGACAGAGTGGAAAAGCTTTTCCCTGCCGTGTAGGCGACAAGAGACGCATTGGACGGGCATCCGGAGCTGTCCGAAGGTAAGCGCCTGTTCCCGGCCTCTTTCGGCACAAGCCCCCGCTCCGGAGCGCACCGCGGCCGGCAGGATGCTCTCTGCCGGCGAAGGTGCCGCTTCTCCGGCAAGGAAGCCTCAGCCGCTTCTCCTGCACACGGAGAGCGCGCTAGCTGCTGAAACGTGAAGAAAGAAGCTGCAGAACACTGGCAGTGAGCGTGCAGCTTTCCAGCGGAGAGAAAAAGCTACTTGAACACTCTGCAAGCCTTTCAACTCCCAAAAACATGCACATGGAAGGAGCTGCTGCAAAAGCGATGCTGTGCTCGCTGCTGCTCCTCCTGAAGCTCTGGCTGCTAAATCTGAGGCTTTCCTTCCAATTTCAAGCTGCAAAGCACTTGCTGAACTGCAGGGAAAGTCCGGGAGGCATTTGCTGTGCTGGCACACTTTCTCCTTCCTAGACAGAGTGGAAAAGCTTTTCCCTGCCGTGTAGGCGACAAGAGACGCATTAGACGGGCATCCGGAGCTGTCCGAAGGTAAGCGCCTGTTCCCGGCCTCTTTCGGCACAAGCCCCCGCTCCGGAGCGCACCGCGGCCGGCAGGATGCTCTCTGCCGGCGAAGGTGCCGCTTCTCCGGCAAGGAAGCCTCAGCCGCTTCTCCTGCACACGGCGAGCGTGCTAGCAGGTGAATTCGAAGAAAGAAGCTGCAGAACACTGGCACTGAGCGTGCAGCTTTCCAGCGGAGAGAAAAAGCTACTTGAACACTCTGCAAGCCTTTCAACTCCCAAAAACATGCACATGGAAGGAGCTGCTGCAAAAGCGATGCTGTGCTCGCTGCTGCTCCTCCTGAAGCTCTGGCTGCTAAATCTGAGGCTTTCCTTCCAATTTCAAGCTGCAAAGCACTTGCTGAATTGCAGGGAAAGTCCGGGAGGCATTTGCTGTGCTGGCACACTTTCTCCTTCCTAGACAGAGTGGAAAAGCTTTTCCCTGCCGTGTAGGCGACAAGAGACGCATTGGACGGGCATCCGGAGCTGTCCGAAGGTAAGCGCCTGTTCCCGGCCTCTTTCGGCACAAGCCCCCGCTCCGGAGCGCACCGCGGCCGGCAGGATGCTCTCTGCCGGCGAAGGTGCCGCTTCTCCGGCAAGGAATCCTCAGCCGCTTCTCCTGAACACGGAGAGCGCGCTAGCTGCTGAAACGTGAAGAAAGAAGCTGCAGAACACTGGCACTGAGCGTGCAGCTTTCCAGCGGAGAGAAAAAGCTACTTGAACACTCTGCAAGCCTTTCAACTCCCAAAAACATGCACATGGAAGGAGCTGCTGCAAAAGCGATGCTGTGCTCGCTGCTGCTCCTCCTGAAGCTCTGGCTGCTAAATCTGAGGCTTTCCTTCCAATTTCAAGCTGCAAAGCACTTGCTGAATTGCAGGGAAAGTCCGGGAGGCATTTGCTGTGCTGGCACACTTTCTCCTTCCTAGACAGAGTGGAAAAGCTTTTCCCTGCCGTGTAGGCGACAAGAGACGCATTAGACGGGCATCCGGAGCTGTCCGAAGGTAAGCGCCTGTTCCCGGCCTCTTTCGGCACAAGCCCCCGCTCCGGAGCGCACCGCGGCCGGCAGGATGCTCTCTGCCGGCGAAGGTGCCGCTTCTCCGGCAAGGAAGCCTCAGCCGCTTCTCCTGCACACGGCGAGCGTGCTAGCAGGTGAATTCGAAGAAAGAAGCTGCAGAACACTGGCACTGAGCGTGCAGCTTTCCAGCGGAGAGAAAAAGCTACTTGAACACTCTGCAAGCCTTTCAACTCCCAAAAACATGCACATGGAAGGAGCTGCTGCAAAAGCGATGCTGTGCTCGCTGCTGCTCCTCCTGAAGCTCTGGCTGCTAAATCTGAGGCTTTCCTTCCAATTTCAAGCTGCAAAGCACTTGCTGAATTGCAGGGAAAGTCCGGGAGGCATTTGCTGTGCTGGCACACTTTCTCCTTCCTAGACAGAGTGGAAAAGCTTTTCCCTGCCGTGTAGGCGACAAGAGACGCATCGGACGGGCATCCGGAGCTGTCCGAAGGTAAGCGCCTGTTCCCGGCCTCTTTCGGCACAAGCCCCCGCTCCGGAGCGCACCGCGGCCGGCAGGATGCTCTCTGCCGGCGAAGGTGCCGCTTCTCCGGCAAGGAATCCTCAGCCGCTTCTCCTGCACACGGAGAGCGCGCTAGCTGCTGAAACGTGAAGAAAGAAGCTGCAGAACACTGGCACTGAGCGTGCAGCTTTCCAGCGGAGAGAAAAAGCTACTTGAACACTCTGCAAGCCTTTCAACTCCCAAAAACATGCACATGGAAGGAGCTGCTGCAAAAGCGATGCTGTGCTCGCTGCTGCTCCTCCTGAAGCTCTGGCTGCTAAATCTGAGGCTTTCCTTCCAATTTCAAGCTGCAAAGCACTTGCTGAATTGCAGGGAAAGTCCGGGAGGCATTTGCTGTGCTGGCACACTTTCTCCTTCCTAGACAGAGTGGAAAAGCTTTTCCCTGCCGTGTAGGCGACAAGAGACGCATTAGACGGGGATCCGGAGCTGTCCGAAGGTAAGCGCCTGTTCCCGGCCTCTTTCGGCACAAGCCCCCGCTCCGGAGCGCACCGCGGCCGGCAGGATGCTCTCTGCCGGCGAAGGTGCCGCTTCTCCGGCAAGGAAGCCTCAGCCGCTTCTCCTGCACACGGCGAGCGTGCTAGCAGGTGAAACGCGAAGAAAGAAGCTGCAGAACACTGGCACTGAGCGTGCAGCTTTCCAGCGGAGAGAAAAAGCTACTTTAACACTCTGCAAGCCTTTCCACTCCCAAAAACATGCACATGGAAGGAGCTGCTGCAAAAGCGATGCTGTGCTCGCTGCTGCTCCTCCTGAAGCTCTGGCTGCTAAATCTGAGGCTTTCCTTCCAATTTCAAGCTGCAAAGCACTTGCTGAATTGCAGGGAAAGTCCGGGAGGCATTTGCTGTGCTGGCACACTTTCTCCTTCCTAGACAGAGTGGAAAAGCTTTTCCCTGCCGTGTAGGCGACAAGAGACGCATTGGACGGGCATCCGGAGCTGTCCGAAGGTAAGCGCCTGTTCCCGGCCTCTTTCGGCACAAGCCCCCGCTCCGGAGCGCACCGCGGCCGGCAGGATGCTCTCTGCCGGCGAAGGTGCCGCTTCTCCGGCAAGGAAGCCTCGCCCGCTTCTCCAGCACACGGAGAGCGTGCTAGCTGCTGAAACGTGAAGAAAGAAGCTGCAGAACACTGGCACTGAGCGTGCAGCTTTCCAGCGGAGAGAAAAAGCTACTTGAACACTCTGCAAGCCTTTCCACTCCCAAAAACATGCACATGGAAGGAGCTGCTGCAAAAGCGATGCTGTGCTCGCTGCTGCTCCTCCTGAAGCTCTGGCTGCTAAATCTGAGGCTTTCCTTCCAATTTCAAGCTGCAAAGCACTTGCTGAATTGCAGGGAAAGTCCGGGAGGCATTTGCTGTGCTGGCACACTTTCTCCTTCCTAGACAGAGTGGAAAAGCTTTTCCCTGCCGTGTAGGCGACAAGAGACGCATTAGACGGGCATCCGGAGCTGTCCGAAGGTAAGCGCCTGTTCCCGGCCTCTTTCGGCACAAGCCCCCGCTCCGGAGCGCACCGCGGCCGGCAGGATGCTCTCTGCCGGCGAAGGTGCCGCTTCTCCGGCAAGGAATCCTCAGCCGCTTCTCCTGCACACGGAGAGCGCGCTAGCTGCTGAAACGTGAAGAAAGAAGCTGCAGAACACTGGCACTGAGCGTGCAGCTTTCCAGCGGAGAGAAAAAGCTACTTGAACACTCTGCAAGCCTTTCAACTCCCAAAAACATGCACATGGAAGGAGCTGCTGCAAAAGCGATGCTGTGCTCGCTGCTGCTCCTCCTGAAGCTCTGGCTGCTAAATCTGAGGCTTTCCTTCCAATTTCAAGCTGCAAAGCACTTGCTGAATTGCAGGGAAAGTCCGGGAGGCATTTGCTGTGCTGGCACACTTTCTCCTTCCTAGACAGAGTGGAAAAGCTTTTCCCTGCCGTGTAGGCGACAAGAGACGCATTGGACGGGCATCCGGAGCTGTCCGAAGGTAAGCGCCTGTTCCCGGCCTCTTTCGGCACAAGCCCCCGCTCCGGAGCGCACCGCGGCCGGCAGGATGCTCTCTGCCGGCGAAGGTGCCGCTTCTCCGGCAAGGAATCCTCAGCCGCTTCTCCTGCACACGGAGAGCGCGCTAGCTGCTGAAACGTGAAGAAAGAAGCTGCAGAACACTGGCAGTGAGCGTGCAGCTTTCCAGCGGAGAGAAAAAGCTACTTGAACACTCTGCAAGCCTTTCAACTCCCAAAAACATGCACATGGAAGGAGCTGCTGCAAAAGCGATGCTGTGCTCGCTGCTGCTCCTCCTGAAGCTCTGGCTGCTAAATCTGAGGCTTTCCTTCCAATTTCAAGCTGCAAAGCACTTGCTGAATTGCAGGGAAAGTCCGGGAGGCATTTGCTGTGCTGGCACACTTTCTCCTTCCTAGACAGAGTGGAAAAGCTTTTCCCTGCCGTGTAGGCGACAAGAGACGCATTAGACGGGCATCCGGAGCTGTCCGAAGGTAAGCGCCTGTTCCCGGCCTCTTTCGGCACAAGCCCCCGCTCCGGAGCGCACCGCGGCCGGCAGGATGCTCTCTGCCGGCGAAGGTGCCGCTTCTCCGGCAAGGAAGCCTCAGCCGCTTCTCCTGCACACGGCGAGCGTGCTAGCAGGTGAAACGCGAAGAAAGAAGTTGCAGAGCACTGGCACTGAGCGTGCAGCTTTCCAGCGGAGAGAAAAAGCTACTTTAACACTCTGCAAGCCTTTCAACTCCCAAAAACATGCACATGGAAGGAGCTGCTGCAAAAGCGATGCTGTGCTCGCTGCTGCTCCTCCTGAAGCTCTGGCTGCTAAATCTGAGGCTTTCCTTCCAATTTCAAGCTGCAAAGCACTTGCTGAATTGCAGGGAAAGTCCGGGAGGCATTTGCTGTGCTGGCACACTTTCTCCTTCCTAGACAGAGTGGAAAAGCTTTTCCCTGCCGTGTAGGCGACAAGAGACGCATTGGACGGGCATCCGGAGCTGTCCGAAGGTAAGCGCCTGTTCCCGGCCTCTGTCGGCACAAGCCCCCGCTCCGGAGCGCACCGCGGCCGGCAGGATGCTCTCTGCCGGCGAAGGTGCCGCTTCTCCGGCAAGGAAGCCTCGCCCGCTTCTCCAGCACACGGAGAGCGTGCTAGCTGCTGAAACGTGAAGAAAGAAGTTGCAGAACACTGGCACTGAGCGTGCAGCTTTCCAGCGGAGAGAAAAAGCTACTTGAACACTCTGCAAGCCTTTCCACTCCCAAAAACATGCACATGGAAGGAGCTGCTGCAAAAGCGATGCTGTGCTCGCTGCTGCTCCTCCTGAAGCTCTGGCAGCTAAATCTGAGGCTTTCCTTCCAATTTCAAGCTGCAAAGCACTTGCTGAATTGCAGGGAAAGTCCGGGAGGCATTTGCTGTGCTGGCACACTTTCTCCTTCCTAGACAGAGTGGAAAAGCTTTTCCCTGCCGTGTAGGCGACAAGAGACGCATTAGACGGGCATCCGGAGCTGTCCGAAGGTAAGCGCCTGTTCCCAGCCTCTTTCGGCACAAGCCCCCGCTCCGGAGCGCACCGCGGCCGGCAGGATGCTCTCTGCCGGCGAAGGTGCCGCTTCTCCGGCAAGGAAGCCTCAGCCGCTTCTCCTGCACACGGAGAGCGTGGTAGCTGCTGAAACGCGAAGAAAGAAGCTGCAGAACACTGGCACTGAGCGTGCAGCTTTCCAGCGGAGAGAAAAAGCTACTTGAACACTCTGCAAGCCTTTCAACTCCCAAAAACATGCACATGGAAGGAGCTGCTGCAAAAGCGATGCTGTGCTCGCTGCTGCTCCTCCTGAAGCTCTGGCTGCTAAATCTGAGGCTTTCCTTCCAATTTCAAGCTGCAAAGCACTTGCTGAATTGCAGGGAAAGTCCGGGAGGCATTTGCTGTGCTGGCACACTTTCTCCTTCCTAGACAGAGTGGAAAAGCTTTTCCCTGCCGTGTAGGCGACAAGAGACGCATTAGACGGGGATCCGGAGCTGTCCGAAGGTAAGCGCCTGTTCCCGGCCTCTTTCGGCACAAGCCCCCGCTCCGGAGCGCACCGCGGCCGGCAGGATGCTCTCTGCCGGCGAAGGTGCCGCTTCTCCGGCAAGGAAGCCTCAGCCGCTTCTCCTGCACACGGCGAGCGTGCTAGCAGGTGAAACGCGAAGAAAGAAGCTGCAGAACACTGGCACTGAGCGTGCAGCTTTCCAGCGGAGAGAAAAAGCTACTTTAACACTCTGCAAGCCTTTCCACTCCCAAAAACATGCACATGGAAGGAGCTGCTGCAAAAGCGATGCTGTGCTCGCTGCTGCTCCTCCTGAAGCTCTGGCTGCTAAATCTGAGGCTTTCCTTCCAATTTCAAGCTGCAAAGCACTTGCTGAATTGCAGGGAAAGTCCGGGAGGCATTTGCTGTGCTGGCACACTTTCTCCTTCCTAGACAGAGTGGAAAAGCTTTTCCCTGCCGTGTAGGCGACAAGAGACGCATTGGACGGGCATCCGGAGCTGTCCGAAGGTAAGCGCCTGTTCCCGGCCTCTTTCGGCACAAGCCCCCGCTCCGGAGCGCACCGCGGCCGGCAGGATGCTCTCTGCCGGCGAAGGTGCCGCTTCTCCGGCAAGGAAGCCTCGCCCGCTTCTCCAGCACACGGAGAGCGTGCTAGCTGCTGAAACGTGAAGAAAGAAGCTGCAGAACACTGGCACTGAGCGTGCAGCTTTCCAGCGGAGAGAAAAAGCTACTTGAACACTCTGCAAGCCTTTCCACTCCCAAAAACATGCACATGGAAGGAGCTGCTGCAAAAGCGATGCTGTGCTCGCTGCTGCTCCTCCTGAAGCTCTGGCTGCTAAATCTGAGGCTTTCCTTCCAATTTCAAGCTGCAAAGCACTTGCTGAATTGCAGGGAAAGTCCGGGAGGCATTTGCTGTGCTGGCACACTTTCTCCTTCCTAGACAGAGTGGAAAAGCTTTTCCCTGCCGTGTAGGCGACAAGAGACGCATTAGACGGGCATCCGGAGCTGTCCGAAGGTAAGCGCCTGTTCCCGGCCTCTTTCGGCACAAGCCCCCGCTCCGGAGCGCACCGCGGCCGGCAGGATGCTCTCTGCCGGCGAAGGTGCCGCTTCTCCGGCAAGGAATCCTCAGCCGCTTCTCCTGCACACGGAGAGCGCGCTAGCTGCTGAAACGTGAAGAAAGAAGCTGCAGAACACTGGCACTGAGCGTGCAGCTTTCCAGCGGAGAGAAAAAGCTACTTGAACACTCTGCAAGCCTTTCAACTCCCAAAAACATGCACATGGAAGGAGCTGCTGCAAAAGCGATGCTGTGCTCGCTGCTGCTCCTCCTGAAGCTCTGGCTGCTAAATCTGAGGCTTTCCTTCCAATTTCAAGCTGCAAAGCACTTGCTGAATTGCAGGGAAAGTCCGGGAGGCATTTGCTGTGCTGGCACACTTTCTCCTTCCTAGACAGAGTGGAAAAGCTTTTCCCTGCCGTGTAGGCGACAAGAGACGCATTGGACGGGCATCCGGAGCTGTCCGAAGGTAAGCGCCTGTTCCCGGCCTCTTTCGGCACAAGCCCCCGCTCCGGAGCGCACCGCGGCCGGCAGGATGCTCTCTGCCGGCGAAGGTGCCGCTTCTCCGGCAAGGAATCCTCAGCCGCTTCTCCTGCACACGGAGAGCGCGCTAGCTGCTGAAACGTGAAGAAAGAAGCTGCAGAACACTGGCAGTGAGCGTGCAGCTTTCCAGCGGAGAGAAAAAGCTACTTGAACACTCTGCAAGCCTTTCAACTCCCAAAAACATGCACATGGAAGGAGCTGCTGCAAAAGCGATGCTGTGCTCGCTGCTGCTCCTCCTGAAGCTCTGGCTGCTAAATCTGAGGCTTTCCTTCCAATTTCAAGCTGCAAAGCACTTGCTGAATTGCAGGGAAAGTCCGGGAGGCATTTGCTGTGCTGGCACACTTTCTCCTTCCTAGACAGAGTGGAAAAGCTTTTCCCTGCCGTGTAGGCGACAAGAGACGCATTGGACGGGCATCCGGAGCTGTCCGAAGGTAAGCGCCTGTTCCCGGCCTCTGTCGGCACAAGCCCCCGCTCCGGAGCGCACCGCGGCCGGCAGGATGCTCTCTGCCGGCGAAGGTGCCGCTTCTCCGGCAAGGAAGCCTCGCCCGCTTCTCCAGCACACGGAGAGCGTGCTAGCTGCTGAAACGTGAAGAAAGAAGTTGCAGAACACTGGCACTGAGCGTGCAGCTTTCCAGCGGAGAGAAAAAGCTACTTGAACACTCTGCAAGCCTTTCCACTCCCAAAAACATGCACATGGAAGGAGCTGCTGCAAAAGCGATGCTGTGCTCGCTGCTGCTCCTCCTGAAGCTCTGGCAGCTAAATCTGAGGCTTTCCTTCCAATTTCAAGCTGCAAAGCACTTGCTGAATTGCAGGGAAAGTCCGGGAGGCATTTGCTGTGCTGGCACACTTTCTCCTTCCTAGACAGAGTGGAAAAGCTTTTCCCTGCCGTGTAGGCGACAAGAGACGCATTAGACGGGCATCCGGAGCTGTCCGAAGGTAAGCGCCTGTTCCCGGCCTCTTTCGGCACAAGCCCCCGCTCCGGAGCGCACCGCGGCCGGCAGGATGCTCTCTGCCGGCGAAGGTGCCGCTTCTCCGGCAAGGAAGCCTCAGCCGCTTCTCCTGCACACGGAGAGCGTGGTAGCTGCTGAAACGCGAAGAAAGAAGCTGCAGAACACTGGCACTGAGCGTGCAGCTTTCCAGCGGAGAGAAAAAGCTACTTGAACACTCTGCAAGCCTTTCCACTCCCAAAAACCAGCACATAGAAGGAGCTGCTGCAAAAGCGATGCTGTGCTCGCTGCTGCTCCTCCTGAAGCTCTGGCTGCTAAATCTGAGGCTTTCCTTCCAATTTCAAGCTGCAAAGCACTTGCTGAATTGCAGGGAAAGTCCGGGAGGCATTTGCTGTGCTGGCACACTTTCTCCTTCCTAGACAGAGTGGAAAAGCTTTTCCCTGCCGTGTAGGCGACAAGAGACGCATTGGACGGGCATCCGGAGCTGTCCGAAGGTAAGCGCCTGTTCCCGGCCTCTGTCGGCACAAGCCCCCGCTCCGGAGCGCACCGCGGCCGGCAGGATGCTCTCTGCCGGCGAAGGTGCCGCTTCTCCGGCAAGGAAGCCTCGCCCGCTTCTCCAGCACACGGAGAGCGTGCTAGCTGCTGAAACGTGAAGAAAGAAGTTGCAGAACACTGGCACTGAGCGTGCAGCTTTCCAGCGGAGAGAAAAAGCTACTTGAACACTCTGCAAGCCTTTCCACTCTCAAAAACCAGCACATGGAAGGAGCTGCTGCAAAAGCGATGCTGTGCTCGCTGCTGCTCCTCCTGAAGCTCTGGCTGCTAAATCTGAGGCTTTCCTTCCAATTTCAAGCTGCAAAGCACTTGCTGAATTGCAGGGAAAGTCCGGGAGGCATTTGCTGTGCTGGCACACTTTCTCCTTCCTAGACAGAGTGGAAAAGCTTTTCCCTGCCGTGTAGGCGACAAGAGACGCATTAGACGGGCATCCGGAGCTGTCCGAAGGTAAGCGCCTGTTGCCGGCCTCTTTCGGCACAAGCCCCCGCTCCGGAGCGCACCGCGGCCGGCAGGATGCTCTCTGCCGGCGAAGGTGCCGCTTCTCCGGCAAGGAAGCCTCAGCCGCTTCTCCTGCACACGGAGAGCGCGCTAGCTGCTGAAACGTGAAGAAAGAAGCTGCAGAACACTGGCACTGAGCGTGCAGCTTTCCAGCGGAGAGAAAAAGCTACTTGAACACTCTGCAAGCCTTTCAACTCCCAAAAACATGCACATGGAAGGAGCTGCTGCAAAAGCGATGCTGTGCTCGCTGCTGCTCCTCCTGAAGCTCTGGCTGCTAAATCTGAGGCTTTCCTTCCAATTTCAAGCTGCAAAGCACTTGCTGAATTGCAGGGAAAGTCCGGGAGGCATTTGCTGTGCTGGCACACTTTCTCCTTCCTAGACAGAGTGGAAAAGCTTTTCCCTGCCGTGTAGGCGACAAGAGACGCATTGGACGGGCATCCGGAGCTGTCCGAAGGTAAGCGCCTGTTCCCGGCCTCTGTCGGCACAAGCCCCCGCTCCGGAGCGCACCGCGGCCGGCAGGATGCTCTCTGCCGGCGAAGGTGCCGCTTCTCCGGCAAGGAAGCCTCGCCCGCTTCTCCAGCACACGGAGAGCGTGCTAGCTGCTGAAACGTGAAGAAAGAAGTTGCAGAACACTGGCACTGAGCGTGCAGCTTTCCAGCGGAGAGAAAAAGCTACTTGAACACTCTGCAAGCCTTTCCACTCCCAAAAACATGCACATGGAAGGAGCTGCTGCAAAAGCGATGCTGTGCTCGCTGCTGCTCCTCCTGAAGCTCTGGCAGCTAAATCTGAGGCTTTCCTTCCAATTTCAAGCTGCAAAGCACTTGCTGAATTGCAGGGAAAGTCCGGGAGGCATTTGCTGTGCTGGCACACTTTCTCCTTCCTAGACAGAGTGGAAAAGCTTTTCCCTGCCGTGTAGGCGACAAGAGACGCATTAGACGGGCATCCGGAGCTGTCCGAAGGTAAGCGCCTGTTCCCGGCCTCTTTCGGCACAAGCCCCCGCTCCGGAGCGCACCGCGGCCGGCAGGATGCTCTCTGCCGGCGAAGGTGCCGCTTCTCCGGCAAGGAAGCCTCAGCCGCTTCTCCTGCACACGGAGAGCGTGGTAGCTGCTGAAACGCGAAGAAAGAAGCTGCAGAACACTGGCACTGAGCGTGCAGCTTTCCAGCGGAGAGAAAAAGCTACTTGAACACTCTGCAAGCCTTTCCACTCCCAAAAACCAGCACATAGAAGGAGCTGCTGCAAAAGCGATGCTGTGCTCGCTGCTGCTCCTCCTGAAGCTCTGGCTGCTAAATCTGAGGCTTTCCTTCCAATTTCAAGCTGCAAAGCACTTGCTGAATTGCAGGGAAAGTCCGGGAGGCATTTGCTGTGCTGGCACACTTTCTCCTTCCTAGACAGAGTGGAAAAGCTTTTCCCTGCCGTGTAGGCGACAAGAGACGCATTGGACGGGCATCCGGAGCTGTCCGAAGGTAAGCGCCTGTTCCCGGCCTCTGTCGGCACAAGCCCCCGCTCCGGAGCGCACCGCGGCCGGCAGGATGCTCTCTGCCGGCGAAGGTGCCGCTTCTCCGGCAAGGAAGCCTCGCCCGCTTCTCCAGCACACGGAGAGCGTGCTAGCTGCTGAAACGTGAAGAAAGAAGTTGCAGAACACTGGCACTGAGCGTGCAGCTTTCCAGCGGAGAGAAAAAGCTACTTGAACACTCTGCAAGCCTTTCCACTCTCAAAAACCAGCACATGGAAGGAGCTGCTGCAAAAGCGATGCTGTGCTCGCTGCTGCTCCTCCTGAAGCTCTGGCTGCTAAATCTGAGGCTTTCCTTCCAATTTCAAGCTGCAAAGCACTTGCTGAATTGCAGGGAAAGTCCGGGAGGCATTTGCTGTGCTGGCACACTTTCTCCTTCCTAGACAGAGTGGAAAAGCTTTTCCCTGCCGTGTAGGCGACAAGAGACGCATTAGACGGGCATCCGGAGCTGTCCGAAGGTAAGCGCCTGTTGCCGGCCTCTTTCGGCACAAGCCCCCGCTCCGGAGCGCACCGCGGCCGGCAGGATGCTCTCTGCCGGCGAAGGTGCCGCTTCTCCGGCAAGGAAGCCTCAGCCGCTTCTCCTGCACACGGAGAGCGCGCTAGCTGCTGAAACGTGAAGAAAGAAGCTGCAGAACACTGGCACTGAGCGTGCAGCTTTCCAGCGGAGAGAAAAAGCTACTTGAACACTCCGCAAGCCTTTCCACTCCCAAAAACATGCACATGGAAGGAGCTGCTGCAAAAGCGATGCTGTGCTCGCTGCTGCTCCTCCTGAAGCTCTGGCTGCTAAATCTGAGGCTTTCCTTCCAATTTCAAGCTGCAAAGCACTTGCTGAATTGCAGGGAAAGTCCGGGAGGCATTTGCTGTGCTGGCACACTTTCTCCTTCCTAGACAGAGTGGAAAAGCTTTTCCCTGCCGTGTAGGCGACAAGAGACGCATTGGACGGGCATCCGGAGCTGTCCGAAGGTAAGCGCCTGTTCCCGGCCTCTTTCGGCACAAGCCCCCGCTCCGGAGCGCACCGCGGCCGGCAGGATGCTCTCTGCCGGCGAACGTGCCGCTTCTCCGGCAAGGAAGCCTCAGCCGCTTCTCCTGCACACGGAGAGCGCGCTAGCTGCTGAAACGTGAAGAAAGAAGCTGCAGAACACTGGCACTGAGCGTGCAGCTTTCCAGCGGAGAGAAAAAGCTACTTGAACACTCTGCAAGCCTTTCAACTCCCAAAAACATGCACATGGAAGGAGCTGCTGCAAAAGCGATGCTGTGCTCGCTGCTGCTCCTCCTGAAGCTCTGGCTGCTAAATCTGAGGCTTTCCTTCCAATTTCAAGCTGCAGAGCACTTGCTGAACTGCAGGGAAAGTCCGGGAGGCATTTGCTGTGCTGGCACACTTTCTCCTTCCTAGACAGAGTGGAAAAGCTTTTCCCTGCCGTGTAGGCGACAAGAGACGCATTAGACGGGCATCCGGAGCTGTCCGAAGGTAAGCGCCTGTTCCCGGCCTCTTTCGGCACAAGCCCCCGCTCCGGAGCGCACCGCGGCCGGCAGGATGCTCTCTGCCGGCGAAGGTGCCGCTTCTCCGGCAAGGAAGCCTCAGCCGCTTCTCCTGCACACGGCGAGCGTGCTAGCAGGTGAATTCGAAGAAAGAAGCTGCAGAACACTGGCACTGAGCGTGCAGCTTTCCAGCGGAGAGAAAAAGCTACTTGAACACTCTGCAAGCCTTTCAACTCCCAAAAACATGCACATGGAAGGAGCTGCTGCAAAAGCGATGCTGTGCTCGCTGCTGCTCCTCCTGAAGCTCTGGCTGCTAAATCTGAGGCTTTCCTTCCAATTTCAAGCTGCAAAGCACTTGCTGAATTGCAGGGAAAGTCCGGGAGGCATTTGCTGTGCTGGCACACTTTCTCCTTCCTAGACAGAGTGGAAAAGCTTTTCCCTGCCGTGTAGGCGACAAGAGACGCATTGGACGGGCATCCGGAGCTGTCCGAAGGTAAGCGCCTGTTCCCGGCCTCTTTCGGCACAAGCCCCCGCTCCGGAGCGCACCGCGGCCGGCAGGATGCTCTCTGCCGGCGAAGGTGCCGCTTCTCCGGCAAGGAATCCTCAGCCGCTTCTCCTGCACACGGAGAGCGCGCTAGCTGCTGAAACGTGAAGAAAGAAGCTGCAGAACACTGGCACTGAGCGTGCAGCTTTCCAGCGGAGAGAAAAAGCTACTTGAACACTCTGCAAGCCTTTCAACTCCCAAAAACATGCACATGGAAGGAGCTGCTGCAAAAGCGATGCTGTGCTCGCTGCTGCTCCTCCTGAAGCTCTGGCTGCTAAATCTGAGGCTTTCCTTCCAATTTCAAGCTGCAAAGCACTTGCTGAATTGCAGGGAAAGTCCGGGAGGCATTTGCTGTGCTGGCACACTTTCTCCTTCCTAGACAGAGTGGAAAAGCTTTTCCCTGCCGTG
Source organism: Fringilla coelebs (assembly GCF_963513975.1). Classification (NCBI taxonomy): domain Eukaryota; kingdom Metazoa; phylum Chordata; class Aves; order Passeriformes; family Fringillidae; genus Fringilla; species Fringilla coelebs. The sequence continues at coordinate 353,540 of NW_028167420.1, read as the reverse complement.
TAGGCGACAAGAGACGCATTAGACGGGCATCCGGAGCTGTCCGAAGGTAAGCGCCTGTTCCCGGCCTCTTTCGGCACAAGCCCCCGCTCCGGAGCGCACCGCGGCCGGCAGGATGCTCTCTGCCGGCGAAGGTGCCGCTTCTCCGGCAAGGAAGCCTCAGCCGCTTCTCCTGCACACGGCGAGCGTGCTAGCAGGTGAATTCGAAGAAAGAAGCTGCAGAACACTGGCACTGAGCGTGCAGCTTTCCAGCGGAGAGAAAAAGCTACTTGAACACTCTGCAAGCCTTTCCACTCCCAAAAACATGCACATGGAAGGAGCTGCTGCAAAAGCGATGCTGTGCTCGCTGCTGCTCCTCCTGAAGCTCTGGCTGCTAAATCTGAGGCTTTCCTTCCAATTTCAAGCTGCAAAGCACTTGCTGAATTGCAGGGAAAGTCCGGGAGGCATTTGCTGTGCTGGCACACTTTCTCCTTCCTAGACAGAGTGGAAAAGCTTTTCCCTGCCGTGTAGGCGACAAGAGACGCATCGGACGGGCATCCGGAGCTGTCCGAAGGTAAGCGCCTGTTCCCGGCCTCTTTCGGCACAAGCCCCCGCTCCGGAGCGCACCGCGGCCGGCAGGATGCTCTCTGCCGGCGAAGGTGCCGCTTCTCCGGCAAGGAATCCTCAGCCGCTTCTCCTGCACACGGAGAGCGCGCTAGCTGCTGAAACGTGAAGAAAGAAGCTGCAGAACACTGGCACTGAGCGTGCAGCTTTCCAGCGGAGAGAAAAAGCTACTTGAACACTCTGCAAGCCTTTCAACTCCCAAAAACATGCACATGGAAGGAGCTGCTGCAAAAGCGATGCTGTGCTCGCTGCTGCTCCTCCTGAAGCTCTGGCTGCTAAATCTGAGGCTTTCCTTCCAATTTCAAGCTGCAAAGCACTTGCTGAATTGCAGGGAAAGTCCGGGAGGCATTTGCTGTGCTGGCACACTTTCTCCTTCCTAGACAGAGTGGAAAAGCTTTTCCCTGCCGTGTAGGCGACAAGAGACGCATTAGACGGGCATCCGGAGCTGTCCGAAGGTAAGCGCCTGTTCCCGGCCTCTTTCGGCACAAGCCCCCGCTCCGGAGCGCACCGCGGCCGGCAGGATGCTCTCTGCCGGCGAAGGTGCCGCTTCTCCGGCAAGGAAGCCTCAGCCGCTTCTCCTGCACACGGCGAGCGTGCTAGCAGGTGAAACGCGAAGAAAGAAGCTGCAGAACACTGGCACTGAGCGTGCAGCTTTCCAGCGGAGAGAAAAAGCTACTTGAACACTCTGCAAGCCTTTCCACTCCCAAAAACATGCACATGGAAGGAGCTGCTGCAAAAGCGATGCTGTGCTCGCTGCTGCTCCTCCTGAAGCTCTGGCTGCTAAATCTGAGGCTTTCCTTCCAATTTCAAGCTGCAAAGCACTTGCTGAATTGCAGGGAAAGTCCGGGAGGCATTTGCTGTGCTGGCACACTTTCTCCTTCCTAGACAGAGTGGAAAAGCTTTTCCCTGCCGTGTAGGCGACAAGAGACGCATTGGACGGGCATCCGGAGCTGTCCGAAGGTAAGCGCCTGTTCCCGGCCTCTTTCGGCACAAGCCCCCGCTCCGGAGCGCACCGCGGCCGGCAGGATGCTCTCTGCCGGCGAAGGTGCCGCTTCTCCGGCAAGGAAGCCTCGCCCGCTTCTCCAGCACACGGAGAGCGTGCTAGCTGCTGAAACGTGAAGAAAGAAGCTGCAGAACACTGGCACTGAGCGTGCAGCTTTCCAGCGGAGAGAAAAAGCTACTTGAACACTCTGCAAGCCTTTCCACTCCCAAAAACATGCACATGGAAGGAGCTGCTGCAAAAGCGATGCTGTGCTCGCTGCTGCTCCTCCTGAAGCTCTGGCTGCTAAATCTGAGGCTTTCCTTCCAATTTCAAGCTGCAAAGCACTTGCTGAATTGCAGGGAAAGTCCGGGAGGCATTTGCTGTGCTGGCACACTTTCTCCTTCCTAGACAGAGTGGAAAAGCTTTTCCCTGCCGTGTAGGCGACAAGAGACGCATTAGACGGGCATCCGGAGCTGTCCGAAGGTAAGCGCCTGTTCCCGGCCTCTTTCGGCACAAGCCCCCGCTCCGGAGCGCACCGCGGCCGGCAGGATGCTCTCTGCCGGCGAAGGTGCCGCTTCTCCGGCAAGGAATCCTCAGCCGCTTCTCCTGCACACGGAGAGCGCGCTAGCTGCTGAAACGTGAAGAAAGAAGCTGCAGAACACTGGCACTGAGCGTGCAGCTTTCCAGCGGAGAGAAAAAGCTACTTGAACACTCCGCAAGCCTTTCCACTCCCAAAAACATGCACATGGAAGGAGCTGCTGCAAAAGCGATGCTGTGCTCGCTGCTGCTCCTCCTGAAGCTCTGGCTGCTAAATCTGAGGCTTTCCTTCCAATTTCAAGCTGCAAAGCACTTGCTGAATTGCAGGGAAAGTCCGGGAGGCATTTGCTGTGCTGGCACACTTTCTCCTTCCTAGACAGAGTGGAAAAGCTTTTCCCTGCCGTGTAGGCGACAAGAGACGCATTGGACGGGCATCCGGAGCTGTCCGAAGGTAAGCGCCTGTTCCCGGCCTCTTTCGGCACAAGCCCCCGCTCCGGAGCGCACCGCGGCCGGCAGGATGCTCTCTGCCGGCGAACGTGCCGCTTCTCCGGCAAGGAAGCCTCAGCCGCTTCTCCTGCACACGGAGAGCGCGCTAGCTGCTGAAACGTGAAGAAAGAAGCTGCAGAACACTGGCACTGAGCGTGCAGCTTTCCAGCGGAGAGAAAAAGCTACTTGAACACTCTGCAAGCCTTTCAACTCCCAAAAACATGCACATGGAAGGAGCTGCTGCAAAAGCGATGCTGTGCTCGCTGCTGCTCCTCCTGAAGCTCTGGCTGCTAAATCTGAGGCTTTCCTTCCAATTTCAAGCTGCAAAGCACTTGCTGAACTGCAGGGAAAGTCCGGGAGGCATTTGCTGTGCTGGCACACTTTCTCCTTCCTAGACAGAGTGGAAAAGCTTTTCCCTGCCGTGTAGGCGACAAGAGACGCATTAGACGGGCATCCGGAGCTGTCCGAAGGTAAGCGCCTGTTCCCGGCCTCTTTCGGCACAAGCCCCCGCTCCGGAGCGCACCGCGGCCGGCAGGATGCTCTCTGCCGGCGAAGGTGCCGCTTCTCCGGCAAGGAAGCCTCAGCCGCTTCTCCTGCACACGGCGAGCGTGCTAGCAGGTGAATTCGAAGAAAGAAGCTGCAGAACACTGGCACTGAGCGTGCAGCTTTCCAGCGGAGAGAAAAAGCTACTTGAACACTCTGCAAGCCTTTCAACTCCCAAAAACATGCACATGGAAGGAGCTGCTGCAAAAGCGATGCTGTGCTCGCTGCTGCTCCTCCTGAAGCTCTGGCTGCTAAATCTGAGGCTTTCCTTCCAATTTCAAGCTGCAAAGCACTTGCTGAATTGCAGGGAAAGTCCGGGAGGCATTTGCTGTGCTGGCACACTTTCTCCTTCCTAGACAGAGTGGAAAAGCTTTTCCCTGCCGTGTAGGCGACAAGAGACGCATCGGACGGGCATCCGGAGCTGTCCGAAGGTAAGCGCCTGTTCCCGGCCTCTTTCGGCACAAGCCCCCGCTCCGGAGCGCACCGCGGCCGGCAGGATGCTCTCTGCCGGCGAAGGTGCCGCTTCTCCGGCAAGGAAGCCTCAGCCGCTTCTCCTGCACACGGAGAGCGCGCTAGCTGCTGAAACGTGAAGAAAGAAGCTGCAGAACACTGGCACTGAGCGTGCAGCTTTCCAGCGGAGAGAAAAAGCTACTTGAACACTCTGCAAGCCTTTCAACTCCCAAAAACATGCACATGGAAGGAGCTGCTGCAAAAGCGATGCTGTGCTCGCTGCTGCTCCTCCTGAAGCTCTGGCTGCTAAATCTGAGGCTTTCCTTCCAATTTCAAGCTGCAAAGCACTTGCTGAATTGCAGGGAAAGTCCGGGAGGCATTTGCTCTGCTGGCACACTTTCTCCTTCCTAGACAGAGTGGAAAAGCTTTTCCCTGCCGTGTAGGCGACAAGAGACGCATTAGACGGGGATCCGGAGCTGTCCGAAGGTAAGCGCCTGTTCCCGGCCTCTTTCGGCACAAGCCCGCGCTCCGGAGCGCACCGCGGCCGGCAGGATGCTCTCTGCCGGCGAAGGTGCCGCTTCTCCGGCAAGGAAGCCTCAGCCGCTTCTCCTGCACACGGCGAGCGTGCTAGCAGGTGAAACGCGAAGAAAGAAGCTGCAGAACACTGGCACTGAGCGTGCAGCTTTCCAGCGGAGAGAAAAAGCTACTTTAACACTCTGCAAGCCTTTCCACTCCCAAAAACATGCACATGGAAGGAGCTGCTGCAAAAGCGATGCTGTGCTCGCTGCTGCTCCTCCTGAAGCTCTGGCTGCTAAATCTGAGGCTTTCCTTCCAATTTCAAGCTGCAAAGCACTTGCTGAATTGCAGGGAAAGTCCGGGAGGCATTTGCTGTGCTGGCACACTTTCTCCTTCCTAGACAGAGTGGAAAAGCTTTTCCCTGCCGTGTAGGCGACAAGAGACGCATTGGACGGGCATCCGGAGCTGTCCGAAGGTAAGCGCCTGTTCCCGGCCTCTTTCGGCACAAGCCCCCGCTCCGGAGCGCACCGCGGCCGGCAGGATGCTCTCTGCCGGCGAAGGTGCCGCTTCTCCGGCAAGGAAGCCTCGCCCGCTTCTCCTGCACACGGAGAGCGTGCTAGCTGCTGAAACGTGAAGAAAGAAGCTGCAGAACACTGGCACTGAGCGTGCAGCTTTCCAGCGGAGAGAAAAAGCTACTTGAACACTCTGCAAGCCTTTCCACTCCCAAAAACATGCACATGGAAGGAGCTGCTGCAAAAGCGATGCTGTGCTCGCTGCTGCTCCTCCTGAAGCTCTGGCTGCTAAATCTGAGGCTTTCCTTCCAATTTCAAGCTGCAAAGCACTTGCTGAATTGCAGGGAAAGTCCGGGAGGCATTTGCTGTGCTGGCACACTTTCTCCTTCCTAGACAGAGTGGAAAAGCTTTTCCCTGCCGTGTAGGCGACAAGAGACGCATTAGACGGGCATCCGGAGCTGTCCGAAGGTAAGCGCCTGTTCCCGGCCTCTTTCGGCACAAGCCCCCGCTCCGGAGCGCACCGCGGCCGGCAGGATGCTCTCTGCCGGCGAAGGTGCCGCTTCTCCGGCAAGGAATCCTCAGCCGCTTCTCCTGCACACGGAGAGCGCGCTAGCTGCTGAAACGTGAAGAAAGAAGCTGCAGAACACTGGCACTGAGCGTGCAGCTTTCCAGCGGAGAGAAAAAGCTACTTGAACACTCTGCAAGCCTTTCAACTCCCAAAAACATGCACATGGAAGGAGCTGCTGCAAAAGCGATGCTGTGCTCGCTGCTGCTCCTCCTGAAGCTCTGGCTGCTAAATCTGAGGCTTTCCTTCCAATTTCAAGCTGCAAAGCACTTGCTGAATTGCAGGGAAAGTCCGGGAGGCATTTGCTGTGCTGGCACACTTTCTCCTTCCTAGACAGAGTGGAAAAGCTTTTCCCTGCCGTGTAGGCGACAAGAGACGCATTAGACGGGGATCCGGAGCTGTCCGAAGGTAAGCGCCTGTTGCCGGCCTCTTTCGGCACAAGCCCCCGCTCCGGAGCGCACCGCGGCCGGCAGGATGCTCTCTGCCGGCGAAGGTGCCGCTTCTCCGGCAAGGAAGCCTCAGCCGCTTCTCCTGCACACGGCGAGCGTGCTAGCAGGTGAAACGCGAAGAAAGAAGCTGCAGAACACTGGCACTGAGCGTGCAGCTTTCCAGCGGAGAGAAAAAGCTACTTGAACACTCTGCAAGCCTTTCCACTCCCAAAAACATGCACATGGAAGGAGCTGCTGCAAAAGCGATGCTGTGCTCGCTGCTGCTCCTCCTGAAGCTCTGGCTGCTAAATCTGAGGCTTTCCTTCCAATTTCAAGCTGCAAAGCACTTGCTGAATTGCAGGGAAAGTCCGGGAGGCATTTGCTGTGCTGGCACACTTTCTCCTTCCTAGACAGAGTGGAAAAGCTTTTCCCTGCCGTGTAGGCGACAAGAGACGCATTGGACGGGCATCCGGAGCTGTCCGAAGGTAAGCGCCTGTTCCCGGCCTCTTTCGGCACAAGCCCCCGCTCCGGAGCGCACCGCGGCCGGCAGGATGCTCTCTGCCGGCGAAGGTGCCGCTTCTCCGGCAAGGAATCCTCAGCCGCTTCTCCTGCACACGGAGAGCGCGCTAGCTGCTGAAACGTCAAGAAAGAAGCTGCAGAACACTGGCAGTGAGCGTGCAGCTTTCCAGCGGAGAGAAAAAGCTACTTGAACACTCTGCAAGCCTTTCAACTCCCAAAAACATGCACATGGAAGGAGCTGCTGCAAAAGCGATGCTGTGCTCGCTGCTGCTCCTCCTGAAGCTCTGGCTGCTAAATCTGAGGCTTTCCTTCCAATTTCAAGCTGCAAAGCACTTGCTGAATTGCAGGGAAAGTCCGGGAGGCATTTGCTGTGCTGGCACACTTTCTCCTTCCTAGACAGAGTGGAAAAGCTTTTCCCTGCCGTGTAGGCGACAAGAGACGCATTAGACGGGCATCCGGAGCTGTCCGAAGGTAAGCGCCTGTTCCCGGCCTCTTTCGGCACAAGCCCCCGCTCCGGAGCGCACCGCGGCCGGCAGGATGCTCTCTGCCGGCGAAGGTGCCGCTTCTCCGGCAAGGAAGCCTCAGCCGCTTCTCCTGCACACGGCGAGCGTGCTAGCAGGTGAAACGCGAAGAAAGAAGCTGCAGAGCACTGGCACTGAGCGTGCAGCTTTCCAGCGGAGAGAAAAAGCTACTTTAACACTCTGCAAGCCTTTCAACTCCCAAAAACATGCACATGGAAGGAGCTGCTGCAAAAGCGATGCTGTGCTCGCTGCTGCTCCTCCTGAAGCTCTGGCTGCTAAATCTGAGGCTTTCCTTCCAATTTCAAGCTGCAAAGCACTTGCTGAATTGCAGGGAAAGTCCGGGAGGCATTTGCTGTGCTGGCACACTTTCTCCTTCCTAGACAGAGTGGAAAAGCTTTTCCCTGCCGTGTAGGCGACAAGAGACGCATTGGACGGGCATCCGGAGCTGTCCGAAGGTAAGCGCCTGTTCCCGGCCTCTGTCGGCACAAGCCCCCGCTCCGGAGCGCACCGCGGCCGGCAGGATGCTCTCTGCCGGCGAAGGTGCCGCTTCTCCGGCAAGGAAGCCTCGCCCGCTTCTCCAGCACACGGAGAGCGTGCTAGCTGCTGAAACGTGAAGAAAGAAGTTGCAGAACACTGGCACTGAGCGTGCAGCTTTCCAGCGGAGAGAAAAAGCTACTTGAACACTCTGCAAGCCTTTCCACTCCCAAAAACATGCACATGGAAGGAGCTGCTGCAAAAGCGATGCTGTGCTCGCTGCTGCTCCTCCTGAAGCTCTGGCAGCTAAATCTGAGGCTTTCCTTCCAATTTCAAGCTGCAAAGCACTTGCTGAATTGCAGGGAAAGTCCGGGAGGCATTTGCTGTGCTGGCACACTTTCTCCTTCCTAGACAGAGTGGAAAAGCTTTTCCCTGCCGTGTAGGCGACAAGAGACGCATTAGACGGGCATCCGGAGCTGTCCGAAGGTAAGCGCCTGTTCCCGGCCTCTTTCGGCACAAGCCCCCGCTCCGGAGCGCACCGCGGCCGGCAGGATGCTCTCTGCCGGCGAAGGTGCCGCTTCTCCGGCAAGGAAGCCTCGCCCGCTTCTCCAGCACACGGAGAGCGTGCTAGCTGCTGAAACGTGAAGAAAGAAGCTGCAGAACACTGGCACTGAGCGTGCAGCTTTCCAGCGGAGAGAAAAAGCTACTTGAACACTCTGCAAGCCTTTCCACTCCCAAAAACATGCACATGGAAGGAGCTGCTGCAAAAGCGATGCTGTGCTCGCTGCTGCTCCTCCTGAAGCTCTGGCTGCTAAATCTGAGGCTTTCCTTCCAATTTCAAGCTGCAAAGCACTTGCTGAATTGCAGGGAAAGTCCGGGAGGCATTTGCTGTGCTGGCACACTTTCTCCTTCCTAGACAGAGTGGAAAAGCTTTTCCCTGCCGTGTAGGCGACAAGAGACGCATTGGACGGGCATCCGGAGCTGTCCGAAGGTAAGCGCCTGTTCCCGGCCTCTGTCGGCACAAGCCCCCGCTCCGGAGCGCACCGCGGCCGGCAGGATGCTCTCTGCCGGCGAAGGTGCCGCTTCTCCGGCAAGGAAGCCTCGCCCGCTTCTCCAGCACACGGAGAGCGTGCTAGCTGCTGAAACGTGAAGAAAGAAGTTGCAGAACACTGGCACTGAGCGTGCAGCTTTCCAGCGGAGAGAAAAAGCTACTTGAACACTCTGCAAGCCTTTCCACTCCCAAAAACATGCACATGGAAGGAGCTGCTGCAAAAGCGATGCTGTGCTCGCTGCTGCTCCTCCTGAAGCTCTGGCAGCTAAATCTGAGGCTTTCCTTCCAATTTCAAGCTGCAAAGCACTTGCTGAATTGCAGGGAAAGTCCGGGAGGCATTTGCTGTGCTGGCACACTTTCTCCTTCCTAGACAGAGTGGAAAAGCTTTTCCCTGCCGTGTAGGCGACAAGAGACGCATTAGATGGGCATCCGGAGCTGTCCGAAGGTAAGCGCCTGTTCCCGGCCTCTTTCGGCACAAGCCCCCGCTCCGGAGCACACCGCGGCCGGCAGGATGCTCTCTGCCGGCGAAGGTGCCGCTTCTCCGGCAAGGAAGCCTCAGCCGCTTCTCCAGCACACGGCGAGCGTGCTAGCAGGTGAAACGCGAAGAAAGAAGCTGCAGAACACTGGCACTGAGCGTGCAGCTTTCCAGCGGAGAGAAAAAGCTACTTTAACACTCTACAAGCCTTTCCACTCTCAAAAACCAGCACATGGAAGGAGCTGCTGCAAAAGCGATGCTGTGCTCGCTGCTGCTCCTCCTGAAGCTCTGGCTGCTAAATCTGAGGCTTTCCTTCCAATTTCAAGCTGCAAAGCACTTGCTGAATTGCAGGGAAAGTCCGGGAGGCATTTGCTGTGCTGGCACACTTTCTCCTTCCTAGACAGAGTGGAAAAGCTTTTCCCTGCCGTGTAGGCGACAAGAGACGCATTAGACGGGCATCCGGAGCTGTCCGAAGGTAAGCGCCTGTTCCCGGCCTCTTTCGGCACAAGCCCCCGCTCCGGAGCGCACCGCGGCCGGCAGGATGCTCTCTGCCGGCGAAGGTGCCGCTTCTCCGGCAAGGAAGCCTCAGCCGCTTCTCCTGCACACGGAGAGCGCGCTAGCTGCTGAAACGTGAAGAAAGAAGCTGCAGAACACTGGCACTGAGCGTGCAGCTTTCCAGCGGAGAGAAAAAGCTACTTGAACACTCCGCAAGCCTTTCCACTCCCAAAAACATGCACATGGAAGGAGCTGCTGCAAAAGCGATGCTGTGCTCGCTGCTGCTCCTCCTGAAGCTCTGGCTGCTAAATCTGAGGCTTTCCTTCCAATTTCAAGCTGCAAAGCACTTGCTGAATTGCAGGGAAAGTCCGGGAGGCATTTGCTGTGCTGGCACACTTTCTCCTTCCTAGACAGAGTGGAAAAGCTTTTCCCTGCCGTGTAGGCGACAAGAGACGCATTGGACGGGCATCCGGAGCTGTCCGAAGGTAAGCGCCTGTTCCCGGCCTCTTTCGGCACAAGCCCCCGCTCCGGAGCGCACCGCGGCCGGCAGGATGCTCTCTGCCGGCGAACGTGCCGCTTCTCCGGCAAGGAAGCCTCAGCCGCTTCTCCTGCACACGGAGAGCGCGCTAGCTGCTGAAACGTGAAGAAAGAAGCTGCAGAACACTGGCACTGAGCGTGCAGCTTTCCAGCGGAGAGAAAAAGCTACTTGAACACTCTGCAAGCCTTTCAACTCCCAAAAACATGCACATGGAAGGAGCTGCTGCAAAAGCGATGCTGTGCTCGCTGCTGCTCCTCCTGAAGCTCTGGCTGCTAAATCTGAGGCTTTCCTTCCAATTTCAAGCTGCAAAGCACTTGCTGAACTGCAGGGAAAGTCCGGGAGGCATTTGCTGTGCTGGCACACTTTCTCCTTCCTAGACAGAGTGGAAAAGCTTTTCCCTGCCGTGTAGGCGACAAGAGACGCATTAGACGGGCATCCGGAGCTGTCCGAAGGTAAGCGCCTGTTCCCGGCCTCTTTCGGCACAAGCCCCCGCTCCGGAGCGCACCGCGGCCGGCAGGATGCTCTCTGCCGGCGAAGGTGCCGCTTCTCCGGCAAGGAAGCCTCAGCCGCTTCTCCTGCACACGGCGAGCGTGCTAGCAGGTGAATTCGAAGAAAGAAGCTGCAGAACACTGGCACTGAGCGTGCAGCTTTCCAGCGGAGAGAAAAAGCTACTTGAACACTCTGCAAGCCTTTCAACTCCCAAAAACATGCACATGGAAGGAGCTGCTGCAAAAGCGATGCTGTGCTCGCTGCTGCTCCTCCTGAAGCTCTGGCTGCTAAATCTGAGGCTTTCCTTCCAATTTCAAGCTGCAAAGCACTTGCTGAATTGCAGGGAAAGTCCGGGAGGCATTTGCTGTGCTGGCACACTTTCTCCTTCCTAGACAGAGTGGAAAAGCTTTTCCCTGCCGTGTAGGCGACAAGAGACGCATTGGACGGGCATCCGGAGCTGTCCGAAGGTAAGCGCCTGTTCCCGGCCTCTTTCGGCACAAGCCCCCGCTCCGGAGCGCACCGCGGCCGGCAGGATGCTCTCTGCCGGCGAAGGTGCCGCTTCTCCGGCAAGGAATCCTCAGCCGCTTCTCCTGCACACGGAGAGCGCGCTAGCTGCTGAAACGTGAAGAAAGAAGCTGCAGAACACTGGCACTGAGCGTGCAGCTTTCCAGCGGAGAGAAAAAGCTACTTGAACACTCTGCAAGCCTTTCAACTCCCAAAAACATGCACATGGAAGGAGCTGCTGCAAAAGCGATGCTGTGCTCGCTGCTGCTCCTCCTGAAGCTCTGGCTGCTAAATCTGAGGCTTTCCTTCCAATTTCAAGCTGCAAAGCACTTGCTGAATTGCAGGGAAAGTCCGGGAGGCATTTGCTGTGCTGGCACACTTTCTCCTTCCTAGACAGAGTGGAAAAGCTTTTCCCTGCCGTGTAGGCGACAAGAGACGCATTAGACGGGGATCCGGAGCTGTCCGAAGGTAAGCGCCTGTTGCCGGCCTCTTTCGGCACAAGCCCCCGCTCCGGAGCGCACCGCGGCCGGCAGGATGCTCTCTGCCGGCGAAGGTGCCGCTTCTCCGGCAAGGAAGCCTCAGCCGCTTCTCCTGCACACGGCGAGCGTGCTAGCAGGTGAAACGCGAAGAAAGAAGCTGCAGAACACTGGCACTGAGCGTGCAGCTTTCCAGCGGAGAGAAAAAGCTACTTGAACACTCTGCAAGCCTTTCCACTCCCAAAAACATGCACATGGAAGGAGCTGCTGCAAAAGCGATGCTGTGCTCGCTGCTGCTCCTCCTGAAGCTCTGGCTGCTAAATCTGAGGCTTTCCTTCCAATTTCAAGCTGCAAAGCACTTGCTGAATTGCAGGGAAAGTCCGGGAGGCATTTGCTGTGCTGGCACACTTTCTCCTTCCTAGACAGAGTGGAAAAGCTTTTCCCTGCCGTGTAGGCGACAAGAGACGCATTGGACGGGCATCCGGAGCTGTCCGAAGGTAAGCGCCTGTTCCCGGCCTCTTTCGGCACAAGCCCCCGCTCCGGAGCGCACCGCGGCCGGCAGGATGCTCTCTGCCGGCGAAGGTGCCGCTTCTCCGGCAAGGAAGCCTCGCCCGCTTCTCCAGCACACGGAGAGCGTGCTAGCTGCTGAAACGTGAAGAAAGAAGCTGCAGAACACTGGCACTGAGCGTGCAGCTTTCCAGCGGAGAGAAAAAGCTACTTGAACACTCTGCAAGCCTTTCCACTCCCAAAAACATGCACATGGAAGGAGCTGCTGCAAAAGCGATGCTGTGCTCGCTGCTGCTCCTCCTGAAGCTCTGGCTGCTAAATCTGAGGCTTTCCTTCCAATTTCAAGCTGCAAAGCACTTGCTGAATTGCAGGGAAAGTCCGGGAGGCATTTGCTGTGCTGGCACACTTTCTCCTTCCTAGACAGAGTGGAAAAGCTTTTCCCTGCCGTGTAGGCGACAAGAGACGCATTAGACGGGCATCCGGAGCTGTCCGAAGGTAAGCGCCTGTTCCCGGCCTCTTTCGGCACAAGCCCCCGCTCCGGAGCGCACCGCGGCCGGCAGGATGCTCTCTGCCGGCGAAGGTGCCGCTTCTCCGGCAAGGAAGCCTCAGCCGCTTCTCCTGCACACGGAGAGCGCGCTAGCTGCTGAAACGTGAAGAAAGAAGCTGCAGAACACTGGCACTGAGCGTGCAGCTTTCCAGCGGAGAGAAAAAGCTACTTGAACACTCCGCAAGCCTTTCCACTCCCAAAAACATGCACATGGAAGGAGCTGCTGCAAAAGCGATGCTGTGCTCGCTGCTGCTCCTCCTGAAGCTCTGGCTGCTAAATCTGAGGCTTTCCTTCCAATTTCAAGCTGCAAAGCACTTGCTGAATTGCAGGGAAAGTCCGGGAGGCATTTGCTGTGCTGGCACACTTTCTCCTTCCTAGACAGAGTGGAAAAGCTTTTCCCTGCCGTGTAGGCGACAAGAGACGCATTGGACGGGCATCCGGAGCTGTCCGAAGGTAAGCGCCTGTTCCCGGCCTCTTTCGGCACAAGCCCCCGCTCCGGAGCGCACCGCGGCCGGCAGGATGCTCTCTGCCGGCGAAGGTGCCGCTTCTCCGGCAAGGAATCCTCAGCCGCTTCTCCTGCACACGGAGAGCGCGCTAGCTGCTGAAACGTGAAGAAAGAAGCTGCAGAACACTGGCACTGAGCGTGCAGCTTTCCAGCGGAGAGAAAAAGCTACTTGAACACTCTGCAAGCCTTTCAACTCCCAAAAACATGCACATGGAAGGAGCTGCTGCAAAAGCGATGCTGTGCTCGCTGCTGCTCCTCCTGAAGCTCTGGCTGCTAAATCTGAGGCTTTCCTTCCAATTTCAAGCTGCAAAGCACTTGCTGAATTGCAGGGAAAGTCCGGGAGGCATTTGCTGTGCTGGCACACTTTCTCCTTCCTAGACAGAGTGGAAAAGCTTTTCCCTGCCGTGTAGGCGACAAGAGACGCATTAGACGGGGATCCGGAGCTGTCCGAAGGTAAGCGCCTGTTGCCGGCCTCTTTCGGCACAAGCCCCCGCTCCGGAGCGCACCGCGGCCGGCAGGATGCTCTCTGCCGGCGAAGGTGCCGCTTCTCCGGCAAGGAAGCCTCAGCCGCTTCTCCTGCACACGGCGAGCGTGCTAGCAGGTGAAACGCGAAGAAAGAAGCTGCAGAACACTGGCACTGAGCGTGCAGCTTTCCAGCGGAGAGAAAAAGCTACTTGAACACTCTGCAAGCCTTTCCACTCCCAAAAACATGCACATGGAAGGAGCTGCTGCAAAAGCGATGCTGTGCTCGCTGCTGCTCCTCCTGAAGCTCTGGCTGCTAAATCTGAGGCTTTCCTTCCAATTTCAAGCTGCAAAGCACTTGCTGAATTGCAGGGAAAGTCCGGGAGGCATTTGCTGTGCTGGCACACTTTCTCCTTCCTAGACAGAGTGGAAAAGCTTTTCCCTGCCGTGTAGGCGACAAGAGACGCATTGGACGGGCATCCGGAGCTGTCCGAAGGTAAGCGCCTGTTCCCGGCCTCTTTCGGCACAAGCCCCCGCTCCGGAGCGCACCGCGGCCGGCAGGATGCTCTCTGCCGGCGAAGGTGCCGCTTCTCCGGCAAGGAAGCCTCGCCCGCTTCTCCAGCACACGGAGAGCGTGCTAGCTGCTGAAACGTGAAGAAAGAAGCTGCAGAACACTGGCACTGAGCGTGCAGCTTTCCAGCGGAGAGAAAAAGCTACTTGAACACTCTGCAAGCCTTTCCACTCCCAAAAACATGCACATGGAAGGAGCTGCTGCAAAAGCGATGCTGTGCTCGCTGCTGCTCCTCCTGAAGCTCTGGCTGCTAAATCTGAGGCTTTCCTTCCAATTTCAAGCTGCAAAGCACTTGCTGAATTGCAGGGAAAGTCCGGGAGGCATTTGCTGTGCTGGCACACTTTCTCCTTCCTAGACAGAGTGGAAAAGCTTTTCCCTGCCGTGTAGGCGACAAGAGACGCATTAGACGGGCATCCGGAGCTGTCCGAAGGTAAGCGCCTGTTCCCGGCCTCTTTCGGCACAAGCCCCCGCTCCGGAGCGCACCGCGGCCGGCAGGATGCTCTCTGCCGGCGAAGGTGCCGCTTCTCCGGCAAGGAAGCCTCAGCCGCTTCTCCTGCACACGGAGAGCGCGCTAGCTGCTGAAACGTGAAGAAAGAAGCTGCAGAACACTGGCACTGAGCGTGCAGCTTTCCAGCGGAGAGAAAAAGCTACTTGAACACTCCGCAAGCCTTTCCACTCCCAAAAACATGCACATGGAAGGAGCTGCTGCAAAAGCGATGCTGTGCTCGCTGCTGCTCCTCCTGAAGCTCTGGCTGCTAAATCTGAGGCTTTCCTTCCAATTTCAAGCTGCAAAGCACTTGCTGAATTGCAGGGAAAGTCCGGGAGGCATTTGCTGTGCTGGCACACTTTCTCCTTCCTAGACAGAGTGGAAAAGCTTTTCCCTGCCGTGTAGGCGACAAGAGACGCATTAGACGGGCATCCGGAGCTGTCCGAAGGTAAGCGCCTGTTCCCGGCCTCTTTCGGCACAAGCCCCCGCTCCGGAGCACACCGCGGCCGGCAGGATGCTCTCTGCCGGCGAACGTGCCGCTTCTCCGGCAAGGAAGCCTCAGCCGCTTCTCCTGCACACGGCGAGCGTGCTAGCAGGTGAAACGCGAAGAAAGAAGCTGCAGAACACTGGCACTGAGCGTGCAGCTTTCCAGCGGAGAGAAAAAGCTACTTGAACACTCTGCAAGCCTTTCCACTCCCAAAAACATGCACATGGAAGGAGCTGCTGCAAAAGCGATGCTGTGCTCGCTGCTGCTCCTCCTGAAGCTCTGGCTGCTAAATCTGAGGCTTTCCTTCCAATTTCAAGCTGCAAAGCACTTGCTGAATTGCAGGGAAAGTCCGGGAGGCATTTGCTGTGCTGGCACACTTTCTCCTTCCTAGACAGAGTGGAAAAGCTTTTCCCTGCCGTGTAGGCGACAAGAGACGCATTGGACGGGCATCCGGAGCTGTCCGAAGGTAAGCGCCTGTTCCCGGCCTCTTTCGGCACAAGCCCCCGCTCCGGAGCGCACCGCGGCCGGCAGGATGCTCTCTGCCGGCGAAGGTGCCGCTTCTCCGGCAAGGAATCCTCAGCCGCTTCTCCTGCACACGGAGAGCGCGCTAGCTGCTGAAACGTGAAGAAAGAAGCTGCAGAACACTGGCACTGAGCGTGCAGCTTTCCAGCGGAGAGAAAAAGCTACTTGAACACTCTGCAAGCCTTTCAACTCCCAAAAACATGCACATGGAAGGAGCTGCTGCAAAAGCGATGCTGTGCTCGCTGCTGCTCCTCCTGAAGCTCTGGCTGCTAAATCTGAGGCTTTCCTTCCAATTTCAAGCTGCAAAGCACTTGCTGAATTGCAGGGAAAGTCCGGGAGGCATTTGCTGTGCTGGCACACTTTCTCCTTCCTAGACAGAGTGGAAAAGCTTTTCCCTGCCGTGTAGGCGACAAGAGACGCATTAGACGGGGATCCGGAGCTGTCCGAAGGTAAGCGCCTGTTGCCGGCCTCTTTCGGCACAAGCCCCCGCTCCGGAGCGCACCGCGGCCGGCAGGATGCTCTCTGCCGGCGAAGGTGCCGCTTCTCCGGCAAGGAAGCCTCAGCCGCTTCTCCTGCACACGGCGAGCGTGCTAGCAGGTGAAACGCGAAGAAAGAAGCTGCAGAACACTGGCACTGAGCGTGCAGCTTTCCAGCGGAGAGAAAAAGCTACTTGAACACTCTGCAAGCCTTTCCACTCCCAAAAACATGCACATGGAAGGAGCTGCTGCAAAAGCGATGCTGTGCTCGCTGCTGCTCCTCCTGAAGCTCTGGCTGCTAAATCTGAGGCTTTCCTTCCAATTTCAAGCTGCAAAGCACTTGCTGAATTGCAGGGAAAGTCCGGGAGGCATTTGCTGTGCTGGCACACTTTCTCCTTCCTAGACAGAGTGGAAAAGCTTTTCCCTGCCGTGTAGGCGACAAGAGACGCATTGGACGGGCATCCGGAGCTGTCCGAAGGTAAGCGCCTGTTCCCGGCCTCTTTCGGCACAAGCCCCCGCTCCGGAGCGCACCGCGGCCGGCAGGATGCTCTCTGCCGGCGAAGGTGCCGCTTCTCCGGCAAGGAAGCCTCGCCCGCTTCTCCAGCACACGGAGAGCGTGCTAGCTGCTGAAACGTGAAGAAAGAAGCTGCAGAACACTGGCACTGAGCGTGCAGCTTTCCAGCGGAGAGAAAAAGCTACTTGAACACTCTGCAAGCCTTTCCACTCCCAAAAACATGCACATGGAAGGAGCTGCTGCAAAAGCGATGCTGTGCTCGCTGCTGCTCCTCCTGAAGCTCTGGCTGCTAAATCTGAGGCTTTCCTTCCAATTTCAAGCTGCAAAGCACTTGCTGAATTGCAGGGAAAGTCCGGGAGGCATTTGCTGTGCTGGCACACTTTCTCCTTCCTAGACAGAGTGGAAAAGCTTTTCCCTGCCGTGTAGGCGACAAGAGACGCCTTAGACGGGCATCCGGAGCTGTCCGAAGGTAAGCGCCTGTTCCCGGCCTCTTTCGGCACAAGCCCCCGCTCCGGAGCGCACCGCGGCCGGCAGGATGCTCTCTGCCGGCGAAGGTGCCGCTTCTCCGGCAAGGAAGCCTCAGCCGCTTCTCCTGCACACGGAGAGCGCGCTAGCTGCTGAAACGTGAAGAAAGAAGCTGCAGAACACTGGCACTGAGCGTGCAGCTTTCCAGCGGAGAGAAAAAGCTACTTGAACACTCCGCAAGCCTTTCCACTCCCAAAAACATGCACATGGAAGGAGCTGCTGCAAAAGCGATGCTGTGCTCGCTGCTGCTCCTCCTGAAGCTCTGGCTGCTAAATCTGAGGCTTTCCTTCCAATTTCAAGCTGCAAAGCACTTGCTGAATTGCAGGGAAAGTCCGGGAGGCATTTGCTGTGCTGGCACACTTTCTCCTTCCTAGACAGAGTGGAAAAGCTTTTCCCTGCCGTGTAGGCGACAAGAGACGCATTGGACGGGCATCCGGAGCTGTCCGAAGGTAAGCGCCTGTTGCCGGCCTCTTTCGGCACAAGCCCCCGCTCCGGAGCGCACCGCGGCCGGCAGGATGCTCTCTGCCGGCGAAGGTGCCGCTTCTCCGGCAAGGAATCCTCAGCCGCTTCTCCTGCACACGGAGAGCGCGCTAGCTGCTGAAACGTGAAGAAAGAAGCTGCAGAACACTGGCACTGAGCGTGCAGCTTTCCAGCGGAGAGAAAAAGCTACTTGAACACTCTGCAAGCCTTTCAACTCCCAAAAACATGCACATGGAAGGAGCTGCTGCAAAAGCGATGCTGTGCTCGCTGCTGCTCCTCCTGAAGCTCTGGCTGCTAAATCTGAGGCTTTCCTTCCAATTTCAAGCTGCAAAGCACTTGCTGAATTGCAGGGAAAGTCCGGGAGGCATTTGCTGTGCTGGCACACTTTCTCCTTCCTAGACAGAGTGGAAAAGCTTTTCCCTGCCGTGTAGGCGACAAGAGACGCATTAGACGGGGATCCGGAGCTGTCCGAAGGTAAGCGCCTGTTGCCGGCCTCTTTCGGCACAAGCCCCCGCTCCGGAGCGCACCGCGGCCGGCAGGATGCTCTCTGCCGGCGAAGGTGCCGCTTCTCCGGCAAGGAAGCCTCAGCCGCTTCTCCTGCACACGGCGAGCGTGCTAGCAGGTGAAACGCGAAGAAAGAAGCTGCAGAACACTGGCACTGAGCGTGCAGCTTTCCAGCGGAGAGAAAAAGCTACTTGAACACTCTGCAAGCCTTTCCACTCCCAAAAACATGCACATGGAAGGAGCTGCTGCAAAAGCGATGCTGTGCTCGCTGCTGCTCCTCCTGAAGCTCTGGCTGCTAAATCTGAGGCTTTCCTTCCAATTTCAAGCTGCAAAGCACTTGCTGAATTGCAGGGAAAGTCCGGGAGGCATTTGCTGTGCTGGCACACTTTCTCCTTCCTAGACAGAGTGGAAAAGCTTTTCCCTGCCGTGTAGGCGACAAGAGACGCATTGGACGGGCATCCGGAGCTGTCCGAAGGTAAGCGCCTGTTCCCGGCCTCTTTCGGCACAAGCCCCCGCTCCGGAGCGCACCGCGGCCGGCAGGATGCTCTCTGCCGGCGAAGGTGCCGCTTCTCCGGCAAGGAAGCCTCGCCCGCTTCTCCTGCACACGGAGAGCGTGCTAGCTGCTGAAACGTGAAGAAAGAAGCTGCAGAACACTGGCACTGAGCGTGCAGCTTTCCAGCGGAGAGAAAAAGCTACTTGAACACTCTGCAAGCCTTTCCACTCCCAAAAACATGCACATGGAAGGAGCTGCTGCAAAAGCGATGCTGTGCTCGCTGCTGCTCCTCCTGAAGCTCTGGCTGCTAAATCTGAGGCTTTCCTTCCAATTTCAAGCTGCAAAGCACTTGCTGAATTGCAGGGAAAGTCCGGGAGGCATTTGCTGTGCTGGCACACTTTCTCCTTCCTAGACAGAGTGGAAAAGCTTTTCCCTGCCGTGTAGGCGACAAGAGACGCATTAGACGGGCATCCGGAGCTGTCCGAAGGTAAGCGCCTGTTCCCGGCCTCTTTCGGCACAAGCCCCCGCTCCGGAGCGCACCGCGGCCGGCAGGATGCTCTCTGCCGGCGAAGGTGCCGCTTCTCCGGCAAGGAAGCCTCAGCCGCTTCTCCTGCACACGGAGAGCGCGCTAGCTGCTGAAACGTGAAGAAAGAAGCTGCAGAACACTGGCACTGAGCGTGCAGCTTTCCAGCGGAGAGAAAAAGCTACTTGAACACTCCGCAAGCCTTTCCACTCCCAAAAACATGCACATGGAAGGAGCTGCTGCAAAAGCGATGCTGTGCTCGCTGCTGCTCCTCCTGAAGCTCTGGCTGCTAAATCTGAGGCTTTCCTTCCAATTTCAAGCTGCAAAGCACTTGCTGAATTGCAGGGAAAGTCCGGGAGGCATTTGCTGTGCTGGCACACTTTCTCCTTCCTAGACAGAGTGGAAAAGCTTTTCCCTGCCGTGTAGGCGACAAGAGACGCATTAGACGGGCATCCGGAGCTGTCCGAAGGTAAGCGCCTGTTCCCGGCCTCTTTCGGCACAAGCCCCCGCTCCGGAGCACACCGCGGCCGGCAGGATGCTCTCTGCCGGCGAACGTGCCGCTTCTCCGGCAAGGAAGCCTCAGCCGCTTCTCCTGCACACGGCGAGCGTGCTAGCAGGTGAAACGCGAAGAAAGAAGCTGCAGAACACTGGCACTGAGCGTGCAGCTTTCCAGCGGAGAGAAAAAGCTACTTGAACACTCTGCAAGCCTTTCCACTCCCAAAAACATGCACATGGAAGGAGCTGCTGCAAAAGCGATGCTGTGCTCGCTGCTGCTCCTCCTGAAGCTCTGGCTGCTAAATCTGAGGCTTTCCTTCCAATTTCAAGCTGCAAAGCACTTGCTGAATTGCAGGGAAAGTCCGGGAGGCATTTGCTGTGCTGGCACACTTTCTCCTTCCTAGACAGAGTGGAAAAGCTTTTCCCTGCCGTGTAGGCGACAAGAGACGCATTGGACGGGCATCCGGAGCTGTCCGAAGGTAAGCGCCTGTTCCCGGCCTCTTTCGGCACAAGCCCCCGCTCCGGAGCGCACCGCGGCCGGCAGGATGCTCTCTGCCGGCGAAGGTGCCGCTTCTCCGGCAAGGAATCCTCAGCCGCTTCTCCTGCACACGGAGAGCGCGCTAGCTGCTGAAACGTGAAGAAAGAAGCTGCAGAACACTGGCACTGAGCGTGCAGCTTTCCAGCGGAGAGAAAAAGCTACTTGAACACTCTGCAAGCCTTTCAACTCCCAAAAACATGCACATGGAAGGAGCTGCTGCAAAAGCGATGCTGTGCTCGCTGCTGCTCCTCCTGAAGCTCTGGCTGCTAAATCTGAGGCTTTCCTTCCAATTTCAAGCTGCAAAGCACTTGCTGAATTGCAGGGAAAGTCCGGGAGGCATTTGCTGTGCTGGCACACTTTCTCCTTCCTAGACAGAGTGGAAAAGCTTTTCCCTGCCGTGTAGGCGACAAGAGACGCATTAGACGGGCATCCGGAGCTGTCCGAAGGTAAGCGCCTGTTCCCGGCCTCTTTCGGCACAAGCCCCCGCTCCGGAGCGCACCGCGGCCGGCAGGATGCTCTCTGCCGGCGAAGGTGCCGCTTCTCCGGCAAGGAAGCCTCAGCCGCTTCTCCTGCACACGGCGAGCGTGCTAGCAGGTGAAACGCGAAGAAAGAAGCTGCAGAACACTGGCACTGAGCGTGCAGCTTTCCAGCGGAGAGAAAAAGCTACTTTAACACTCTGCAAGCCTTTCCACTCCCAAAAACATGCACATGGAAGGAGCTGCTGCAAAAGCGATGCTGTGCTCGCTGCTGCTCCTCCTGAAGCTCTGGCTGCTAAATCTGAGGCTTTCCTTCCAATTTCAAGCTGCAAAGCACTTGCTGAATTGCAGGGAAAGTCCGGGAGGCATTTGCTGTGCTGGCACACTTTCTCCTTCCTAGACAGAGTGGAAAAGCTTTTCCCTGCCGTGTAGGCGACAAGAGACGCATTGGACGGGCATCCGGAGCTGTCCGAAGGTAAGCGCCTGTTCCCGGCCTCTTTCGGCACAAGCCCCCGCTCCGGAGCGCACCGCGGCCGGCAGGATGCTCTCTGCCGGCGAAGGTGCCGCTTCTCCGGCAAGGAAGCCTCGCCCGCTTCTCCAGCACACGGAGAGCGTGCTAGCTGCTGAAACGTGAAGAAAGAAGCTGCAGAACACTGGCACTGAGCGTGCAGCTTTCCAGCGGAGAGAAAAAGCTACTTGAACACTCTGCAAGCCTTTCCACTCCCAAAAACATGCACATGGAAGGAGCTGCTGCAAAAGCGATGCTGTGCTCGCTGCTGCTCCTCCTGAAGCTCTGGCTGCTAAATCTGAGGCTTTCCTTCCAATTTCAAGCTGCAAAGCACTTGCTGAATTGCAGGGAAAGTCCGGGAGGCATTTGCTGTGCTGGCACACTTTCTCCTTCCTAGACAGAGTGGAAAAGCTTTTCCCTGCCGTGTAGGCGACAAGAGACGCATTAGACGGGCATCCGGAGCTGTCCGAAGGTAAGCGCCTGTTCCCGGCCTCTTTCGGCACAAGCCCCCGCTCCGGAGCGCACCGCGGCCGGCAGGATGCTCTCTGCCGGCGAAGGTGCCGCTTCTCCGGCAAGGAATCCTCAGCCGCTTCTCCTGCACACGGAGAGCGCGCTAGCTGCTGAAACGTGAAGAAAGAAGCTGCAGAACACTGGCACTGAGCGTGCAGCTTTCCAGCGGAGAGAAAAAGCTACTTGAACACTCTGCAAGCCTTTCAACTCCCAAAAACATGCACATGGAAGGAGCTGCTGCAAAAGCGATGCTGTGCTCGCTGCTGCTCCTCCTGAAGCTCTGGCTGCTAAATCTGAGGCTTTCCTTCCAATTTCAAGCTGCAAAGCACTTGCTGAATTGCAGGGAAAGTCCGGGAGGCATTTGCTGTGCTGGCACACTTTCTCCTTCCTAGACAGAGTGGAAAAGCTTTTCCCTGCCGTGTAGGCGACAAGAGACGCATTAGACGGGCATCCGGAGCTGTCCGAAGGTAAGCGCCTGTTCCCGGCCTCTTTCGCACAAGCCCCCGCTCCGGAGCACACCGCGGCCGGCAGGATGCTCTCTGCCGGCGAAGGTGCCGCTTCTCCGGCAAGGAAGCCTCAGCCGCTTCTCCTGCACACGGCGAGCGTGCTAGCAGGTGAAACGCGAAGAAAGAAGCTGCAGAACACTGGCACTGAGCGTGCAGCTTTCCAGCGGAGAGAAAAAGCTACTTGAACACTCTGCAAGCCTTTCCACTCCCAAAAACATGCACATGGAAGGAGCTGCTGCAAAAGCGATGCTGTGCTCGCTGCTGCTCCTCCTGAAGCTCTGGCTGCTAAATCTGAGGCTTTCCTTCCAATTTCAAGCTGCAAAGCACTTGCTGAATTGCAGGGAAAGTCCGGGAGGCATTTGCTGTGCTGGCACACTTTCTCCTTCCTAGACAGAGTGGAAAAGCTTTTCCCTGCCGTGTAGGCGACAAGAGACGCATTGGACGGGCATCCGGAGCTGTCCGAAGGTAAGCGCCTGTTCCCGGCCTCTTTCGGCACAAGCCCCCGCTCCGGAGCGCACCGCGGCCGGCAGGATGCTCTCTGCCGGCGAAGGTGCCGCTTCTCCGGCAAGGAAGCCTCGCCCGCTTCTCCAGCACACGGAGAGCGTGCTAGCTGCTGAAACGTGAAGAAAGAAGCTGCAGAACACTGGCACTGAGCGTGCAGCTTTCCAGCGGAGAGAAAAAGCTACTTGAACACTCTGCAAGCCTTTCCACTCCCAAAAACATGCACATGGAAGGAGCTGCTGCAAAAGCGATGCTGTGCTCGCTGCTGCTCCTCCTGAAGCTCTGGCTGCTAAATCTGAGGCTTTCCTTCCAATTTCAAGCTGCAAAGCACTTGCTGAATTGCAGGGAAAGTCCGGGAGGCATTTGCTGTGCTGGCACACTTTCTCCTTCCTAGACAGAGTGGAAAAGCTTTTCCCTGCCGTGTAGGCGACAAGAGACGCATTAGACGGGCATCCGGAGCTGTCCGAAGGTAAGCGCCTGTTCCCGGCCTCTTTCGGCACAAGCCCCCGCTCCGGAGCGCACCGCGGCCGGCAGGATGCTCTCTGCCGGCGAAGGTGCCGCTTCTCCGGCAAGGAATCCTCAGCCGCTTCTCCTGCACACGGAGAGCGCGCTAGCTGCTGAAACGTGAAGAAAGAAGCTGCAGAACACTGGCACTGAGCGTGCAGCTTTCCAGCGGAGAGAAAAAGCTACTTGAACACTCTGCAAGCCTTTCAACTCCCAAAAACATGCACATGGAAGGAGCTGCTGCAAAAGCGATGCTGTGCTCGCTGCTGCTCCTCCTGAAGCTCTGGCTGCTAAATCTGAGGCTTTCCTTCCAATTTCAAGCTGCAAAGCACTTGCTGAATTGCAGGGAAAGTCCGGGAGGCATTTGCTGTGCTGGCACACTTTCTCCTTCCTAGACAGAGTGGAAAAGCTTTTCCCTGCCGTGTAGGCGACAAGAGACGCATTAGACGGGCATCCGGAGCTGTCCGAAGGTAAGCGCCTGTTCCCGGCCTCTTTCGGCACAAGCCCCCGCTCCGGAGCACACCGCGGCCGGCAGGATGCTCTCTGCCGGCGAAGGTGCCGCTTCTCCGGCAAGGAAGCCTCAGCCGCTTCTCCTGCACACGGCGAGCGTGCTAGCAGGTGAAACGCGAAGAAAGAAGCTGCAGAACACTGGCACTGAGCGTGCAGCTTTCCAGCGGAGAGAAAAAGCTACTTGAACACTCTGCAAGCCTTTCCACTCCCAAAAACATGCACATGGAAGGAGCTGCTGCAAAAGCGATGCTGTGCTCGCTGCTGCTCCTCCTGAAGCTCTGGCTGCTAAATCTGAGGCTTTCCTTCCAATTTCAAGCTGCAAAGCACTTGCTGAATTGCAGGGAAAGTCCGGGAGGCATTTGCTGTGCTGGCACACTTTCTCCTTCCTAGACAGAGTGGAAAAGCTTTTCCCTGCCGTGTAGGCGACAAGAGACGCATTAGACGGCGATCCGGAGCTGTCCGAAGGTAAGCGCCTGTTCCCGGCCTCTTTCGGCACAAGCCCCCGCTCCGGAGCGCACCGCGGCCGGCAGGATGCTCTCTGCCGGCGAAGGTGCCGCTTCTCCGGCAAGGAAGCCTCAGCCGCTTCTCCTGCACACGGAGAGCGTGCTAGCAGGTGAAACGTGAAGAAAGAAGCTGCAGAACACTGGCACTGAGCGTGCAGCTTTCCAGCGGAGAGAAAAAGCTACTTGAACACTCTGCAAGCCTTTCCACTCCCAAAAACATGCACATGGAAGGAGCTGCTGCAAAAGCGATGCTGTGCTCGCTGCTGCTCCTCCTGAAGCTCTGGCTGCTAAATCTGAGGCTTTCCTTCCAATTTCAAGCTGCAAAGCACTTGCTGAATTGCAGGGAAAGTCCGGGAGGCATTTGCTGTGCTGGCACACTTTCTCCTTCCTAGACAGAGTGGAAAAGCTTTTCCCTGCCGTGTAGGCGACAAGAGACGCATTGGACGGGCATCCGGAGCTGTCCGAAGGTAAGCGCCTGTTCCCGGCCTCTTTCGGCACAAGCCCCCGCTCCGGAGCGCACCGCGGCCGGCAGGATGCTCTCTGCCGGCGAAGGTGCCGCTTCTCCGGCAAGGAAGCCTCAGCCGCTTCTCCTGCACACGGAGAGCGCGCTAGCTGCTGAAACGTGAAGAAAGAAGCTGCAGAACACTGGCACTGAGCGTGCAGCTTTCCAGCGGAGAGAAAAAGCTACTTGAACACTCTGCAAGCCTTTCCACTCCCAAAAACATGCACATGGAAGGAGCTGCTGCAAAAGCGATGCTGTGCTCGCTGCTGCTCCTCCTGAAGCTCTGGCTGCTAAATCTGAGGCTTTCCTTCCAATTTCAAGCTGCAAAGCACTTGCTGAATTGCAGGGAAAGTCCGGGAGGCATTTGCTGTGCTGGCACACTTTCTCCTTCCTAGACAGAGTGGAAAAGCTTTTCCCTGCCGTGTAGGCGACAAGAGACGCATTGGACGGGCATCCGGAGCTGTCCGAAGGTAAGCGCCTGTTCCCGGCCTCTTTCGGCACAAGCCCCCGCTCCGGAGCGCACCGCGGCCGGCAGGATGCTCTCTGCCGGCGAAGGTGCCGCTTCTCCGGCAAGGAAGCCTCGCCCGCTTCTCCAGCACACGGAGAGCGTGCTAGCTGCTGAAACGTCAAGAAAGAAGCTGCAGAACACTGGCACTGAGCGTGCAGCTTTCCAGCGGAGAGAAAAAGCTACTTGAACACTCTGCAAGCCTTTCAACTCCCAAAAACATGCACATGGAAGGAGCTGCTGCAAAAGCGATGCTGTGCTCGCTGCTGCTCCTCCTGAAGCTCTGGCTGCTAAATCTGAGGCTTTCCTTCCAATTTCAAGCTGCAAAGCACTTGCTGAATTGCAGGGAAAGTCCGGGAGGCATTTGCTGTGCTGGCACACTTTCTCCTTCCTAGACAGAGTGGAAAAGCTTTTCCCTGCCGTGTAGGCGACAAGAGACGCATTGGACGGGCATCCGGAGCTGTCCGAAGGTAAGCGCCTGTTCCCGGCCTCTTTCGGCACAAGCCCCCGCTCCGGAGCGCACCGCGGCCGGCAGGATGCTCTCTGCCGGCGAAGGTGCCGCTTCTCCGGCAAGGAAGCCTCGCCCGCTTCTCCAGCACACGGAGAGCGTGCTAGCAGGTGAAACGTGAAGAAAGAAGCTGCAGAACACTGGCACTGAGCGTGCAGCTTTCCAGCGGAGAGAAAAAGCTACTTGAACACTCTGCAAGCCTTTCCACTCCCAAAAACATGCACATGGAAGGAGCTGCTGCAAAAGCGATGCTGTGCTCGCTGCTGCTCCTCCTGAAGCTCTGGCTGCTAAATCTGAGGCTTTCCTTCCAATTTCAAGCTGCAAAGCACTTGCTGAATTGCAGGGAAAGTCCGGGAGGCATTTGCTGTGCTGGCACACTTTCTCCTTCCTAGACAGAGTGGAAAAGCTTTTCCCTGCCGTGTAGGCGACAAGAGACGCATTAGACGGGCATCCGGAGCTGTCCGAAGGTAAGCGCCTGTTCCCGGCCTCTTTCGGCACAAGCCCCCGCTCCGGAGCACACCGCGGCCGGCAGGATGCTCTCTGCCGGCGAAGGTGCCGCTTCTCCGGCAAGGAAGCCTCAGCCGCTTCTCCTGCACACGGCGAGCGTGCTAGCAGGTGAAACGCGAAGAAAGAAGCTGCAGAACACTGGCACTGAGCGTGCAGCTTTCCAGCGGAGAGAAAAAGCTACTTGAACACTCTGCAAGCCTTTCAACTCCCAAAAACATGCACATGGAAGGAGCTGCTGCAAAAGCGATGCTGTGCTCGCTGCTGCTCCTCCTGAAGCTCTGGCTGCTAAATCTGAGGCTTTCCTTCCAATTTCAAGCTGCAAAGCACTTGCTGAATTGCAGGGAAAGTCCGGGAGGCATTTGCTGTGCTGGCACACTTTCTCCTTCCTAGACAGAGTGGAAAAGCTTTTCCCTGCCGTGTAGGCGACAAGAGACGCATTGGACGGGCATCCGGAGCTGTCCGAAGGTAAGCGCCTGTTCCCGGCCTCTGTCGGCACAAGCCCCCGCTCCGGAGCGCACCGCGGCCGGCAGGATGCTCTCTGCCGGCGAAGGTGCCGCTTCTCCGGCAAGGAAGCCTCGCCCGCTTCTCCAGCACACGGAGAGCGTGCTAGCTGCTGAAACGTGAAGAAAGAAGCTGCAGAACACTGGCACTGAGCGTGCAGCTTTCCAGCGGAGAGAAAAAGCTACTTGAACACTCTGCAAGCCTTTCCACTCCCAAAAACATGCACATGGAAGGAGCTGCTGCAAAAGCGATGCTGTGCTCGCTGCTGCTCCTCCTGAAGCTCTGGCTGCTAAATCTGAGGCTTTCCTTCCAATTTCAAGCTGCAAAGCACTTGCTGAATTGCAGGGAAAGTCCGGGAGGCATTTGCTGTGCTGGCACACTTTCTCCTTCCTAGACAGAGTGGAAAAGCTTTTCCCTGCCGTGTAGGCGACAAGAGACGCATTAGACGGGCATCCGGAGCTGTCCGAAGGTAAGCGCCTGTTCCCGGCCTCTTTCGGCACAAGCCCCCGCTCCGGAGCACACCGCGGCCGGCAGGATGCTCTCTGCCGGCGAAGGTGCCGCTTCTCCGGCAAGGAAGCCTCAGCCGCTTCTCCTGCACACGGCGAGCGTGCTAGCAGGTGAAACGCGAAGAAAGAAGCTGCAGAACACTGGCACTGAGCGTGCAGCTTTCCAGCGGAGAGAAAAAGCTACTTGAACACTCTGCAAGCCTTTCCACTCCCAAAAACATGCACATGGAAGGAGCTGCTGCAAAAGCGATGCTGTGCTCGCTGCTGCTCCTCCTGAAGCTCTGGCTGCTAAATCTGAGGCTTTCCTTCCAATTTCAAGCTGCAAAGCACTTGCTGAATTGCAGGGAAAGTCCGGGAGGCATTTGCTGTGCTGGCACACTTTCTCCTTCCTAGACAGAGTGGAAAAGCTTTTCCCTGCCGTGTAGGCGACAAGAGACGCATTAGACGGCGATCCGGAGCTGTCCGAAGGTAAGCGCCTGTTCCCGGCCTCTTTCGGCACAAGCCCCCGCTCCAGAGCGCACCGCGGCCGGCAGGATGCTCTCTGCCGGCGAAGGTGCCGCTTCTCCGGCAAGGAATCCTCAGCCGCTTCTCCTGCACACGGAGAGCGCGCTAGCTGCTGAAACGTGAAGAAAGAAGCTGCAGAACACTGGCACTGAGCGTGCAGCTTTCCAGCGGAGAGAAAAAGCTACTTGAACACTCTGCAAGCCTTTCCACTCCCAAAAACATGCACATGGAAGGAGCTGCTGCAAAAGCGATGCTGTGCTCGCTGCTGCTCCTCCTGAAGCTCTGGCTGCTAAATCTGAGGCTTTCCTTCCAATTTCAAGCTGCAAAGCACTTGCTGAATTGCAGGGAAAGTCCGGGAGGCATTTGCTGTGCTGGCACACTTTCTCCTTCCTAGACAGAGTGGAAAAGCTTTTCCCTGCCGTGTAGGCGACAAGAGACGCATTGGACGGGCATCCGGAGCTGTCCGAAGGTAAGCGCCTGTTCCCGGCCTCTTTCGGCACAAGCCCCCGCTCCGGAGCGCACCGCGGCCGGCAGGATGCTCTCTGCCGGCGAAGGTGCCGCTTCTCCGGCAAGGAAGCCTCAGCCGCTTCTCCTGCACACGGAGAGCGCGCTAGCTGCTGAAACGTGAAGAAAGAAGCTGCAGAACACTGGCACTGAGCGTGCAGCTTTCCAGCGGAGAGAAAAAGCTACTTGAACACTCTGCAAGCCTTTCCACTCCCAAAAACATGCACATGGAAGGAGCTGCTGCAAAAGCGATGCTGTGCTCGCTGCTGCTCCTCCTGAAGCTCTGGCTGCTAAATCTGAGGCTTTCCTTCCAATTTCAAGCTGCAAAGCACTTGCTGAATTGCAGGGAAAGTCCGGGAGGCATTTGCTGTGCTGGCACACTTTCTCCTTCCTAGACAGAGTGGAAAAGCTTTTCCCTGCCGTGTAGGCGACAAGAGACGCATTGGACGGGCATCCGGAGCTGTCCGAAGGTAAGCGCCTGTTCCCGGCCTCTTTCGGCACAAGCCCCCGCTCCGGAGCGCACCGCGGCCGGCAGGATGCTCTCTGCCGGCGAAGGTGCCGCTTCTCCGGCAAGGAAGCCTCGCCCGCTTCTCCAGCACACGGAGAGCGTGCTAGCTGCTGAAACGTGAAGAAAGAAGCTGCAGAACACTGGCACTGAGCGTGCAGCTTTCCAGCGGAGAGAAAAAGCTACTTGAACACTCTGCAAGCCTTTCAACTCCCAAAAACATGCACATGGAAGGAGCTGCTGCAAAAGCGATGCTGTGCTCGCTGCTGCTCCTCCTGAAGCTCTGGCTGCTAAATCTGAGGCTTTCCTTCCAATTTCAAGCTGCAAAGCACTTGCTGAATTGCAGGGAAAGTCCGGGAGGCATTTGCTGTGCTGGCACACTTTCTCCTTCCTAGACAGAGTGGAAAAGCTTTTCCCTGCCGTGTAGGCGACAAGAGACGCATTGGACGGGCATCCGGAGCTGTCCGAAGGTAAGCGCCTGTTCCCGGCCTCTTTCGGCACAAGCCCCCGCTCCGGAGCGCACCGCGGCCGGCAGGATGCTCTCTGCCGGCGAAGGTGCCGCTTCTCCGGCAAGGAAGCCTCGCCCGCTTCTCCAGCACACGGAGAGCGTGCTAGCAGGTGAAACGTGAAGAAAGAAGCTGCAGAACACTGGCACTGAGCGTGCAGCTTTCCAGCGGAGAGAAAAAGCTACTTGAACACTCTGCAAGCCTTTCCACTCCCAAAAACATGCACATGGAAGGAGCTGCTGCAAAAGCGATGCTGTGCTCGCTGCTGCTCCTCCTGAAGCTCTGGCTGCTAAATCTGAGGCTTTCCTTCCAATTTCAAGCTGCAAAGCACTTGCTGAATTGCAGGGAAAGTCCGGGAGGCATTTGCTGTGCTGGCACACTTTCTCCTTCCTAGACAGAGTGGAAAAGCTTTTCCCTGCCGTGTAGGCGACAAGAGACGCATTAGACGGGCATCCGGAGCTGTCCGAAGGTAAGCGCCTGTTCCCGGCCTCTTTCGGCACAAGCCCCCGCTCCGGAGCGCACCGCGGCCGGCAGGATGCTCTCTGCCGGCGAAGGTGCCGCTTCTCCGGCAAGGAAGCCTCGCCCGCTTCTCCAGCACACGGAGAGCGTGCTAGCTGCTGAAACGTCAAGAAAGAAGCTGCAGAACACTGGCACTGAGCGTGCAGCTTTCCAGCGGAGAGAAAAAGCTACTTGAACACTCTGCAAGCCTTTCAACTCCCAAAAACATGCACATGGAAGGAGCTGCTGCAAAAGCGATGCTGTGCTCGCTGCTGCTCCTCCTGAAGCTCTGGCTGCTAAATCTGAGGCTTTCCTTCCAATTTCAAGCTGCAAAGCACTTGCTGAATTGCAGGGAAAGTCCGGGAGGCATTTGCTGTGCTGGCACACTTTCTCCTTCCTAGACAGAGTGGAAAAGCTTTTCCCTGCCGTGTAGGCGACAAGAGACGCATTGGACGGGCATCCGGAGCTGTCCGAAGGTAAGCGCCTGTTCCCGGCCTCTTTCGGCACAAGCCCCCGCTCCGGAGCGCACCGCGGCCGGCAGGATGCTCTCTGCCGGCGAAGGTGCCGCTTCTCCGGCAAGGAAGCCTCGCCCGCTTCTCCAGCACACGGAGAGCGTGCTAGCAGGTGAAACGTGAAGAAAGAAGCTGCAGAACACTGGCACTGAGCGTGCAGCTTTCCAGCGGAGAGAAAAAGCTACTTGAACACTCTGCAAGCCTTTCCACTCCCAAAAACATGCACATAGAAGGAGCTGCTGCAAAAGCGATGCTGTGCTCGCTGCTGCTCCTCCTGAAGCTCTGGCTGCTAAATCTGAGGCTTTCCTTCCAATTTCAAGCTGCAAAGCACTTGCTGAATTGCAGGGAAAGTCCGGGAGGCATTTGCTGTGCTGGCACACTTTCTCCTTCCTAGACAGAGTGGAAAAGCTTTTCCCTGCCGTGTAGGCGACAAGAGACGCATTAGACGGGCATCCGGAGCTGTCCGAAGGTAAGCGCCTGTTCCCGGCCTCTTTCGGCACAAGCCCCCGCTCCGGAGCGCACCGCGGCCGGCAGGATGCTCTCTGCCGGCGAAGGTGCCGCTTCTCCGGCAAGGAAGCCTCGCCCGCTTCTCCAGCACACGGAGAGCGTGCTAGCTGCTGAAACGTGAAGAAAGAAGCTGCAGAACACTGGCACTGAGCGTGCAGCTTTCCAGCGGAGAGAAAAAGCTACTTGAACACTCTGCAAGCCTTTCAACTCCCAAAAACATGCACATGGAAGGAGCTGCTGCAAAAGCGATGCTGTGCTCGCTGCTGCTCCTCCTGAAGCTCTGGCTGCTAAATCTGAGGCTTTCCTTCCAATTTCAAGCTGCAAAGCACTTGCTGAATTGCAGGGAAAGTCCGGGAGGCATTTGCTGTGCTGGCACACTTTCTCCTTCCTAGACAGAGTGGAAAAGCTTTTCCCTGCCGTGTAGGCGACAAGAGACGCATTGGACGGGCATCCGGAGCTGTCCGAAGGTAAGCGCCTGTTGCCGGCCTCTTTCGGCACAAGCCCCCGCTCCGGAGCGCACCGCGGCCGGCAGGATGCTCTCTGCCGGCGAAGGTGCCGCTTCTCCGGCAAGGAAGCCTCGCCCGCTTCTCCAGCACACGGAGAGCGTGCTAGCAGGTGAAACGTGAAGAAAGAAGCTGCAGAACACTGGCACTGAGCGTGCAGCTTTCCAGCGGAGAGAAAAAGCTACTTGAACACTCTGCAAGCCTTTCCACTCCCAAAAACATGCACATGGAAGGAGCTGCTGCAAAAGCGATGCTGTGCTCGCTGCTGCTCCTCCTGAAGCTCTGGCTGCTAAATCTGAGGCTTTCCTTCCAATTTCAAGCTGCAAAGCACTTGCTGAATTGCAGGGAAAGTCCGGGAGGCATTTGCTGTGCTGGCACACTTTCTCCTTCCTAGACAGAGTGGAAAAGCTTTTCCCTGCCGTGTAGGCGACAAGAGACGCATTAGACGGGCATCCGGAGCTGTCCGAAGGTAAGCGCCTGTTCCCGGCCTCTTTCGGCACAAGCCCCCGCTCCGGAGCGCACCGCGGCCGGCAGGATGCTCTCTGCCGGCGAAGGTGCCGCTTCTCCGGCAAGGAAGCCTCGCCCGCTTCTCCAGCACACGGAGAGCGTGCTAGCTGCTGAAACGTGAAGAAAGAAGCTGCAGAACACTGGCACTGAGCGTGCAGCTTTCCAGCGGAGAGAAAAAGCTACTTGAACACTCTGCAAGCCTTTCCACTCCCAAAAACATGCACATGGAAGGAGCTGCTGCAAAAGCGATGCTGTGCTCGCTGCTGCTCCTCCTGAAGCTCTGGCTGCTAAATCTGAGGCTTTCCTTCCAATTTCAAGCTGCAAAGCACTTGCTGAATTGCAGGGAAAGTCCGGGAGGCATTTGCTGTGCTGGCACACTTTCTCCTTCCTAGACAGAGTGGAAAAGCTTTTCCCTGCCGTGTAGGCGACAAGAGACGCATTGGACGGGCATCCGGAGCTGTCCGAAGGTAAGCGCCTGTTCCCGGCCTCTTTCGGCACAAGCCCCCGCTCCGGAGCGCACCGCGGCCGGCAGGATGCTCTCTGCCGGCGAAGGTGCCGCTTCTCCGGCAAGGAAGCCTCGCCCGCTTCTCCAGCACACGGAGAGCGTGCTAGCTGCTGAAACGTGAAGAAAGAAGCTGCAGAACACTGGCACTGAGCGTGCAGCTTTCCAGCGGAGAGAAAAAGCTACTTGAACACTCTGCAAGCCTTTCCACTCCCAAAAACATGCACATGGAAGGAGCTGCTGCAAAAGCGATGCTGTGCTCGCTGCTGCTCCTCCTGAAGCTCTGGCTGCTAAATCTGAGGCTTTCCTTCCAATTTCAAGCTGCAAAGCACTTGCTGAATTGCAGGGAAAGTCCGGGAGGCATTTGCTGTGCTGGCACACTTTCTCCTTCCTAGACAGAGTGGAAAAGCTTTTCCCTGCCGTGTAGGCGACAAGAGACGCATTAGACGGGGATCCGGAGCTGTCCGAAGGTAAGCGCCTGTTCCCGGCCTCTTTCGGCACAAGCCCCCGCTCCGGAGCGCACCGCGGCCGGCAGGATGCTCTCTGCCGGCGAAGGTGCCGCTTCTCCGGCAAGGAATCCTCAGCCGCTTCTCCTGCACACGGAGAGCGCGCTAGCTGCTGAAACGTGAAGAAAGAAGCTGCAGAACACTGGCACTGAGCGTGCAGCTTTCCAGCGGAGAGAAAAAGCTACTTGAACACTCTGCAAGCCTTTCAACTCCCAAAAACATGCACATGGAAGGAGCTGCTGCAAAAGCGATGCTGTGCTCGCTGCTGCTCCTCCTGAAGCTCTGGCTGCTAAATCTGAGGCTTTCCTTCCAATTTCAAGCTGCAAAGCACTTGCTGAATTGCAGGGAAAGTCCGGGAGGCATTTGCTGTGCTGGCACACTTTCTCCTTCCTAGACAGAGTGGAAAAGCTTTTCCCTGCCGTGTAGGCGACAAGAGACGCATTAGACGGGGATCCGGAGCTGTCCGAATGTAAGCGCCTGTTCCCGGCCTCTTTCGGCACAAGCCCCCGCTCCGGAGCACACCGCGGCCGGCAGGATGCTCTCTGCCGGCGAAGGTGCCGCTTCTCCAGCAAGGAAGCCTCAGCCGCTTCTCCTGCACACGGCGAGCGTGCTAGCAGGTGAAACGCGAAGAAAGAAGCTGCAGAACACTGGCACTGAGCGTGCAGCTTTCCAGCGGAGAGAAAAAGCTACTTGAACACTCTGCAAGCCTTTCCACTCCCAAAAACATGCACATGGAAGGAGCTGCTGCAAAAGCGATGCTGTGCTCGCTGCTGCTCCTCCTGAAGCTCTGGCTGCTAAATCTGAGGCTTTCCTTCCAATTTCAAGCTGCAAAGCACTTGCTGAATTGCAGGGAAAGTCCGGGAGGCATTTGCTGTGCTGGCACACTTTCTCCTTCCTAGACAGAGTGGAAAAGCTTTTCCCTGCCGTGTAGGCGACAAGAGACGCATTGGACGGGCATCCGGAGCTGTCCGAAGGTAAGCGCCTGTTCCCGGCCTCTTTCGGCACAAGCCCCCGCTCCGGAGCGCACCGCGGCCGGCAGGATGCTCTCTGCCGGCGAAGGTGCCGCTTCTCCGGCAAGGAAGCCTCAGCCGCTTCTCCTGCACACGGAGAGCGTGCTAGCAGGTGAAACGTGAAGAAAGAAGCTGCAGAACACTGGCACTGAGCGTGCAGCTTTCCAGCGGAGAGAAAAAGCTACTTGAACACTCTGCAAGCCTTTCCACTCCCAAAAACATGCACATGGAAGGAGCTGCTGCAAAAGCGATGCTGTGCTCGCTGCTGCTCCTCCTGAAGCTCTGGCTGCTAAATCTGAGGCTTTCCTTCCAATTTCAAGCTGCAAAGCACTTGCTGAATTGCAGGGAAAGTCCGGGAGGCATTTGCTGTGCTGGCACACTTTCTCCTTCCTAGACAGAGTGGAAAAGCTTTTCCCTGCCGTGTAGGCGACAAGAGACGCATTGGACGGGCATCCGGAGCTGTCCGAAGGTAAGCGCCTGTTGCCGGCCTCTTTCGGCACAAGCCCCCGCTCCGGAGCGCACCGCGGCCGGCAGGATGCTCTCTGCCGGCGAAGGTGCCGCTTCTCCGGCAAGGAAGCCTCGCCCGCTTCTCCAGCACACGGAGAGCGTGCTAGCAGGTGAAACGTCAAGAAAGAAGCTGCAGAACACTGGCACTGAGCGTGCAGCTTTCCAGCGGAGAGAAAAAGCTACTTGAACACTCTGCAAGCCTTTCCACTCCCAAAAACATGCACATGGAAGGAGCTGCTGCAAAAGCGATGCTGTGCTCGCTGCTGCTCCTCCTGAAGCTCTGGCTGCTAAATCTGAGGCTTTCCTTCCAATTTCAAGCTGCAAAGCACTTGCTGAATTGCAGGGAAAGTCCGGGAGGCATTTGCTGTGCTGGCACACTTTCTCCTTCCTAGACAGAGTGGAAAAGCTTTTCCCTGCCGTGTAGGCGACAAGAGACGCATTAGACGGGCATCCGGAGCTGTCCGAAGGTAAGCGCCTGTTCCCGGCCTCTTTCGGCACAAGCCCCCGCTCCGGAGCGCACCGCGGCCGGCAGGATGCTCTCTGCCGGCGAAGGTGCCGCTTCTCCGGCAAGGAAGCCTCAGCCGCTTCTCCTGCACACGGAGAGCGTGCTAGCTGCTGAAACGTGAAGAAAGAAGCTGCAGAACACTGGCACTGAGCGTGCAGCTTTCCAGCGGAGAGAAAAAGCTACTTGAACACTCTGCAAGCCTTTCAACTCCCAAAAACATGCACATGGAAGGAGCTGCTGCAAAAGCGATGCTGTGCTCGCTGCTGCTCCTCCTGAAGCTCTGGCTGCTAAATCTGAGGCTTTCCTTCCAATTTCAAGCTGCAAAGCACTTGCTGAATTGCAGGGAAAGTCCGGGAGGCATTTGCTGTGCTGGCACACTTTCTCCTTCCTAGACAGAGTGGAAAAGCTTTTCCCTGCCGTGTAGGCGACAAGAGACGCATTAGACGGGCATCCGGAGCTGTCCGAAGGTAAGCGCCTGTTGCCGGCCTCTTTCGGCACAAGCCCCCGCTCCGGAGCGCACCGCGGCCGGCAGGATGCTCTCTGCCGGCGAAGGTGCCGCTTCTCCGGCAAGGAAGCCTCAGCCGCTTCTCCTGCACACGGAGAGCGCGCTAGCTGCTGAAACGTGAAGAAAGAAGCTGCAGAACACTGGCACTGAGCGTGCAGCTTTCCAGCGGAGAGAAAAAGCTACTTGAACACTCTGCAAGCCTTTCAACTCCCAAAAACATGCACATGGAAGGAGCTGCTGCAAAAGCGATGCTGTGCTCGCTGCTGCTCCTCCTGAAGCTCTGGCTGCTAAATCTGAGGCTTTCCTTCCAATTTCAAGCTGCAAAGCACTTGCTGAATTGCAGGGAAAGTCCGGGAGGCATTTGCTGTGCTGGCACACTTTCTCCTTCCTAGACAGAGTGGAAAAGCTTTTCCCTGCCGTGTAGGCGACAAGAGACGCATTAGACGGGCATCCGGAGCTGTCCGAAGGTAAGCGCCTGTTCCCGGCCTCTTTCGGCACAAGCCCCCGCTCCGGAGCGCACCGCGGCCGGCAGGATGCTCTCTGCCGGCGAAGGTGCCGCTTCTCCGGCAAGGAAGCCTCAGCCGCTTCTCCTGCACACGGAGAGCGTGCTAGCAGTTGAAACGCGAAGAAAGAAGCTGCAGAACACTGGCACTGAGCGTGCAGCTTTCCAGCGGAGAGAAAAAGCTACTTTAACACTCTGCAAGCCTTTCCACTCCCAAAAACATGCACATGGAAGGAGCTGCTGCAAAAGCGATGCTGTGCTCGCTGCTGCTCCTCCTGAAGCTCTGGCTGCTAAATCTGAGGCTTTCCTTCCAATTTCAAGCTGCAAAGCACTTGCTGAATTGCAGGGAAAGTCCGGGAGGCATTTGCTGTGCTGGCACACTTTCTCCTTCCTAGACAGAGTGGAAAAGCTTTTCCCTGCCGTGTAGGCGACAAGAGACGCATTAGACGGGGATCCGGAGCTGTCCGAAGGTAAGCGCCTGTTCCCGGCCTCTTTCGGCACAAGCCCCCGCTCCGGAGCGCACCGCGGCCGGCAGGATGCTCTCTGCCGGCGAAGGTGCCGCTTCTCCGGCAAGGAAGCCTCAGCCGCTTCTCCTGCACACGGCGAGCGTGCTAGCAGGTGAAACGCGAAGAAAGAAGCTGCAGAACACTGGCACTGAGCGTGCAGCTTTCCAGCGGAGAGAAAAAGCTACTTGAACACTCTGCAAGCCTTTCCACTCCCAAAAACATGCACATGGAAGGAGCTGCTGCAAAAGCGATGCTGTGCTCGCTGCTGCTCCTCCTGAAGCTCTGGCTGCTAAATCTGAGGCTTTCCTTCCAATTTCAAGCTGCAAAGCACTTGCTGAATTGCAGGGAAAGTCCGGGAGGCATTTGCTGTGCTGGCACACTTTCTCCTTCCTAGACAGAGTGGAAAAGCTTTTCCCTGCCGTGTAGGCGACAAGAGACGCATTGGACGGGCATCCGGAGCTGTCCGAAGGTAAGCGCCTGTTCCCGGCCTCTTTCGGCACAAGCCCCCGCTCCGGAGCGCACCGCGGCCGGCAGGATGCTCTCTGCCGGCGAAGGTGCCGCTTCTCCGGCAAGGAAGCCTCGCCCGCTTCTCCAGCACACGGAGAGCGTGCTAGCTGCTGAAACGTGAAGAAAGAAGCTGCAGAACACTGGCACTGAGCGTGCAGCTTTCCAGCGGAGAGAAAAAGCTACTTGAACACTCTGCAAGCCTTTCCACTCCCAAAAACATGCACATGGAAGGAGCTGCTGCAAAAGCGATGCTGTGCTCGCTGCTGCTCCTCCTGAAGCTCTGGCTGCTAAATCTGAGGCTTTCCTTCCAATTTCAAGCTGCAAAGCACTTGCTGAATTGCAGGGAAAGTCCGGGAGGCATTTGCTGTGCTGGCACACTTTCTCCTTCCTAGACAGAGTGGAAAAGCTTTTCCCTGCCGTGTAGGCGACAAGAGACGCATTAGATGGGCATCCGGAGCTGTCCGAAGGTAAGCGCCTGTTGCCGGCCTCTTTCGGCACAAGCCCCCGCTCCGGAGCACACCGCGGCCGGCAGGATCCTCTCTGCCGGCGAAGGTGCCGCTTCTCCGGCAAGGAAGCCTCAGCCGCTTCTCCTGCACACGGAGAGCGCGCTAGCTGCTGAAACGTGAAGAAAGAAGCTGCAGAACACTGGCACTGAGCGTGCAGCTTTCCAGCGGAGAGAAAAAGCTACTTGAACACTCTGCAAGCCTTTCCACTCCCAAAAACATGCACATGGAAGGAGCTGCTGCAAAAGCGATGCTGTGCTCGCTGCTGCTCCTCCTGAAGCTCTGGCTGCTAAATCTGAGGCTTTCCTTCCAATTTCAAGCTGCAAAGCACTTGCTGAATTGCAGGGAAAGTCCGGGAGGCATTTGCTGTGCTGGCACACTTTCTCCTTCCTAGACAGAGTGGAAAAGCTTTTCCCTGCCGTGTAGGCGACAAGAGACGCATTAGACGGGCATCCGGAGCTGTCCGAAGGTAAGCGCCTGTTCCCGGCCTCTTTCGGCACAAGCCCCCGCTCCGGAGCGCACCGCGGCCGGCAGGATGCTCTCTGCCGGCGAAGGTGCCGCTTCTCCGGCAAGGAATCCTCAGCCGCTTCTCCTGCACACGGAGAGCGTGCTAGCTGCTGAAACGTGAAGAAAGAAGCTGCAGAACACTGGCACTGAGCGTGCAGCTTTCCAGCGGAGAGAAAAAGCTACTTGAACACTCTGCAAGCCTTTCCACTCCCAAAAACATGCACATGGAAGGAGCTGCTGCAAAAGCGATGCTGTGCTCGCTGCTGCTCCTCCTGAAGCTCTGGCTGCTAAATCTGAGGCTTTCCTTCCAATTTCAAGCTGCAAAGCACTTGCTGAATTGCAGGGAAAGTCCGGGAGGCATTTGCTGTGCTGGCACACTTTCTCCTTCCTAGACAGAGTGGAAAAGCTTTTCCCTGCCGTGTAGGCGACAAGAGACGCATTGGACGGGCATCCGGAGCTGTCCGAAGGTAAGCGCCTGTTCCCGGCCTCTTTCGGCACAAGCCCCCGCTCCGGAGCGCACCGCGGCCGGCAGGATGCTCTCTGCCGGCGAAGGTGCCGCTTCTCCGGCAAGGAAGCCTCAGCCGCTTCTCCTGCACACGGCGAGCGTGCTAGCAGGTGAAACGCGAAGAAAGAAGCTGCAGAACACTGGCACTGAGCGTGCAGCTTTCCAGCGGAGAGAAAAAGCTACTTGAACACTCTGCAAGCCTTTCCACTCCCAAAAACATGCACATGGAAGGAGCTGCTGCAAAAGCGATGCTGTGCTCGCTGCTGCTCCTCCTGAAGCTCTGGCTGCTAAATCTGAGGCTTTCCTTCCAATTTCAAGCTGCAAAACACTTGCTGAATTGCAGGGAAAGTCCGGGAGGCATTTGCTGTGCTGGCACACTTTCTCCTTCCTAGACAGAGTGGAAAAGCTTTTCCCTGCCGTGTAGGCGACAAGAGACGCATTGGACGGGCATCCGGAGCTGTCCGAAGGTAAGCGCCTGTTCCCGGCCTCTTTCGGCACAAGCCCCCGCTCCGGAGCGCACCGCGGCCGGCAGGATGCTCTCTGCCGGCGAAGGTGCCGCTTCTCCGGCAAGGAAGCCTCGCCCGCTTCTCCAGCACACGGAGAGCGTGCTAGCTGCTGAAACGTGAAGAAAGAAGCTGCAGAACACTGGCACTGAGCGTGCAGCTTTCCAGCGGAGAGAAAAAGCTACTTGAACACTCTGCAAGCCTTTCCACTCCCAAAAACATGCACATGGAAGGAGCTGCTGCAAAAGCGATGCTGTGCTCGCTGCTGCTCCTCCTGAAGCTCTGGCTGCTAAATCTGAGGCTTTCCTTCCAATTTCAAGCTGCAAAGCACTTGCTGAATTGCAGGGAAAGTCCGGGAGGCATTTGCTGTGCTGGCACACTTTCTCCTTCCTAGACAGAGTGGAAAAGCTTTTCCCTGCCGTGTAGGCGACAAGAGACGCATTAGACGGGCATCCGGAGCTGTCCGAAGGTAAGCGCCTGTTCCCGGCCTCTTTCGGCACAAGCCCCCGCTCCGGAGCGCACCGCGGCCGGCAGGATGCTCTCTGCCGGCGAAGGTGCCGCTTCTCCGGCAAGGAAGCCTCGCCCGCTTCTCCAGCACACGGAGAGCGTGGTAGCTGCTGAAACGTGAAGAAAGAAGCTGCAGAACACTGGCACTGAGCGTGCAGCTTTCCAGCGGAGAGAAAAAGCTACTTGAACACTCTGCAAGCCTTTCCACTCCCAAAAACATGCACATGGAAGGAGCTGCTGCAAAAGCGATGCTGTGCTCGCTGCTGCTCCTCCTGAAGCTCTGGCTGCTAAATCTGAGGCTTTCCTTCCAATTTCAAGCTGCAAAGCACTTGCTGAATTGCAGGGAAAGTCCGGGAGGCATTTGCTGTGCTGGCACACTTTCTCCTTCCTAGACAGAGTGGAAAAGCTTTTCCCTGCCGTGTAGGCGACAAGAGACGCATTGGACGGGCATCCGGAGCTGTCCGAAGGTAAGCGCCTGTTCCCGGCCTCTTTCGGCACAAGCCCCCGCTCCGGAGCGCACCGCGGCCGGCAGGATGCTCTCTGCCGGCGAAGGTGCCGCTTCTCCGGCAAGGAAGCCTCAGCCGCTTCTCCTGCACACGGCGAGCGTGCTAGCAGGTGAAACGCGAAGAAAGAAGCTGCAGAACACTGGCACTGAGCGTGCAGCTTTCCAGCGGAGAGAAAAAGCTACTTGAACACTCTGCAAGCCTTTCCACTCCCAAAAACATGCACATGGAAGGAGCTGCTGCAAAAGCGATGCTGTGCTCGCTGCTGCTCCTCCTGAAGCTCTGGCTGCTAAATCTGAGGCTTTCCTTCCAATTTCAAGCTGCAAAGCACTTGCTGAATTGCAGGGAAAGTCCGGGAGGCATTTGCTGTGCTGGCACACTTTCTCCTTCCTAGACAGAGTGGAAAAGCTTTTCCCTGCCGTGTAGGCGACAAGAGACGCATTGGACGGGCATCCGGAGCTGTCCGAAGGTAAGCGCCTGTTCCCGGCCTCTTTCGGCACAAGCCCCCGCTCCGGAGCGCACCGCGGCCGGCAGGATGCTCTCTGCCGGCGAAGGTGCCGCTTCTCCGGCAAGGAAGCCTCGCCCGCTTCTCCAGCACACGGAGAGCGTGCTAGCTGCTGAAACGTGAAGAAAGAAGCTGCAGAACACTGGCACTGAGCGTGCAGCTTTCCAGCGGAGAGAAAAAGCTACTTGAACACTCTGCAAGCCTT
Organism: Fringilla coelebs; assembly: GCF_963513975.1. Lineage (NCBI taxonomy): Eukaryota > Metazoa > Chordata > Aves > Passeriformes > Fringillidae > Fringilla > Fringilla coelebs. Next base: position 313,362 of record NW_028167420.1, on the reverse strand, counting down.
TCCACTCCCAAAAACATGCACATGGAAGGAGCTGCTGCAAAAGCGATGCTGTGCTCGCTGCTGCTCCTCCTGAAGCTCTGGCTGCTAAATCTGAGGCTTTCCTTCCAATTTCAAGCTGCAAAGCACTTGCTGAATTGCAGGGAAAGTCCGGGAGGCATTTGCTGTGCTGGCACACTTTCTCCTTCCTAGACAGAGTGGAAAAGCTTTTCCCTGCCGTGTAGGCGACAAGAGACGCATTAGATGGGCATCCGGAGCTGTCCGAAGGTAAGCGCCTGTTGCCGGCCTCTTTCGGCACAAGCCCCCGCTCCGGAGCACACCGCGGCCGGCAGGATCCTCTCTGCCGGCGAAGGTGCCGCTTCTCCGGCAAGGAAGCCTCAGCCGCTTCTCCTGCACACGGAGAGCGCGCTAGCTGCTGAAACGTGAAGAAAGAAGCTGCAGAACACTGGCACTGAGCGTGCAGCTTTCCAGCGGAGAGAAAAAGCTACTTGAACACTCTGCAAGCCTTTCCACTCCCAAAAACATGCACATGGAAGGAGCTGCTGCAAAAGCGATGCTGTGCTCGCTGCTGCTCCTCCTGAAGCTCTGGCTGCTAAATCTGAGGCTTTCCTTCCAATTTCAAGCTGCAAAGCACTTGCTGAATTGCAGGGAAAGTCCGGGAGGCATTTGCTGTGCTGGCACACTTTCTCCTTCCTAGACAGAGTGGAAAAGCTTTTCCCTGCCGTGTAGGCGACAAGAGACGCATTAGACGGGCATCCGGAGCTGTCCGAAGGTAAGCGCCTGTTCCCGGCCTCTTTCGGCACAAGCCCCCGCTCCGGAGCGCACCGCGGCCGGCAGGATGCTCTCTGCCGGCGAAGGTGCCGCTTCTCCGGCAAGGAATCCTCAGCCGCTTCTCCTGCACACGGAGAGCGTGCTAGCTGCTGAAACGTGAAGAAAGAAGCTGCAGAACACTGGCACTGAGCGTGCAGCTTTCCAGCGGAGAGAAAAAGCTACTTGAACACTCTGCAAGCCTTTCCACTCCCAAAAACATGCACATGGAAGGAGCTGCTGCAAAAGCGATGCTGTGCTCGCTGCTGCTCCTCCTGAAGCTCTGGCTGCTAAATCTGAGGCTTTCCTTCCAATTTCAAGCTGCAAAGCACTTGCTGAATTGCAGGGAAAGTCCGGGAGGCATTTGCTGTGCTGGCACACTTTCTCCTTCCTAGACAGAGTGGAAAAGCTTTTCCCTGCCGTGTAGGCGACAAGAGACGCATTGGACGGGCATCCGGAGCTGTCCGAAGGTAAGCGCCTGTTCCCGGCCTCTTTCGGCACAAGCCCCCGCTCCGGAGCGCACCGCGGCCGGCAGGATGCTCTCTGCCGGCGAAGGTGCCGCTTCTCCGGCAAGGAAGCCTCAGCCGCTTCTCCTGCACACGGCGAGCGTGCTAGCAGGTGAAACGCGAAGAAAGAAGCTGCAGAACACTGGCACTGAGCGTGCAGCTTTCCAGCGGAGAGAAAAAGCTACTTGAACACTCTGCAAGCCTTTCCACTCCCAAAAACATGCACATGGAAGGAGCTGCTGCAAAAGCGATGCTGTGCTCGCTGCTGCTCCTCCTGAAGCTCTGGCTGCTAAATCTGAGGCTTTCCTTCCAATTTCAAGCTGCAAAGCACTTGCTGAATTGCAGGGAAAGTCCGGGAGGCATTTGCTGTGCTGGCACACTTTCTCCTTCCTAGACAGAGTGGAAAAGCTTTTCCCTGCCGTGTAGGCGACAAGAGACGCATTGGACGGGCATCCGGAGCTGTCCGAAGGTAAGCGCCTGTTCCCGGCCTCTTTCGGCACAAGCCCCCGCTCCGGAGCGCACCGCGGCCGGCAGGATGCTCTCTGCCGGCGAAGGTGCCGCTTCTCCGGCAAGGAAGCCTCGCCCGCTTCTCCAGCACACGGAGAGCGTGCTAGCTGCTGAAACGTGAAGAAAGAAGCTGCAGAACACTGGCACTGAGCGTGCAGCTTTCCAGCGGAGAGAAAAAGCTACTTGAACACTCTGCAAGCCTTTCCACTCCCAAAAACATGCACATGGAAGGAGCTGCTGCAAAAGCGATGCTGTGCTCGCTGCTGCTCCTCCTGAAGCTCTGGCTGCTAAATCTGAGGCTTTCCTTCCAATTTCAAGCTGCAAAGCACTTGCTGAATTGCAGGGAAAGTCCGGGAGGCATTTGCTGTGCTGGCACACTTTCTCCTTCCTAGACAGAGTGGAAAAGCTTTTCCCTGCCGTGTAGGCGACAAGAGACGCATTAGACGGGCATCCGGAGCTGTCCGAAGGTAAGCGCCTGTTCCCGGCCTCTTTCGGCACAAGCCCCCGCTCCGGAGCGCACCGCGGCCGGCAGGATGCTCTCTGCCGGCGAAGGTGCCGCTTCTCCGGCAAGGAAGCCTCGCCCGCTTCTCCAGCACACGGAGAGCGTGGTAGCTGCTGAAACGTGAAGAAAGAAGCTGCAGAACACTGGCACTGAGCGTGCAGCTTTCCAGCGGAGAGAAAAAGCTACTTGAACACTCTGCAAGCCTTTCCACTCCCAAAAACATGCACATGGAAGGAGCTGCTGCAAAAGCGATGCTGTGCTCGCTGCTGCTCCTCCTGAAGCTCTGGCTGCTAAATCTGAGGCTTTCCTTCCAATTTCAAGCTGCAAAGCACTTGCTGAATTGCAGGGAAAGTCCGGGAGGCATTTGCTGTGCTGGCACACTTTCTCCTTCCTAGACAGAGTGGAAAAGCTTTTCCCTGCCGTGTAGGCGACAAGAGACGCATTAGACGGGCATCCGGAGCTGTCCGAAGGTAAGCGCCTGTTCCCGGCCTCTTTCGGCACAAGCCCCCGCTCCGGAGCGCACCGCGGCCGGCAGGATGCTCTCTGCCGGCGAAGGTGCCGCTTCTCCGGCAAGGAAGCCTCGCCCGCTTCTCCAGCACACGGAGAGCGTGCTAGCTGCTGAAACGTGAAGAAAGAAGCTGCAGAACACTGGCACTGAGCGTGCAGCTTTCCAGCGGAGAGGAAAAGCTACTTGAACACTCTGCAAGCCTTTCCACTCCCAAAAACATGCACATGGAAGGAGCTGCTGCAAAAGCGATGCTGTGCTCGCTGCTGCTCCTCCTGAAGCTCTGGCTGCTAAATCTGAGGCTTTCCTTCCAATTTCAAGCTGCAAAGCACTTGCTGAATTGCAGGGAAAGTCCGGGAGGCATTTGCTGTGCTGGCACACTTTCTCCTTCCTAGACAGAGTGGAAAAGCTTTTCCCTGCCGTGTAGGCGACAAGAGACGCATTGGACGGGCATCCGGAGCTGTCCGAAGGTAAGCGCCTGTTCCCGGCCTCTTTCGGCACAAGCCCCCGCTCCGGAGCGCACCGCGGCCGGCAGGATGCTCTCTGCCGGCGAAGGTGCCGCTTCTCCGGCAAGGAAGCCTCGCCCGCTTCTCCAGCACACGGAGAGCGTGCTAGCTGCTGAAACGTGAAGAAAGAAGCTGCAGAACACTGGCACTGAGCGTGCAGCTTTCCAGCGGAGAGAAAAAGCTACTTGAACACTCTGCAAGCCTTTCCACTCCCAAAAACATGCACATGGAAGGAGCTGCTGCAAAAGCGATGCTGTGCTCGCTGCTGCTCCTCCTGAAGCTCTGGCTGCTAAATCTGAGGCTTTCCTTCCAATTTCAAGCTGCAAAGCACTTGCTGAATTGCAGGGAAAGTCCGGGAGGCATTTGCTGTGCTGGCACACTTTCTCCTTCCTAGACAGAGTGGAAAAGCTTTTCCCTGCCGTGTAGGCGACAAGAGACGCATTAGACGGGCATCCGGAGCTGTCCGAAGGTAAGCGCCTGTTCCCGGCCTCTTTCGGCACAAGCCCCCGCTCCGGAGCGCACCGCGGCCGGCAGGATGCTCTCTGCCGGCGAAGGTGCCGCTTCTCCGGCAAGGAATCCTCAGCCGCTTCTCCTGCACACGGAGAGCGCGCTAGCTGCTGAAACGTGAAGAAAGAAGCTGCAGAACACTGGCACTGAGCGTGCAGCTTTCCAGCGGAGAGAAAAAGCTACTTGAACACTCTGCAAGCCTTTCAACTCCCAAAAACATGCACATGGAAGGAGCTGCTGCAAAAGCGATGCTGTGCTCGCTGCTGCTCCTCCTGAAGCTCTGGCTGCTAAATCTGAGGCTTTCCTTCCAATTTCAAGCTGCAAAGCACTTGCTGAATTGCAGGGAAAGTCCGGGAGGCATTTGCTGTGCTGGCACACTTTCTCCTTCCTAGACAGAGTGGAAAAGCTTTTCCCTGCCGTGTAGGCGACAAGAGACGCATTAGACGGGGATCCGGAGCTGTCCGAAGGTAAGCGCCTGTTCTCGGCCTCTTTCGGCACAAGCCCCCGCTCCGGAGCACACCGCGGCCGGCAGGATGCTCTCTGCCGGCGAAGGTGCCGCTTCTCCGGCAAGGAAGCCTCAGCCGCTTCTCCTGCACACGGCGAGCGTGCTAGCAGGTGAAACGCGAAGAAAGAAGCTGCAGAACACTGGCACTGAGCGTGCAGCTTTCCAGCGGAGAGAAAAAGCTACTTGAACACTCTGCAAGCCTTTCCACTCCCAAAAACATGCACATGGAAGGAGCTGCTGCAAAAGCGATGCTGTGCTCGCTGCTGCTCCTCCTGAAGCTCTGGCTGCTAAATCTGAGGCTTTCCTTCCAATTTCAAGCTGCAAAGCACTTGCTGAATTGCAGGGAAAGTCCGGGAGGCATTTGCTGTGCTGGCACACTTTCTCCTTCCTAGACAGAGTGGAAAAGCTTTTCCCTGCCGTGTAGGCGACAAGAGACGCATTAGACGGGGATCCGGAGCTGTCCGAAGGTAAGCGCCTGTTGCCGGCCTCTTTCGGCACAAGCCCCCGCTCCAGAGCGCACCGCGGCCGGCAGGATGCTCTCTGCCGGCGAAGGTGCCGCTTCTCCGGCAAGGAAGCCTCAGCCGCTTCTCCTGCACACGGAGAGCGCGCTAGCTGCTGAAACGTGAAGAAAGAAGCTGCAGAACACTGGCACTGAGCGTGCAGCTTTCCAGCGGAGAGAAAAAGCTACTTGAACACTCCGCAAGCCTTTCCACTCCCAAAAACATGCACATGGAAGGAGCTGCTGCAAAAGCGATGCTGTGCTCGCTGCTGCTCCTCCTGAAGCTCTGGCTGCTAAATCTGAGGCTTTCCTTCCAATTTCAAGCTGCAAAGCACTTGCTGAATTGCAGGGAAAGTCCGGGAGGCATTTGCTGTGCTGGCACACTTTCTCCTTCCTAGACAGAGTGGAAAAGCTTTTCCCTGCCGTGTAGGCGACAAGAGACGCATTAGACGGGCATCCGGAGCTGTCCGAAGGTAAGCGCCTGTTCCCGGCCTCTTTCGGCACAAGCCCCCGCTCCGGAGCGCACCGCGGCCGGCAGGATGCTCTCTGCCGGCGAAGGTGCCGCTTCTCCGGCAAGGAAGCCTCAGCCGCTTCTCCTGCACACGGAGAGCGCGCTAGCTGCTGAAACGTGAAGAAAGAAGCTGCAGAACACTGGCACTGAGCGTGCAGCTTTCCAGCGGAGAGAAAAAGCTACTTGAACACTCTGCAAGCCTTTCCACTCCCAAAAACATGCACATGGAAGGAGCTGCTGCAAAAGCGATGCTGTGCTCGCTGCTGCTCCTCCTGAAGCTCTGGCTGCTAAATCTGAGGCTTTCCTTCCAATTTCAAGCTGCAAAGCACTTGCTGAATTGCAGGGAAAGTCCGGGAGGCATTTGCTGTGCTGGCACACTTTCTCCTTCCTAGACAGAGTGGAAAAGCTTTTCCCTGCCGTGTAGGCGACAAGAGACGCATTAGACGGGCATCCGGAGCTGTCCGAAGGTAAGCGCCTGTTCCCGGCCTCTTTCGGCACAAGCCCCCGCTCCGGAGCGCACCGCGGCCGGCAGGATGCTCTCTGCCGGCGAAGGTGCCGCTTCTCCGGCAAGGAATCCTCAGCCGCTTCTCCTGCACACGGAGAGCGCGCTAGCTGCTGAAACGTGAAGAAAGAAGCTGCAGAACACTGGCACTGAGCGTGCAGCTTTCCAGCGGAGAGAAAAAGCTACTTGAACACTCTGCAAGCCTTTCAACTCCCAAAAACATGCACATGGAAGGAGCTGCTGCAAAAGCGATGCTGTGCTCGCTGCTGCTCCTCCTGAAGCTCTGGCTGCTAAATCTGAGGCTTTCCTTCCAATTTCAAGCTGCAAAGCACTTGCTGAATTGCAGGGAAAGTCCGGGAGGCATTTGCTGTGCTGGCACACTTTCTCCTTCCTAGACAGAGTGGAAAAGCTTTTCCCTGCCGTGTAGGCGACAAGAGACGCATTAGACGGGGATCCGGAGCTGTCCGAAGGTAAGCGCCTGTTCCCGGCCTCTTTCGGCACAAGCCCCCGCTCCGGAGCGCACCGCGGCCGGCAGGATGCTCTCTGCCGGCGAAGGTGCCGCTTCTCCGGCAAGGAAGCCTCGCCCGCTTCTCCAGCACACGGAGAGCGTGCTAGCTGCTGAAACGTGAAGAAAGAAGCTGCAGAACACTGGCACTGAGCGTGCAGCTTTCCAGCGGAGAGAAAAAGCTACTTGAACACTCTGCAAGCCTTTCCACTCCCAAAAACATGCACATGGAAGGAGCTGCTGCAAAAGCGATGCTGTGCTCGCTGCTGCTCCTCCTGAAGCTCTGGCTGCTAAATCTGAGGCTTTCCTTCCAATTTCAAGCTGCAAAGCACTTGCTGAATTGCAGGGAAAGTCCGGGAGGCATTTGCTGTGCTGGCACACTTTCTCCTTCCTAGACAGAGTGGAAAAGCTTTTCCCTGCCGTGTAGGCGACAAGAGACGCATTAGACGGGCATCCGGAGCTGTCCGAAGGTAAGCGCCTGTTGCCGGCCTCTTTCGGCACAAGCCCCCGCTCCGGAGCGCACCGCGGCCGGCAGGATGCTCTCTGCCGGCGAAGGTGCCGCTTCTCCGGCAAGGAATCCTCAGCCGCTTCTCCTGCACACGGAGAGCGCGCTAGCTGCTGAAACGTGAAGAAAGAAGCTGCAGAACACTGGCACTGAGCGTGCAGCTTTCCAGCGGAGAGAAAAAGCTACTTGAACACTCTGCAAGCCTTTCAACTCCCAAAAACATGCACATGGAAGGAGCTGCTGCAAAAGCGATGCTGTGCTCGCTGCTGCTCCTCCTGAAGCTCTGGCTGCTAAATCTGAGGCTTTCCTTCCAATTTCAAGCTGCAAAGCACTTGCTGAATTGCAGGGAAAGTCCGGGAGGCATTTGCTGTGCTGGCACACTTTCTCCTTCCTAGACAGAGTGGAAAAGCTTTTCCCTGCCGTGTAGGCGACAAGAGACGCATTAGACGGGCATCCGGAGCTGTCCGAAGGTAAGCGCCTGTTGCCGGCCTCTTTCGGCACAAGCCCCCGCTCCGGAGCGCACCGCGGCCGGCAGGATGCTCTCTGCCGGCGAAGGTGCCGCTTCTCCGGCAAGGAAGCCTCAGCCGCTTCTCCTGCACACGGAGAGCGTGCTAGCTGCTGAAACGTGAAGAAAGAAGCTGCAGAACACTGGCACTGAGCGTGCAGCTTTCCAGCGGAGAGAAAAAGCTACTTGAACACTCTGCAAGCCTTTCCACTCCCAAAAACATGCACATGGAAGGAGCTGCTGCAAAAGCGATGCTGTGCTCGCTGCTGCTCCTCCTGAAGCTCTGGCTGCTAAATCTGAGGCTTTCCTTCCAATTTCAAGCTGCAAAGCACTTGCTGAATTGCAGGGAAAGTCCGGGAGGCATTTGCTGTGCTGGCACACTTTCTCCTTCCTAGACAGAGTGGAAAAGCTTTTCCCTGCCGTGTAGGCGACAAGAGACGCATTGGACGGGGATCCGGAGCTGTCCGAAGGTAAGCGCCTGTTGCCGGCCTCTTTCGGCACAAGCCCCCGCTCCGGAGCGCACCGCGGCCGGCAGGATGCTCTCTGCCGGCGAAGGTGCCGCTTCTCCGGCAAGGAAGCCTCGCCCGCTTCTCCAGCACACGGAGAGCGTGCTAGCTGCTGAAACGTGAAGAAAGAAGCTGCAGAACACTGGCACTGAGCGTGCAGCTTTCCAGCGGAGAGAAAAAGCTACTTGAACACTCTGCAAGCCTTTCCACTCCCAAAAACATGCACATGGAAGGAGCTGCTGCAAAAGCGATGCTGTGCTCGCTGCTGCTCCTCCTGAAGCTCTGGCTGCTAAATCTGAGGCTTTCCTTCCAATTTCAAGCTGCAAAGCACTTGCTGAATTGCAGGGAAAGTCCGGGAGGCATTTGCTGTGCTGGCACACTTTCTCCTTCCTAGACAGAGTGGAAAAGCTTTTCCCTGCCGTGTAGGCGACAAGAGACGCATTGGACGGGCATCCGGAGCTGTCCGAAGGTAAGCGCCTGTTGCCGGCCTCTTTCGGCACAAGCCCCCGCTCCGGAGCGCACCGCGGCCGGCAGGATGCTCTCTGCCGGCGAAGGTGCCGCTTCTCCGGCAAGGAAGCCTCAGCCGCTTCTCCTGCACACGGAGAGCGCGCTAGCTGCTGAAACGTGAAGAAAGAAGCTGCAGAACACTGGCACTGAGCGTGCAGCTTTCCAGCGGAGAGAAAAAGCTACTTGAACACTCTGCAAGCCTTTCAACTCCCAAAAACATGCACATGGAAGGAGCTGCTGCAAAAGCGATGCTGTGCTCGCTGCTGCTCCTCCTGAAGCTCTGGCTGCTAAATCTGAGGCTTTCCTTCCAATTTCAAGCTGCAAAGCACTTGCTGAATTGCAGGGAAAGTCCGGGAGGCATTTGCTGTGCTGGCACACTTTCTCCTTCCTAGACAGAGTGGAAAAGCTTTTCCCTGCCGTGTAGGCGACAAGAGACGCATTAGACGGGGATCCGGAGCTGTCCGAAGGTAAGCGCCTGTTCCCGGCCTCTTTCGGCACAAGCCCCCGCTCCGGAGCACACCGCGGCCGGCAGGATGCTCTCTGCCGGCGAAGGTGCCGCTTCTCCGGCAAGGAAGCCTCAGCCGCTTCTCCTGCACACGGAGAGCGTGCTAGCAGGTGAAACGTGAAGAAAGAAGCTGCAGAACACTGGCACTGAGCGTGCAGCTTTCCAGCGGAGAGAAAAAGCTACTTGAACACTCTGCAAGCCTTTCCACTCCCAAAAACATGCACATGGAAGGAGCTGCTGCAAAAGCGATGCTGTGCTCGCTGCTGCTCCTCCTGAAGCTCTGGCTGCTAAATCTGAGGCTTTCCTTCCAATTTCAAGCTGCAAAGCACTTGCTGAATTGCAGGGAAAGTCCGGGAGGCATTTGCTGTGCTGGCACACTTTCTCCTTCCTAGACAGAGTGGAAAAGCTTTTCCCTGCCGTGTAGGCGACAAGAGACGCATTGGACGGGCATCCGGAGCTGTCCGAAGGTAAGCGCCTGTTCCCGGCCTCTTTCGGCACAAGCCCCCGCTCCGGAGCGCACCGCGGCCGGCAGGATGCTCTCTGCCGGCGAAGGTGCCGCTTCTCCGGCAAGGAAGCCTCGCCCGCTTCTCCAGCACACGGAGAGCGTGCTAGCAGGTGAAACATGAACAAAGAAGCTGCAGAACACTGGCACTGAGCGTGCAGCTTTCCAGCGGAGAGAAAAAGCTACTTGAACACTCTGCAAGCCTTTCCACTCCCAAAAACATGCACATGGAAGGAGCTGCTGCAAAAGCGATGCTGTGCTCGCTGCTGCTCCTCCTGAAGCTCTGGCTGCTAAATCTGAGGCTTTCCTTCCAATTTCAAGCTGCAAAGCACTTGCTGAATTGCAGGGAAAGTCCGGGAGGCATTTGCTGTGCTGGCACACTTTCTCCTTCCTAGACAGAGTGGAAAAGCTTTTCCCTGCCGTGTAGGCGACAAGAGACGCATTGGACGGGCATCCGGAGCTGTCCGAAGGTAAGCGCCTGTTCCCGGCCTCTTTCGGCACAAGCCCCCGCTCCGGAGCGCACCGCGGCCGGCAGGATGCTCTCTGCCGGCGAAGGTGCCGCTTCTCCGGCAAGGAAGCCTCGCCCGCTTCTCCAGCACACGGAGAGCGTGGTAGCTGCTGAAACGTGAAGAAAGAAGCTGCAGAACACTGGCACTGAGCGTGCAGCTTTCCAGCGGAGAGAAAAAGCTACTTGAACACTCTGCAAGCCTTTCCACTCCCAAAAACATGCACATGGAAGGAGCTGCTGCAAAAGCGATGCTGTGCTCGCTGCTGCTCCTCCTGAAGCTCTGGCTGCTAAATCTGAGGCTTTCCTTCCAATTTCAAGCTGCAAAGCACTTGCTGAATTGCAGGGAAAGTCCGGGAGGCATTTGCTGTGCTGGCACACTTTCTCCTTCCTAGACAGAGTGGAAAAGCTTTTCCCTGCCGTGTAGGCGACAAGAGACGCATTAGACGGGCATCCGGAGCTGTCCGAAGGTAAGCGCCTGTTGCCGGCCTCTTTCGGCACAAGCCCCCGCTCCGGAGCGCACCGCGGCCGGCAGGATGCTCTCTGCCGGCGAAGGTGCCGCTTCTCCGGCAAGGAAGCCTCAGCCGCTTCTCCTGCACACGGCGAGCGTGCTAGCAGGTGAAACGCGAAGAAAGAAGCTGCAGAACACTGGCACTGAGCGTGCAGCTTTCCAGCGGAGAGAAAAAGCTACTTTAACACTCTGCAAGCCTTTCCACTCCCAAAAACATGCACATGGAAGGAGCTGCTGCAAAAGCGATGCTGTGCTCGCTGCTGCTCCTCCTGAAGCTCTGGCTGCTAAATCTGAGGCTTTCCTTCCAATTTCAAGCTGCAAAGCACTTGCTGAATTGCAGGGAAAGTCCGGGAGGCATTTGCTGTGCTGGCACACTTTCTCCTTCCTAGACAGAGTGGAAAAGCTTTTCCCTGCCGTGTAGGCGACAAGAGACGCATTGGACGGGCATCCGGAGCTGTCCGAAGGTAAGCGCCTGTTGCCGGCCTCTTTCGGCACAAGCCCCCGCTCCGGAGCGCACCGCGGCCGGCAGGATGCTCTCTGCCGGCGAAGGTGCCGCTTCTCCGGCAAGGAAGCCTCAGCCGCTTCTCCTGCACACGGAGAGCGCGCTAGCTGCTGAAACGTGAAGAAAGAAGCTGCAGAACACTGGCACTGAGCGTGCAGCTTTCCAGCGGAGAGAAAAAGCTACTTGAACACTCTGCAAGCCTTTCCACTCCCAAAAACATGCACATGGAAGGAGCTGCTGCAAAAGCGATGCTGTGCTCGCTGCTGCTCCTCCTGAAGCTCTGGCTGCTAAATCTGAGGCTTTCCTTCCAATTTCAAGCTGCAAAGCACTTGCTGAATTGCAGGGAAAGTCCGGGAGGCATTTGCTGTGCTGGCACACTTTCTCCTTCCTAGACAGAGTGGAAAAGCTTTTCCCTGCCGTGTAGGCGACAAGAGACGCATTAGACGGGGATCCGGAGCTGTCCGAAGGTAAGCGCCTGTTGCCGGCCTCTTTCGGCACAAGCCCCCGCTCCGGAGCGCACCGCGGCCGGCAGGATGCTCTCTGCCGGCGAAGGTGCCGCTTCTCCGGCAAGGAAGCCTCGCCCGCTTCTCCAGCATACGGAGAGCGTGCTAGCTGCTGAAACGTGAAGAAAGAAGCTGCAGAAGACTGGCACTGAGCGTGCAGCTTTCCAGCGGAGAGAAAAAGCTACTTTAACACTCTGCAAGCCTTTCCACTCCCAAAAACATGCACATGGAAGGAGCTGCTGCAAAAGCGATGCTGTGCTCGCTGCTGCTCCTCCTGAAGCTCTGGCTGCTAAATCTGAGGCTTTCCTTCCAATTTCAAGCTGCAAAGCACTTGCTGAATTGCAGGGAAAGTCCGGGAGGCATTTGCTGTGCTGGCACACTTTCTCCTTCCTAGACAGAGTGGAAAAGCTTTTCCCTGCCGTGTAGGCGACAAGAGACGCATTGGACGGGCATCCGGAGCTGTCCGAAGGTAAGCGCCTGTTGCCGGCCTCTTTCGGCACAAGCCCCCGCTCCGGAGCGCACCGCGGCCGGCAGGATGCTCTCTGCCGGCGAAGGTGCCGCTTCTCCGGCAAGGAAGCCTCAGCCGCTTCTCCTGCACACGGAGAGCGCGCTAGCTGCTGAAACGTGAAGAAAGAAGCTGCAGAACACTGGCACTGAGCGTGCAGCTTTCCAGCGGAGAGAAAAAGCTACTTGAACACTCTGCAAGCCTTTCAACTCCCAAAAACATGCACATGGAAGGAGCTGCTGCAAAAGCGATGCTGTGCTCGCTGCTGCTCCTCCTGAAGCTCTGGCTGCTAAATCTGAGGCTTTCCTTCCAATTTCAAGCTGCAAAGCACTTGCTGAATTGCAGGGAAAGTCCGGGAGGCATTTGCTGTGCTGGCACACTTTCTCCTTCCTAGACAGAGTGGAAAAGCTTTTCCCTGCCGTGTAGGCGACAAGAGACGCATTAGACGGGGATCCGGAGCTGTCCGAAGGTAAGCGCCTGTTCCCGGCCTCTTTCGGCACAAGCCCCCGCTCCGGAGCACACCGCGGCCGGCAGGATGCTCTCTGCCGGCGAAGGTGCCGCTTCTCCGGCAAGGAAGCCTCAGCCGCTTCTCCTGCACACGGAGAGCGTGCTAGCAGGTGAAACGTGAAGAAAGAAGCTGCAGAACACTGGCACTGAGCGTGCAGCTTTCCAGCGGAGAGAAAAAGCTACTTGAACACTCTGCAAGCCTTTCCACTCCCAAAAACATGCACATGGAAGGAGCTGCTGCAAAAGCGATGCTGTGCTCGCTGCTGCTCCTCCTGAAGCTCTGGCTGCTAAATCTGAGGCTTTCCTTCCAATTTCAAGCTGCAAAGCACTTGCTGAATTGCAGGGAAAGTCCGGGAGGCATTTGCTGTGCTGGCACACTTTCTCCTTCCTAGACAGAGTGGAAAAGCTTTTCCCTGCCGTGTAGGCGACAAGAGACGCATTGGACGGGCATCCGGAGCTGTCCGAAGGTAAGCGCCTGTTCCCGGCCTCTTTCGGCACAAGCCCCCGCTCCGGAGCGCACCGCGGCCGGCAGGATGCTCTCTGCCGGCGAAGGTGCCGCTTCTCCGGCAAGGAAGCCTCGCCCGCTTCTCCAGCACACGGAGAGCGTGCTAGCAGGTGAAACGTGAACAAAGAAGCTGCAGAACACTGGCACTGAGCGTGCAGCTTTCCAGCGGAGAGAAAAAGCTACTTGAACACTCTGCAAGCCTTTCCACTCCCAAAAACATGCACATGGAAGGAGCTGCTGCAAAAGCGATGCTGTGCTCGCTGCTGCTCCTCCTGAAGCTCTGGCTGCTAAATCTGAGGCTTTCCTTCCAATTTCAAGCTGCAAAGCACTTGCTGAATTGCAGGGAAAGTCCGGGAGGCATTTGCTGTGCTGGCACACTTTCTCCTTCCTAGACAGAGTGGAAAAGCTTTTCCCTGCCGTGTAGGCGACAAGAGACGCATTGGACGGGCATCCGGAGCTGTCCGAAGGTAAGCGCCTGTTGCCGGCCTCTTTCGGCACAAGCCCCCGCTCCGGAGCGCACCGCGGCCGGCAGGATGCTCTCTGCCGGCGAAGGTGCCGCTTCTCCGGCAAGGAAGCCTCGCCCGCTTCTCCAGCACACGGAGAGCGTGCTAGCAGGTGAAACGTGAAGAAAGAAGCTGCAGAACACTGGCACTGAGCGTGCAGCTTTCCAGCGGAGAGAAAAAGCTACTTGAACACTCTGCAAGCCTTTCCACTCCCAAAAACATGCACATGGAAGGAGCTGCTGCAAAAGCGATGCTGTGCTCGCTGCTGCTCCTCCTGAAGCTCTGGCTGCTAAATCTGAGGCTTTCCTTCCAATTTCAAGCTGCAAAGCACTTGCTGAATTGCAGGGAAAGTCCGGGAGGCATTTGCTGTGCTGGCACACTTTCTCCTTCCTAGACAGAGTGGAAAAGCTTTTCCCTGCCGTGTAGGCGACAAGAGACGCATTGGACGGGCATCCGGAGCTGTCCGAAGGTAAGCGCCTGTTGCCGGCCTCTTTCGGCACAAGCCCCCGCTCCGGAGCGCACCGCGGCCGGCAGGATGCTCTCTGCCGGCGAAGGTGCCGCTTCTCCGGCAAGGAAGCCTCAGCCGCTTCTCCTGCACACGGAGAGCGTGCTAGCTGCTGAAACGTGAAGAAAGAAGCTGCAGAACACTGGCACTGAGCGTGCAGCTTTCCAGCGGAGAGAAAAAGCTACTTGAACACTCTGCAAGCCTTTCCACTCCCAAAAACATGCACATGGAAGGAGCTGCTGCAAAAGCGATGCTGTGCTCGCTGCTGCTCCTCCTGAAGCTCTGGCTGCTAAATCTGAGGCTTTCCTTCCAATTTCAAGCTGCAAAGCACTTGCTGAATTGCAGGGAAAGTCCGGGAGGCATTTGCTGTGCTGGCACACTTTCTCCTTCCTAGACAGAGTGGAAAAGCTTTTCCCTGCCGTGTAGGCGACAAGAGACGCATTAGACGGGCATCCGGAGCTGTCCGAAGGTAAGCGCCTGTTCCCGGCCTCTTTCGGCACAAGCCCCCGCTCCGGAGCGCACCGCGGCCGGCAGGATGCTCTCTGCCGGCGAAGGTGCCGCTTCTCCGGCAAGGAATCCTCAGCCGCTTCTCCTGCACACGGAGAGCGCGCTAGCTGCTGAAACGTGAAGAAAGAAGCTGCAGAACACTGGCACTGAGCGTGCAGCTTTCCAGCGGAGAGAAAAAGCTACTTGAACACTCCGCAAGCCTTTCCACTCCCAAAAACATGCACATGGAAGGAGCTGCTGCAAAAGCGATGCTGTGCTCGCTGCTGCTCCTCCTGAAGCTCTGGCTGCTAAATCTGAGGCTTTCCTTCCAATTTCAAGCTGCAAAGCACTTGCTGAATTGCAGGGAAAGTCCGGGAGGCATTTGCTCTGCTGGCACACTTTCTCCTTCCTAGACAGAGTGGAAAAGCTTTTCCCTGCCGTGTAGGCGACAAGAGACGCATTAGACGGGCATCCGGAGCTGTCCGAAGGTAAGCGCCTGTTCCCGGCCTCTTTCGGCACAAGCCCCCGCTCCGGAGCGCACCGCGGCCGGCAGGATGCTCTCTGCCGGCGAAGGTGCCGCTTCTCCGGCAAGGAAGCCTCAGCCGCTTCTCCTGCACACGGAGAGCGCGCTAGCTGCTGAAACGTGAAGAAAGAAGCTGCAGAACACTGGCACTGAGCGTGCAGCTTTCCAGCGGAGAGAAAAAGCTACTTGAACACTCTGCAAGCCTTTCCACTCCCAAAAACATGCACATGGAAGGAGCTGCTGCAAAAGCGATGCTGTGCTCGCTGCTGCTCCTCCTGAAGCTCTGGCTGCTAAATCTGAGGCTTTCCTTCCAATTTCAAGCTGCAAAGCACTTGCTGAATTGCAGGGAAAGTCCGGGAGGCATTTGCTGTGCTGGCACACTTTCTCCTTCCTAGACAGAGTGGAAAAGCTTTTCCCTGCCGTGTAGGCGACAAGAGACGCATTAGACGGGCATCCGGAGCTGTCCGAAGGTAAGCGCCTGTTCCCGGCCTCTTTCGGCACAAGCCCCCGCTCCGGAGCGCACCGCGGCCGGCAGGATGCTCTCTGCCGGCGAAGGTGCCGCTTCTCCGGCAAGGAAGCCTCAGCCGCTTCTCCTGCACACGGCGAGCGTGCTAGCAGGTGAAACGCGAAGAAAGAAGCTGCAGAACACTGGCACTGAGCGTGCAGCTTTCCAGCGGAGAGAAAAAGCTACTTTAAAACTCTGCAAGCCTTTCCACTCCCAAAAACATGCACATGGAAGGAGCTGCTGCAAAAGCGATGCTGTGCTCGCTGCTGCTCCTCCTGAAGCTCTGGCTGCTAAATCTGAGGCTTTCCTTCCAATTTCAAGCTGCAAAGCACTTGCTGAATTGCAGGGAAAGTCCGGGAGGCATTTGCTGTGCTGGCACACTTTCTCCTTCCTAGACAGAGTGGAAAAGCTTTTCCCTGCCGTGTAGGCGACAAGAGACGCATTAGACGGGCATCCGGAGCTGTCCGAAGGTAAGCGCCTGTTGCCGGCCTCTTTCGGCACAAGCCCCCGCTCCGGAGCGCACCGCGGCCGGCAGGATGCTCTCTGCCGGCGAAGGTGCCGCTTCTCCGGCAAGGAAGCCTCAGCCGCTTCTCCTGCACACGGAGAGCGTGCTAGCTGCTGAAACGTGAAGAAAGAAGCTGCAGAGCACTGGCACTGAGCGTGCAGCTTTCCAGCGGAGAGAAAAAGCTACTTGAACACTCTGCAAGCCTTTCAACTCCCAAAAACATGCACATGGAAGGAGCTGCTGCAAAAGCGATGCTGTGCTCGCTGCTGCTCCTCCTGAAGCTCTGGCTGCTAAATCTGAGGCTTTCCTTCCAATTTCAAGCTGCAAAGCACTTGCTGAATTGCAGGGAAAGTCCGGGAGGCATTTGCTGTGCTGGCACACTTTCTCCTTCCTAGACAGAGTGGAAAAGCTTTTCCCTGCCGTGTAGGCGACAAGAGACGCATTAGACGGGCATCCGGAGCTGTCCGAAGGTAAGCGCCTGTTCCCGGCCTCTTTCGGCACAAGCCCCCGCTCCGGAGCGCACCGCGGCCGGCAGGATGCTCTCTGCCGGCGAAGGTGCCGCTTCTCCGGCAAGGAAGCCTCGCCCGCTTCTCCAGCACACGGAGAGCGTGCTAGCTGCTGAAACGTGAAGAAAGAAGCTGCAGAACACTGGCACTGAGCGTGCAGCTTTCCAGCGGAGAGAAAAAGCTACTTGAACACTCTGCAAGCCTTTCCACTCCCAAAAACATGCACATGGAAGGAGCTGCTGCAAAAGCGATGCTGTGCTCGCTGCTGCTCCTCCTGAAGCTCTGGCTGCTAAATCTGAGGCTTTCCTTCCAATTTCAAGCTGCAAAGCACTTGCTGAATTGCAGGGAAAGTCCGGGAGGCATTTGCTGTGCTGGCACACTTTCTCCTTCCTAGACAGAGTGGAAAAGCTTTTCACTGCCGTGTAGGCGACAAGAGACGCATTGGACGGGCATCCGGAGCTGTCCGAAGGTAAGCGCCTGTTGCCGGCCTCTGTCGGCACAAGCCCCCGCTCCGGAGCGCACCGCGGCCGGCAGGATGCTCTCTGCCGGCGAAGGTGCCGCTTCTCCGGCAAGGAAGCCTCGCCCGCTTCTCCTGCACACGGAGAGCGTGCTAGCTGCTGAAACGTGAAGAAAGAAGCTGCAGAACACTGGCACTGAGCGTGCAGCTTTCCAGCGGAGAGAAAAAGCTACTTGAACACTCTGCAAGCCTTTCCACTCCCAAAAACATGCACATGGAAGGAGCTGCTGCAAAAGCGATGCTGTGCTCGCTGCTGCTCCTCCTGAAGCTCTGGCTGCTAAATCTGAGGCTTTCCTTCCAATTTCAAGCTGCAAAGCACTTGCTGAATTGCAGGGAAAGTCCGGGAGGCATTTGCTGTGCTGGCACACTTTCTCCTTCCTAGACAGAGTGGAAAAGCTTTTCCCTGCCGTGTAGGCGACAAGAGACGCATTGGACGGGCATCCGGAGCTGTCCGAAGGTAAGCGCCTGTTCCCGGCCTCTTTCGGCACAAGCCCCCGCTCCGGAGCGCACCGCGGCCGGCAGGATGCTCTCTGCCGGCGAAGGTGCCGCTTCTCCGGCAAGGAAGCCTCAGCCGCTTCTCCTGCACACGGAGAGCGCGCTAGCTGCTGAAACGTGAAGAAAGAAGCTGCAGAACACTGGCACTGAGCGTGCAGCTTTCCAGCGGAGAGAAAAAGCTACTTGAACACTCCGCAAGCCTTTCCACTCCCAAAAACATGCACATGGAAGGAGCTGCTGCAAAAGCGATGCTGTGCTCGCTGCTGCTCCTCCTGAAGCTCTGGCTGCTAAATCTGAGGCTTTCCTTCCAATTTCAAGCTGCAAAGCACTTGCTGAATTGCAGGGAAAGTCCGGGAGGCATTTGCTGTGCTGGCACACTTTCTCCTTCCTAGACAGAGTGGAAAAGCTTTTCCCTGCCGTGTAGGCGACAAGAGACGCATTAGACGGGCATCCGGAGCTGTCCGAAGGTAAGCGCCTGTTCCCGGCCTCTTTCGGCACAAGCCCCCGCTCCGGAGCGCACCGCGGCCGGCAGGATGCTCTCTGCCGGCGAAGGTGCCGCTTCTCCGGCAAGGAAGCCTCAGCCGCTTCTCCTGCACACGGCGAGCGTGCTAGCAGGTGAAACGCGAAGAAAGAAGCTGCAGAACACTGGCACTGAGCGTGCAGCTTTCCAGCGGAGAGAAAAAGCTACTTGAACACTCTGCAAGCCTTTCCACTCCCAAAAACATGCACATGGAAGGAGCTGCTGCAAAAGCGATGCTGTGCTCGCTGCTGCTCCTCCTGAAGCTCTGGCTGCTAAATCTGAGGCTTTCCTTCCAATTTCAAGCTGCAAAGCACTTGCTGAATTGCAGGGAAAGTCCGGGAGGCATTTGCTGTGCTGGCACACTTTCTCCTTCCTAGACAGAGTGGAAAAGCTTTTCCCTGCCGTGTAGGCGACAAGAGACGCATTGGACGGGCATCCGGAGCTGTCCGAAGGTAAGCGCCTGTTGCCGACCTCTTTCGGCACAAGCCCCCGCTCCGGAGCGCACCGCGGCCGGCAGGATGCTCTCTGCCGGCGAAGGTGCCGCTTCTCCGGCAAGGAAGCCTCAGCCGCTTCTCCTGCACACGGAGAGCGTGCTAGCAGGTGAAACGTGAAGAAAGAAGCTGCAGAACACTGGCACTGAGCGTGCAGCTTTCCAGCGGAGAGAAAAAGCTACTTGAACACTCTGCAAGCCTTTCCACTCCCAAAAACATGCACATGGAAGGAGCTGCTGCAAAAGCGATGCTGTGCTCGCTGCTGCTCCTCCTGAAGCTCTGGCTGCTAAATCTGAGGCTTTCCTTCCAATTTCAAGCTGCAAAGCACTTGCTGAATTGCAGGGAAAGTCCGGGAGGCATTTGCTGTGCTGGCACACTTTCTCCTTCCTAGACAGAGTGGAAAAGCTTTTCCCTGCCGTGTAGGCGACAAGAGACGCATTGGACGGGCATCCGGAGCTGTCCGAAGGTAAGCGCCTGTTGCCGGCCTCTTTCGGCACAAGCCCCCGCTCCGGAGCGCACCGCGGCCGGCAGGATGCTCTCTGCCGGCGAAGGTGCCGCTTCTCCGGCAAGGAAGCCTCGCCCGCTTCTCCAGCACACGGAGAGCGTGCTAGCAGGTGAAACGTGAAGAAAGAAGCTGCAGAACACTGGCACTGAGCGTGCAGCTTTCCAGCGGAGAGAAAAAGCTACTTGAACACTCTGCAAGCCTTTCCACTCCCAAAAACATGCACATGGAAGGAGCTGCTGCAAAAGCGATGCTGTGCTCGCTGCTGCTCCTCCTGAAGCTCTGGCTGCTAAATCTGAGGCTTTCCTTCCAATTTCAAGCTGCAAAGCACTTGCTGAATTGCAGGGAAAGTCCGGGAGGCATTTGCTGTGCTGGCACACTTTCTCCTTCCTAGACAGAGTGGAAAAGCTTTTCCCTGCCGTGTAGGCGACAAGAGACGCATTAGACGGGCATCCGGAGCTGTCCGAAGGTAAGCGCCTGTTCCCGGCCTCTTTCGGCACAAGCCCCCGCTCCGGAGCGCACCGCGGCCGGCAGGATGCTCTCTGCCGGCGAAGGTGCCGCTTCTCCGGCAAGGAAGCCTCAGCCGCTTCTCCTGCACACGGAGAGCGCGCTAGCTGCTGAAACGTGAAGAAAGAAGCTGCAGAACACTGGCACTGAGCGTGCAGCTTTCCAGCGGAGAGAAAAAGCTACTTGAACACTCCGCAAGCCTTTCCACTCCCAAAAACATGCACATGGAAGGAGCTGCTGCAAAAGCGATGCTGTGCTCGCTGCTGCTCCTCCTGAAGCTCTGGCTGCTAAATCTGAGGCTTTCCTTCCAATTTCAAGCTGCAAAGCACTTGCTGAATTGCAGGGAAAGTCCGGGAGGCATTTGCTGTGCTGGCACACTTTCTCCTTCCTAGACAGAGTGGAAAAGCTTTTCCCTGCCGTGTAGGCGACAAGAGACGCATTAGACGGGCATCCGGAGCTGTCCGAAGGTAAGCGCCTGTTCCCGGCCTCTTTCGGCACAAGCCCCCGCTCCGGAGCGCACCGCGGCCGGCAGGATGCTCTCTGCCGGCGAAGGTGCCGCTTCTCCGGCAAGGAAGCCTCAGCCGCTTCTCCTGCACACGGAGAGCGCGCTAGCTGCTGAAACGTGAAGAAAGAAGCTGCAGAACACTGGCACTGAGCGTGCAGCTTTCCAGCGGAGAGAAAAAGCTACTTGAACACTCTGCAAGCCTTTCCACTCCCAAAAACATGCACATGGAAGGAGCTGCTGCAAAAGCGATGCTGTGCTCGCTGCTGCTCCTCCTGAAGCTCTGGCTGCTAAATCTGAGGCTTTCCTTCCAATTTCAAGCTGCAAAGCACTTGCTGAATTGCAGGGAAAGTCCGGGAGGCATTTGCTGTGCTGGCACACTTTCTCCTTCCTAGACAGAGTGGAAAAGCTTTTCCCTGCCGTGTAGGCGACAAGAGACGCATTGGACGGGCATCCGGAGCTGTCCGAAGGTAAGCGCCTGTTCCCGGCCTCTTTCGGCACAAGCCCCCGCTCCGGAGCGCACCGCGGCCGGCAGGATGCTCTCTGCCGGCGAAGGTGCCGCTTCTCCGGCAAGGAAGCCTCAGCCGCTTCTCCTGCACACGGAGAGCGCGCTAGCTGCTGAAACGTGAAGAAAGAAGCTGCAGAACACTGGCACTGAGCGTGCAGCTTTCCAGCGGAGAGAAAAAGCTACTTGAACACTCCGCAAGCCTTTCCACTCCCAAAAACATGCACATGGAAGGAGCTGCTGCAAAAGCGATGCTGTGCTCGCTGCTGCTCCTCCTGAAGCTCTGGCTGCTAAATCTGAGGCTTTCCTTCCAATTTCAAGCTGCAAAGCACTTGCTGAATTGCAGGGAAAGTCCGGGAGGCATTTGCTGTGCTGGCACACTTTCTCCTTCCTAGACAGAGTGGAAAAGCTTTTCCCTGCCGTGTAGGCGACAAGAGACGCATTAGACGGGCATCCGGAGCTGTCCGAAGGTAAGCGCCTGTTCCCGGCCTCTTTCGGCACAAGCCCCCGCTCCGGAGCGCACCGCGGCCGGCAGGATGCTCTCTGCCGGCGAAGGTGCCGCTTCTCCGGCAAGGAAGCCTCAGCCGCTTCTCCTGCACACGGCGAGCGTGCTAGCAGGTGAAACGCGAAGAAAGAAGCTGCAGAACACTGGCACTGAGCGTGCAGCTTTCCAGCGGAGAGAAAAAGCTACTTGAACACTCTGCAAGCCTTTCCACTCCCAAAAACATGCACATGGAAGGAGCTGCTGCAAAAGCGATGCTGTGCTCGCTGCTGCTCCTCCTGAAGCTCTGGCTGCTAAATCTGAGGCTTTCCTTCCAATTTCAAGCTGCAAAGCACTTGCTGAATTGCAGGGAAAGTCCGGGAGGCATTTGCTGTGCTGGCACACTTTCTCCTTCCTAGACAGAGTGGAAAAGCTTTTCCCTGCCGTGTAGGCGACAAGAGACGCATTGGACGGGCATCCGGAGCTGTCCGAAGGTAAGCGCCTGTTGCCGACCTCTTTCGGCACAAGCCCCCGCTCCGGAGCGCACCGCGGCCGGCAGGATGCTCTCTGCCGGCGAAGGTGCCGCTTCTCCGGCAAGGAAGCCTCAGCCGCTTCTCCTGCACACGGAGAGCGTGCTAGCAGGTGAAACGTGAAGAAAGAAGCTGCAGAACACTGGCACTGAGCGTGCAGCTTTCCAGCGGAGAGAAAAAGCTACTTGAACACTCTGCAAGCCTTTCCACTCCCAAAAACATGCACATGGAAGGAGCTGCTGCAAAAGCGATGCTGTGCTCGCTGCTGCTCCTCCTGAAGCTCTGGCTGCTAAATCTGAGGCTTTCCTTCCAATTTCAAGCTGCAAAGCACTTGCTGAATTGCAGGGAAAGTCCGGGAGGCATTTGCTGTGCTGGCACACTTTCTCCTTCCTAGACAGAGTGGAAAAGCTTTTCCCTGCCGTGTAGGCGACAAGAGACGCATTGGACGGGCATCCGGAGCTGTCCGAAGGTAAGCGCCTGTTGCCGGCCTCTTTCGGCACAAGCCCCCGCTCCGGAGCGCACCGCGGACGGCAGGATGCTCTCTGCCGGCGAAGGTGCCGCTTCTCCGGCAAGGAAGCCTCGCCCGCTTCTCCAGCACACGGAGAGCGTGCTAGCAGGTGAAACGTGAAGAAAGAAGCTGCAGAACACTGGCACTGAGCGTGCAGCTTTCCAGCGGAGAGAAAAAGCTACTTGAACACTCTGCAAGCCTTTCCACTCCCAAAAACATGCACATGGAAGGAGCTGCTGCAAAAGCGATGCTGTGCTCGCTGCTGCTCCTCCTGAAGCTCTGGCTGCTAAATCTGAGGCTTTCCTTCCAATTTCAAGCTGCAAAGCACTTGCTGAATTGCAGGGAAAGTCCGGGAGGCATTTGCTGTGCTGGCACACTTTCTCCTTCCTAGACAGAGTGGAAAAGCTTTTCCCTGCCGTGTAGGCGACAAGAGACGCATTAGACGGGCATCCGGAGCTGTCCGAAGGTAAGCGCCTGTTCCCGGCCTCTTTCGGCACAAGCCCCCGCTCCGGAGCGCACCGCGGCCGGCAGGATGCTCTCTGCCGGCGAAGGTGCCGCTTCTCCGGCAAGGAAGCCTCAGCCGCTTCTCCTGCACACGGAGAGCGCGCTAGCTGCTGAAACGTGAAGAAAGAAGCTGCAGAACACTGGCACTGAGCGTGCAGCTTTCCAGCGGAGAGAAAAAGCTACTTGAACACTCCGCAAGCCTTTCCACTCCCAAAAACATGCACATGGAAGGAGCTGCTGCAAAAGCGATGCTGTGCTCGCTGCTGCTCCTCCTGAAGCTCTGGCTGCTAAATCTGAGGCTTTCCTTCCAATTTCAAGCTGCAAAGCACTTGCTGAATTGCAGGGAAAGTCCGGGAGGCATTTGCTGTGCTGGCACACTTTCTCCTTCCTAGACAGAGTGGAAAAGCTTTTCCCTGCCGTGTAGGCGACAAGAGACGCATTAGACGGGCATCCGGAGCTGTCCGAAGGTAAGCGCCTGTTCCCGGCCTCTTTCGGCACAAGCCCCCGCTCCGGAGCGCACCGCGGCCGGCAGGATGCTCTCTGCCGGCGAAGGTGCCGCTTCTCCGGCAAGGAAGCCTCAGCCGCTTCTCCTGCACACGGAGAGCGCGCTAGCTGCTGAAACGTGAAGAAAGAAGCTGCAGAACACTGGCACTGAGCGTGCAGCTTTCCAGCGGAGAGAAAAAGCTACTTGAACACTCTGCAAGCCTTTCCACTCCCAAAAACATGCACATGGAAGGAGCTGCTGCAAAAGCGATGCTGTGCTCGCTGCTGCTCCTCCTGAAGCTCTGGCTGCTAAATCTGAGGCTTTCCTTCCAATTTCAAGCTGCAAAGCACTTGCTGAATTGCAGGGAAAGTCCGGGAGGCATTTGCTGTGCTGGCACACTTTCTCCTTCCTAGACAGAGTGGAAAAGCTTTTCCCTGCCGTGTAGGCGACAAGAGACGCATTAGACGGGCATCCGGAGCTGTCCGAAGGTAAGCGCCTGTTCCCGGCCTCTTTCGGCACAAGCCCCCGCTCCGGAGCGCACCGCGGCCGGCAGGATGCTCTCTGCCGGCGAAGGTGCCGCTTCTCCGGCAAGGAAGCCTCAGCCGCTTCTCCTGCACACGGAGAGCGCGCTAGCTGCTGAAACGTGAAGAAAGAAGCTGCAGAACACTGGCACTGAGCGTGCAGCTTTCCAGCGGAGAGAAAAAGCTACTTGAACACTCTGCAAGCCTTTCAACTCCCAAAAACATGCACATGGAAGGAGCTGCTGCAAAAGCGATGCTGTGCTCGCTGCTGCTCCTCCTGAAGCTCTGGCTGCTAAATCTGAGGCTTTCCTTCCAATTTCAAGCTGCAAAGCACTTGCTGAATTGCAGGGAAAGTCCGGGAGGCATTTGCTGTGCTGGCACACTTTCTCCTTCCTAGACAGAGTGGAAAAGCTTTTCCCTGCCGTGTAGGCGACAAGAGACGCATTAGACGGGGATCCGGAGCTGTCCGAAGGTAAGCGCCTGTTCCCGGCCTCTTTCGGCACAAGCCCCCGCTCCGGAGCACACCGCGGCCGGCAGGATGCTCTCTGCCGGCGAAGGTGCCGCTTCTCCGGCAAGGAAGCCTCAGCCGCTTCTCCTGCACACGGAGAGCGTGCTAGCAGGTGAAACGTGAAGAAAGAAGCTGCAGAACACTGGCACTGAGCGTGCAGCTTTCCAGCGGAGAGAAAAAGCTACTTGAACACTCTGCAAGCCTTTCCACTCCCAAAAACATGCACATGGAAGGAGCTGCTGCAAAAGCGATGCTGTGCTCGCTGCTGCTCCTCCTGAAGCTCTGGCTGCTAAATCTGAGGCTTTCCTTCCAATTTCAAGCTGCAAAGCACTTGCTGAATTGCAGGGAAAGTCCGGGAGGCATTTGCTGTGCTGGCACACTTTCTCCTTCCTAGACAGAGTGGAAAAGCTTTTCCCTGCCGTGTAGGCGACAAGAGACGCATTAGACGGGGATCCGGAGCTGTCCGAAGGTAAGCGCCTGTTCCCGGCCTCTTTCGGCACAAGCCCCCGCTCCGGAGCACACCGCGGCCGGCAGGATGCTCTCTGCCGGCGAAGGTGCCGCTTCTCCGGCAAGGAAGCCTCAGCCGCTTCTCCTGCACACGGAGAGCGTGCTAGCAGGTGAAACGTGAAGAAAGAAGCTGCAGAACACTGGCACTGAGCGTGCAGCTTTCCAGCGGAGAGAAAAAGCTACTTGAACACTCTGCAAGCCTTTCCACTCCCAAAAACATGCACATGGAAGGAGCTGCTGCAAAAGCGATGCTGTGCTCGCTGCTGCTCCTCCTGAAGCTCTGGCTGCTAAATCTGAGGCTTTCCTTCCAATTTCAAGCTGCAAAGCACTTGCTGAATTGCAGGGAAAGTCCGGGAGGCATTTGCTGTGCTGGCACACTTTCTCCTTCCTAGACAGAGTGGAAAAGCTTTTCCCTGCCGTGTAGGCGACAAGAGACGCATTGGACGGGCATCCGGAGCTGTCCGAAGGTAAGCGCCTGTTCCCGGCCTCTTTCGGCACAAGCCCCCGCTCCGGAGCGCACCGCGGCCGGCAGGATGCTCTCTGCCGGCGAAGGTGCCGCTTCTCCGGCAAGGAAGCCTCGCCCGCTTCTCCAGCACACGGAGAGCGTGCTAGCAGGTGAAACGTGAACAAAGAAGCTGCAGAACACTGGCACTGAGCGTGCAGCTTTCCAGCGGAGAGAAAAAGCTACTTGAACACTCTGCAAGCCTTTCCACTCCCAAAAACATGCACATGGAAGGAGCTGCTGCAAAAGCGATGCTGTGCTCGCTGCTGCTCCTCCTGAAGCTCTGGCTGCTAAATCTGAGGCTTTCCTTCCAATTTCAAGCTGCAAAGCACTTGCTGAATTGCAGGGAAAGTCCGGGAGGCATTTGCTGTGCTGGCACACTTTCTCCTTCCTAGACAGAGTGGAAAAGCTTTTCCCTGCCGTGTAGGCGACAAGAGACGCATTGGACGGGCATCCGGAGCTGTCCGAAGGTAAGCGCCTGTTGCCGGCCTCTTTCGGCACAAGCCCCCGCTCCGGAGCGCACCGCGGCCGGCAGGATGCTCTCTGCCGGCGAAGGTGCCGCTTCTCCGGCAAGGAAGCCTCGCCCGCTTCTCCAGCACACGGAGAGCGTGCTAGCAGGTGAAACGTGAAGAAAGAAGCTGCAGAACACTGGCACTGAGCGTGCAGCTTTCCAGCGGAGAGAAAAAGCTACTTGAACACTCTGCAAGCCTTTCCACTCCCAAAAACATGCACATGGAAGGAGCTGCTGCAAAAGCGATGCTGTGCTCGCTGCTGCTCCTCCTGAAGCTCTGGCTGCTAAATCTGAGGCTTTCCTTCCAATTTCAAGCTGCAAAGCACTTGCTGAATTGCAGGGAAAGTCCGGGAGGCATTTGCTGTGCTGGCACACTTTCTCCTTCCTAGACAGAGTGGAAAAGCTTTTCCCTGCCGTGTAGGCGACAAGAGACGCATTGGACGGGCATCCGGAGCTGTCCGAAGGTAAGCGCCTGTTGCCGGCCTCTTTCGGCACAAGCCCCCGCTCCGGAGCGCACCGCGGCCGGCAGGATGCTCTCTGCCGGCGAAGGTGCCGCTTCTCCGGCAAGGAAGCCTCAGCCGCTTCTCCTGCACACGGAGAGCGTGCTAGCTGCTGAAACGTGAAGAAAGAAGCTGCAGAACACTGGCACTGAGCGTGCAGCTTTCCAGCGGAGAGAAAAAGCTACTTGAACACTCTGCAAGCCTTTCCACTCCCAAAAACATGCACATGGAAGGAGCTGCTGCAAAAGCGATGCTGTGCTCGCTGCTGCTCCTCCTGAAGCTCTGGCTGCTAAATCTGAGGCTTTCCTTCCAATTTCAAGCTGCAAAGCACTTGCTGAATTGCAGGGAAAGTCCGGGAGGCATTTGCTGTGCTGGCACACTTTCTCCTTCCTAGACAGAGTGGAAAAGCTTTTCCCTGCCGTGTAGGCGACAAGAGACGCATTAGACGGGCATCCGGAGCTGTCCGAAGGTAAGCGCCTGTTCCCGGCCTCTTTCGGCACAAGCCCCCGCTCCGGAGCGCACCGCGGCCGGCAGGATGCTCTCTGCCGGCGAAGGTGCCGCTTCTCCGGCAAGGAATCCTCAGCCGCTTCTCCTGCACACGGAGAGCGCGCTAGCTGCTGAAACGTGAAGAAAGAAGCTGCAGAACACTGGCACTGAGCGTGCAGCTTTCCAGCGGAGAGAAAAAGCTACTTGAACACTCCGCAAGCCTTTCCACTCCCAAAAACATGCACATGGAAGGAGCTGCTGCAAAAGCGATGCTGTGCTCGCTGCTGCTCCTCCTGAAGCTCTGGCTGCTAAATCTGAGGCTTTCCTTCCAATTTCAAGCTGCAAAGCACTTGCTGAATTGCAGGGAAAGTCCGGGAGGCATTTGCTGTGCTGGCACACTTTCTCCTTCCTAGACAGAGTGGAAAAGCTTTTCCCTGCCGTGTAGGCGACAAGAGACGCATTAGACGGGCATCCGGAGCTGTCCGAAGGTAAGCGCCTGTTCCCGGCCTCTTTCGGCACAAGCCCCCGCTCCGGAGCGCACCGCGGCCGGCAGGATGCTCTCTGCCGGCGAAGGTGCCGCTTCTCCGGCAAGGAAGCCTCAGCCGCTTCTCCTGCACACGGAGAGCGCGCTAGCTGCTGAAACGTGAAGAAAGAAGCTGCAGAACACTGGCACTGAGCGTGCAGCTTTCCAGCGGAGAGAAAAAGCTACTTGAACACTCTGCAAGCCTTTCCACTCCCAAAAACATGCACATGGAAGGAGCTGCTGCAAAAGCGATGCTGTGCTCGCTGCTGCTCCTCCTGAAGCTCTGGCTGCTAAATCTGAGGCTTTCCTTCCAATTTCAAGCTGCAAAGCACTTGCTGAATTGCAGGGAAAGTCCGGGAGGCATTTGCTGTGCTGGCACACTTTCTCCTTCCTAGACAGAGTGGAAAAGCTTTTCCCTGCCGTGTAGGCGACAAGAGACGCATTAGACGGGGATCCGGAGCTGTCCGAAGGTAAGCGCCTGTTCCCGGCCTCTTTCGGCACAAGCCCCCGCTCCGGAGCGCACCGCGGCCGGCAGGATGCTCTCTGCCGGCGAAGGTGCCGCTTCTCCGGCAAGGAAGCCTCAGCCGCTTCTCCTGCACACGGCGAGCGTGCTAGCAGGTGAAACGCGAAGAAAGAAGCTGCAGAACACTGGCACTGAGCGTGCAGCTTTCCAGCGGAGAGAAAAAGCTACTTTAAAACTCTGCAAGCCTTTCCACTCCCAAAAACATGCACATGGAAGGAGCTGCTGCAAAAGCGATGCTGTGCTCGCTGCTGCTCCTCCTGAAGCTCTGGCTGCTAAATCTGAGGCTTTCCTTCCAATTTCAAGCTGCAAAGCACTTGCTGAATTGCAGGGAAAGTCCGGGAGGCATTTGCTGTGCTGGCACACTTTCTCCTTCCTAGACAGAGTGGAAAAGCTTTTCCCTGCCGTGTAGGCGACAAGAGACGCATTAGACGGGCATCCGGAGCTGTCCGAAGGTAAGCGCCTGTTGCCGGCCTCTTTCGGCACAAGCCCCCGCTCCGGAGCGCACCGCGGCCGGCAGGATGCTCTCTGCCGGCGAAGGTGCCGCTTCTCCGGCAAGGAAGCCTCAGCCGCTTCTCCTGCACACGGAGAGCGTGCTAGCTGCTGAAACGTGAAGAAAGAAGCTGCAGAGCACTGGCACTGAGCGTGCAGCTTTCCAGCGGAGAGAAAAAGCTACTTGAACACTCTGCAAGCCTTTCAACTCCCAAAAACATGCACATGGAAGGAGCTGCTGCAAAAGCGATGCTGTGCTCGCTGCTGCTCCTCCTGAAGCTCTGGCTGCTAAATCTGAGGCTTTCCTTCCAATTTCAAGCTGCAAAGCACTTGCTGAATTGCAGGGAAAGTCCGGGAGGCATTTGCTGTGCTGGCACACTTTCTCCTTCCTAGACAGAGTGGAAAAGCTTTTCCCTGCCGTGTAGGCGACAAGAGACGCATTAGACGGGCATCCGGAGCTGTCCGAAGGTAAGCGCCTGTTGCCGGCCTCTTTCGGCACAAGCCCCCGCTCCGGAGCGCACCGCGGCCGGCAGGATGCTCTCTGCCGGCGAAGGTGCCGCTTCTCCGGCAAGGAAGCCTCGCCCGCTTCTCCAGCACACGGAGAGCGTGCTAGCTGCTGAAACGTGAAGAAAGAAGCTGCAGAACACTGGCACTGAGCGTGCAGCTTTCCAGCGGAGAGAAAAAGCTACTTGAACACTCTGCAAGCCTTTCCACTCCCAAAAACATGCACATGGAAGGAGCTGCTGCAAAAGCGATGCTGTGCTCGCTGCTGCTCCTCCTGAAGCTCTGGCTGCTAAATCTGAGGCTTTCCTTCCAATTTCAAGCTGCAAAGCACTTGCTGAATTGCAGGGAAAGTCCGGGAGGCATTTGCTGTGCTGGCACACTTTCTCCTTCCTAGACAGAGTGGAAAAGCTTTTCCCTGCCGTGTAGGCGACAAGAGACGCATTAGACGGGCATCCGGAGCTGTCCGAAGGTAAGCGCCTGTTCCCGGCCTCTTTCGGCACAAGCCCCCGCTCCGGAGCACACCGCGGCCGGCAGGATGCTCTCTGCCGGCGAAGGTGCCGCTTCTCCGGCAAGGAAGCCTCAGCCGCTTCTCCTGCACACGGCGAGCGTGCTAGCAGGTGAAACGCGAAGAAAGAAGCTGCAGAACACTGGCACTGAGCGTGCAGCTTTCCAGCGGAGAGAAAAAGCTACTTGAACACTCTGCAAGCCTTTCCACTCCCAAAAACATGCACATGGAAGGAGCTGCTGCAAAAGCGATGCTGTGCTCGCTGCTGCTCCTCCTGAAGCTCTGGCTGCTAAATCTGAGGCTTTCCTTCCAATTTCAAGCTGCAAAGCACTTGCTGAATTGCAGGGAAAGTCCGGGAGGCATTTGCTGTGCTGGCACACTTTCTCCTTCCTAGACAGAGTGGAAAAGCTTTTCACTGCCGTGTAGGCGACAAGAGACGCATTGGACGGGCATCCGGAGCTGTCCGAAGGTAAGCGCCTGTTGCCGGCCTCTGTCGGCACAAGCCCCCGCTCCGGAGCGCACCGCGGCCGGCAGGATGCTCTCTGCCGGCGAAGGTGCCGCTTCTCCGGCAAGGAAGCCTCGCCCGCTTCTCCTGCACACGGAGAGCGTGCTAGCTGCTGAAACGTGAAGAAAGAAGCTGCAGAACACTGGCACTGAGCGTGCAGCTTTCCAGCGGAGAGAAAAAGCTACTTGAACACTCTGCAAGCCTTTCCACTCCCAAAAACATGCACATGGAAGGAGCTGCTGCAAAAGCGATGCTGTGCTCGCTGCTGCTCCTCCTGAAGCTCTGGCTGCTAAATCTGAGGCTTTCCTTCCAATTTCAAGCTGCAAAGCACTTGCTGAATTGCAGGGAAAGTCCGGGAGGCATTTGCTGTGCTGGCACACTTTCTCCTTCCTAGACAGAGTGGAAAAGCTTTTCCCTGCCGTGTAGGCGACAAGAGACGCATTGGACGGGCATCCGGAGCTGTCCGAAGGTAAGCGCCTGTTCCCGGCCTCTTTCGGCACAAGCCCCCGCTCCGGAGCGCACCGCGGCCGGCAGGATGCTCTCTGCCGGCGAAGGTGCCGCTTCTCCGGCAAGGAAGCCTCAGCCGCTTCTCCTGCACACGGAGAGCGCGCTAGCTGCTGAAACGTGAAGAAAGAAGCTGCAGAACACTGGCACTGAGCGTGCAGCTTTCCAGCGGAGAGAAAAAGCTACTTGAACACTCCGCAAGCCTTTCCACTCCCAAAAACATGCACATGGAAGGAGCTGCTGCAAAAGCGATGCTGTGCTCGCTGCTGCTCCTCCTGAAGCTCTGGCTGCTAAATCTGAGGCTTTCCTTCCAATTTCAAGCTGCAAAGCACTTGCTGAATTGCAGGGAAAGTCCGGGAGGCATTTGCTGTGCTGGCACACTTTCTCCTTCCTAGACAGAGTGGAAAAGCTTTTCCCTGCCGTGTAGGCGACAAGAGACGCATTAGACGGGCATCCGGAGCTGTCCGAAGGTAAGCGCCTGTTCCCGGCCTCTTTCGGCACAAGCCCCCGCTCCGGAGCGCACCGCGGCCGGCAGGATGCTCTCTGCCGGCGAAGGTGCCGCTTCTCCGGCAAGGAAGCCTCAGCCGCTTCTCCTGCACACGGAGAGCGCGCTAGCTGCTGAAACGTGAAGAAAGAAGCTGCAGAACACTGGCACTGAGCGTGCAGCTTTCCAGCGGAGAGAAAAAGCTACTTGAACACTCTGCAAGCCTTTCCACTCCCAAAAACATGCACATGGAAGGAGCTGCTGCAAAAGCGATGCTGTGCTCGCTGCTGCTCCTCCTGAAGCTCTGGCTGCTAAATCTGAGGCTTTCCTTCCAATTTCAAGCTGCAAAGCACTTGCTGAATTGCAGGGAAAGTCCGGGAGGCATTTGCTGTGCTGGCACACTTTCTCCTTCCTAGACAGAGTGGAAAAGCTTTTCCCTGCCGTGTAGGCGACAAGAGACGCATTAGACGGGCATCCGGAGCTGTCCAAAGGTAAGCGCCTGTTCCCGGCCTCTTTCGGCACAAGCCCCCGCTCCGGAGCGCACCGCGGCCGGCAGGATGCTCTCTGCCGGCGAAGGTGCCGCTTCTCCGGCAAGGAATCCTCAGCCGCTTCTCCTGCACACGGAGAGCGCGCTAGCTGCTGAAACGTGAAGAAAGAAGCTGCAGAACACTGGCACTGAGCGTGCAGCTTTCCAGCGGAGAGAAAAAGCTACTTGAACACTCTGCAAGCCTTTCAACTCCCAAAAACATGCACATGGAAGGAGCTGCTGCAAAAGCGATGCTGTGCTCGCTGCTGCTCCTCCTGAAGCTCTGGCTGCTAAATCTGAGGCTTTCCTTCCAATTTCAAGCTGCAAAGCACTTGCTGAATTGCAGGGAAAGTCCGGGAGGCATTTGCTGTGCTGGCACACTTTCTCCTTCCTAGACAGAGTGGAAAAGCTTTTCCCTGCCGTGTAGGCGACAAGAGACGCATTAGACGGGGATCCGGAGCTGTCCGAAGGTAAGCGCCTGTTGCCGGCCTCTTTCGGCACAAGCCCCCGCTCCGGAGCGCACCGCGGCCGGCAGGATGCTCTCTGCCGGCGAAGGTGCCGCTTCTCCGGCAAGGAAGCCTCGCCCGCTTCTCCAGCACACGGAGAGCGTGCTAGCTGCTGAAACGTGAAGAAAGAAGCTGCAGAACACTGGCACTGAGCGTGCAGCTTTCCAGCGGAGAGAGAAAGCTACTTGAACACTCTGCAAGCCTTTCCACTCCCAAAAACATGCACATGGAAGGAGCTGCTGCAAAAGCGATGCTGTGCTCGCTGCTGCTCCTCCTGAAGCTCTGGCTGCTAAATCTGAGGCTTTCCTTCCAATTTCAAGCTGCAAAGCACTTGCTGAATTGCAGGGAAAGTCCGGGAGGCATTTGCTGTGCTGGCACACTTTCTCCTTCCTAGACAGAGTGGAAAAGCTTTTCCCTGCCGTGTAGGCGACAAGAGACGCATTAGACGGGCATCCGGAGCTGTCCGAAGGTAAGCGCCTGTTGCCGGCCTCTGTCGGCACAAGCCCCCGCTCCGGAGCGCACCGCGGCCGGCAGGATGCTCTCTGCCGGCGAAGGTGCCGCTTCTCCGGCAAGGAATCCTCAGCCGCTTCTCCTGCACACGGAGAGCGCGCTAGCTGCTGAAACGTGAAGAAAGAAGCTGCAGAACACTGGCACTGAGCGTGCAGCTTTCCAGCGGAGAGAAAAAGCTACTTGAACACTCTGCAAGCCTTTCCACTCCCAAAAACATGCACATGGAAGGAGCTGCTGCAAAAGCGATGCTGTGCTCGCTGCTGCTCCTCCTGAAGCTCTAACTGCTAAATCTGAGGCTTTCCTTCCAATTTCAAGCTGCAAAGCACTTGCTGAATTGCAGGGAAAGTCCGGGAGGCATTTGCTGTGCTGGCACACTTTCTCCTTCCTAGACAGAGTGGAAAAGCTTTTCCCTGCCGTGTAGGCGACAAGAGACGCATTAGACGGGGATCCGGAGCTGTCCGAAGGTAAGCGCCTGTTCCCGGCCTCTTTCGGCACAAGCCCCCGCTCCGGAGCGCACCGCGGCCGGCAGGATGCTCTCTGCCGGCGAAGGTGCCGCTTCTCCGGCAAGGAAGCCTCAGCCGCTTCTCCTGCACACGGAGAGCGCGCTAGCTGCTGAAACGTGAAGAAAGAAGCTGCAGAACACTGGCACTGAGCGTGCAGCTTTCCAGCGGAGAGAAAAAGCTACTTGAACACTCTGCAAGCCTTTCCACTCCCAAAAACATGCACATGGAAGGAGCTGCTGCAAAAGCGATGCTGTGCTCGCTGCTGCTCCTCCTGAAGCTCTGGCTGCTAAATCTGAGGCTTTCCTTCCAATTTCAAGCTGCAAAGCACTTGCTGAATTGCAGGGAAAGTCCGGGAGGCATTTGCTGTGCTGGCACACTTTCTCCTTCCTAGACAGAGTGGAAAAGCTTTTCCCTGCCGTGTAGGCGACAAGAGACGCATTAGACGGGCATCCGGAGCTGTCCAAAGGTAAGCGCCTGTTCCCGGCCTCTTTCGGCACAAGCCCCCGCTCCGGAGCGCACCGCGGCCGGCAGGATGCTCTCTGCCGGCGAAGGTGCCGCTTCTCCGGCAAGGAATCCTCAGCCGCTTCTCCTGCACACGGAGAGCGCGCTAGCTGCTGAAACGTGAAGAAAGAAGCTGCAGAACACTGGCACTGAGCGTGCAGCTTTCCAGCGGAGAGAAAAAGCTACTTGAACACTCTGCAAGCCTTTCAACTCCCAAAAACATGCACATGGAAGGAGCTGCTGCAAAAGCGATGCTGTGCTCGCTGCTGCTCCTCCTGAAGCTCTGGCTGCTAAATCTGAGGCTTTCCTTCCAATTTCAAGCTGCAAAGCACTTGCTGAATTGCAGGGAAAGTCCGGGAGGCATTTGCTGTGCTGGCACACTTTCTCCTTCCTAGACAGAGTGGAAAAGCTTTTCCCTGCCGTGTAGGCGACAAGAGACGCATTAGACGGGGATCCGGAGCTGTCCGAAGGTAAGCGCCTGTTGCCGGCCTCTTTCGGCACAAGCCCCCGCTCCGGAGCGCACCGCGGCCGGCAGGATGCTCTCTGCCGGCGAAGGTGCCGCTTCTCCGGCAAGGAAGCCTCGCCCGCTTCTCCAGCACACGGAGAGCGTGCTAGCTGCTGAAACGTGAAGAAAGAAGCTGCAGAACACTGGCACTGAGCGTGCAGCTTTCCAGCGGAGAGAGAAAGCTACTTGAACACTCTGCAAGCCTTTCCACTCCCAAAAACATGCACATGGAAGGAGCTGCTGCAAAAGCGATGCTGTGCTCGCTGCTGCTCCTCCTGAAGCTCTGGCTGCTAAATCTGAGGCTTTCCTTCCAATTTCAAGCTGCAAAGCACTTGCTGAATTGCAGGGAAAGTCCGGGAGGCATTTGCTGTGCTGGCACACTTTCTCCTTCCTAGACAGAGTGGAAAAGCTTTTCCCTGCCGTGTAGGCGACAAGAGACGCATTAGACGGGCATCCGGAGCTGTCCGAAGGTAAGCGCCTGTTGCCGGCCTCTGTCGGCACAAGCCCCCGCTCCGGAGCGCACCGCGGCCGGCAGGATGCTCTCTGCCGGCGAAGGTGCCGCTTCTCCGGCAAGGAATCCTCAGCCGCTTCTCCTGCACACGGAGAGCGCGCTAGCTGCTGAAACGTGAAGAAAGAAGCTGCAGAACACTGGCACTGAGCGTGCAGCTTTCCAGCGGAGAGAAAAAGCTACTTGAACACTCTGCAAGCCTTTCCACTCCCAAAAACATGCACATGGAAGGAGCTGCTGCAAAAGCGATGCTGTGCTCGCTGCTGCTCCTCCTGAAGCTCTAACTGCTAAATCTGAGGCTTTCCTTCCAATTTCAAGCTGCAAAGCACTTGCTGAATTGCAGGGAAAGTCCGGGAGGCATTTGCTGTGCTGGCACACTTTCTCCTTCCTAGACAGAGTGGAAAAGCTTTTCCCTGCCGTGTAGGCGACAAGAGACGCATTAGACGGGGATCCGGAGCTGTCCGAAGGTAAGCGCCTGTTCCCGGCCTCTTTCGGCACAAGCCCCCGCTCCGGAGCACACCGCGGCCGGCAGGATGCTCTCTGCCGGCGAAGGTGCCGCTTCTCCGGCAAGGAAGCCTCAGCCGCTTCTCCTGCACACGGCGAGCGTGCTAGCAGGTGAAACGCGAAGAAAGAAGCTGCAGAACACTGGCACTGAGCGTGCAGCTTTCCAGCGGAGAGAAAAAGCTACTTGAACACTCTGCAAGCCTTTCCACTCCCAAAAATATGCACATGGAAGGAGCTGCTGCAAAAGCGATGCTGTGCTCGCTGCTGCTCCTCCTGAAGCTCTGGCTGCTAAATCTGAGGCTTTCCTTCCAATTTCAAGCTGCAAAGCACTTGCTGAATTGCAGGGAAAGTCCGGGAGGCATTTGCTGTGCTGGCACACTTTCTCCTTCCTAGACAGAGTGGAAAAGCTTTTCCCTGCCGTGTAGGCGACAAGAGACGCATTGGACGGGCATCCGGAGCTGTCCGAAGGTAAGCGCCTGTTGCCGACCTCTTTCGGCACAAGCCCCCGCTCCGGAGCGCACCGCGGCCGGCAGGATGCTCTCTGCCGGCGAAGGTGCCGCTTCTCCGGCAAGGAAGCCTCAGCCGCTTCTCCTGCACACGGAGAGCGTGCTAGCAGGTGAAACGTGAAGAAAGAAGCTGCAGAACACTGGCACTGAGCGTGCAGCTTTCCAGCGGAGAGAAAAAGCTACTTGAACACTCTGCAAGCCTTTCCACTCCCAAAAACATGCACATGGAAGGAGCTGCTGCAAAAGCGATGCTGTGCTCGCTGCTGCTCCTCCTGAAGCTCTGGCTGCTAAATCTGAGGCTTTCCTTCCAATTTCAAGCTGCAAAGCACTTGCTGAATTGCAGGGAAAGTCCGGGAGGCATTTGCTGTGCTGGCACACTTTCTCCTTCCTAGACAGAGTGGAAAAGCTTTTCCCTGCCGTGTAGGCGACAAGAGACGCATTGGACGGGCATCCGGAGCTGTCCGAAGGTAAGCGCCTGTTGCCGGCCTCTTTCGGCACAAGCCCCCGCTCCGGAGCGCACCGCGGCCGGCAGGATGCTCTCTGCCGGCGAAGGTGCCGCTTCTCCGGCAAGGAAGCCTCGCCCGCTTCTCCAGCACACGGAGAGCGTGCTAGCAGGTGAAACGTGAAGAAAGAAGCTGCAGAACACTGGCACTGAGCGTGCAGCTTTCCAGCGGAGAGAAAAAGCTACTTGAACACTCTGCAAGCCTTTCCACTCCCAAAAACATGCACATGGAAGGAGCTGCTGCAAAAGCGATGCTGTGCTCGCTGCTGCTCCTCCTGAAGCTCTGGCTGCTAAATCTGAGGCTTTCCTTCCAATTTCAAGCTGCAAAGCACTTGCTGAATTGCAGGGAAAGTCCGGGAGGCATTTGCTGTGCTGGCACACTTTCTCCTTCCTAGACAGAGTGGAAAAGCTTTTCCCTGCCGTGTAGGCGACAAGAGACGCATTAGACGGGCATCCGGAGCTGTCCGAAGGTAAGCGCCTGTTCCCGGCCTCTTTCGGCACAAGCCCCCGCTCCGGAGCGCACCGCGGCCGGCAGGATGCTCTCTGCCGGCGAAGGTGCCGCTTCTCCGGCAAGGAAGCCTCAGCCGCTTCTCCTGCACACGGAGAGCGCGCTAGCTGCTGAAACGTGAAGAAAGAAGCTGCAGAACACTGGCACTGAGCGTGCAGCTTTCCAGCGGAGAGAAAAAGCTACTTGAACACTCCGCAAGCCTTTCCACTCCCAAAAACATGCACATGGAAGGAGCTGCTGCAAAAGCGATGCTGTGCTCGCTGCTGCTCCTCCTGAAGCTCTGGCTGCTAAATCTGAGGCTTTCCTTCCAATTTCAAGCTGCAAAGCACTTGCTGAATTGCAGGGAAAGTCCGGGAGGCATTTGCTGTGCTGGCACACTTTCTCCTTCCTAGACAGAGTGGAAAAGCTTTTCCCTGCCGTGTAGGCGACAAGAGACGCATTAGACGGGCATCCGGAGCTGTCCGAAGGTAAGCGCCTGTTCCCGGCCTCTTTCGGCACAAGCCCCCGCTCCGGAGCGCACCGCGGCCGGCAGGATGCTCTCTGCCGGCGAAGGTGCCGCTTCTCCGGCAAGGAAGCCTCAGCCGCTTCTCCTGCACACGGAGAGCGCGCTAGCTGCTGAAACGTGAAGAAAGAAGCTGCAGAACACTGGCACTGAGCGTGCAGCTTTCCAGCGGAGAGAAAAAGCTACTTGAACACTCTGCAAGCCTTTCCACTCCCAAAAACATGCACATGGAAGGAGCTGCTGCAAAAGCGATGCTGTGCTCGCTGCTGCTCCTCCTGAAGCTCTGGCTGCTAAATCTGAGGCTTTCCTTCCAATTTCAAGCTGCAAAGCACTTGCTGAATTGCAGGGAAAGTCCGGGAGGCATTTGCTGTGCTGGCACACTTTCTCCTTCCTAGACAGAGTGGAAAAGCTTTTCCCTGCCGTGTAGGCGACAAGAGACGCATTAGACGGGCATCC
Source organism: Fringilla coelebs (assembly GCF_963513975.1). NCBI lineage: Eukaryota > Metazoa > Chordata > Aves > Passeriformes > Fringillidae > Fringilla > Fringilla coelebs. The sequence goes on along the minus strand of NW_028167420.1, from coordinate 276,247 downwards.
GGAGCTGTCCGAAGGTAAGCGCCTGTTCCCGGCCTCTTTCGGCACAAGCCCCCGCTCCGGAGCGCACCGCGGCCGGCAGGATGCTCTCTGCCGGCGAAGGTGCCGCTTCTCCGGCAAGGAAGCCTCAGCCGCTTCTCCTGCACACGGAGAGCGCGCTAGCTGCTGAAACGTGAAGAAAGAAGCTGCAGAACACTGGCACTGAGCGTGCAGCTTTCCAGCGGAGAGAAAAAGCTACTTGAACACTCTGCAAGCCTTTCAACTCCCAAAAACATGCACATGGAAGGAGCTGCTGCAAAAGCGATGCTGTGCTCGCTGCTGCTCCTCCTGAAGCTCTGGCTGCTAAATCTGAGGCTTTCCTTCCAATTTCAAGCTGCAAAGCACTTGCTGAATTGCAGGGAAAGTCCGGGAGGCATTTGCTGTGCTGGCACACTTTCTCCTTCCTAGACAGAGTGGAAAAGCTTTTCCCTGCCGTGTAGGCGACAAGAGACGCATTAGACGGGGATCCGGAGCTGTCCGAAGGTAAGCGCCTGTTCCCGGCCTCTTTCGGCACAAGCCCCCGCTCCGGAGCACACCGCGGCCGGCAGGATGCTCTCTGCCGGCGAAGGTGCCGCTTCTCCGGCAAGGAAGCCTCAGCCGCTTCTCCTGCACACGGCGAGCGTGCTAGCAGGTGAAACGCGAAGAAAGAAGCTGCAGAACACTGGCACTGAGCGTGCAGCTTTCCAGCGGAGAGAAAAAGCTACTTGAACACTCTGCAAGCCTTTCCACTCCCAAAAACATGCACATGGAAGGAGCTGCTGCAAAAGCGATGCTGTGCTCGCTGCTGCTCCTCCTGAAGCTCTGGCTGCTAAATCTGAGGCTTTCCTTCCAATTTCAAGCTGCAAAGCACTTGCTGAATTGCAGGGAAAGTCCGGGAGGCATTTGCTGTGCTGGCACACTTTCTCCTTCCTAGACAGAGTGGAAAAGCTTTTCCCTGCCGTGTAGGCGACAAGAGACGCATTAGACGGGGATCCGGAGCTGTCCGAAGGTAAGCGCCTGTTGCCGACCTCTTTCGGCACAAGCCCCCGCTCCGGAGCGCACCGCGGCCGGCAGGATGCTCTCTGCCGGCGAAGGTGCCGCTTCTCCGGCAAGGAAGCCTCAGCCGCTTCTCCTGCACACGGAGAGCGTGCTAGCAGGTGAAACGTGAAGAAAGAAGCTGCAGAACACTGGCACTGAGCGTGCAGCTTTCCAGCGGAGAGAAAAAGCTACTTGAACACTCTGCAAGCCTTTCCACTCCCAAAAACATGCACATGGAAGGAGCTGCTGCAAAAGCGATGCTGTGCTCGCTGCTGCTCCTCCTGAAGCTCTGGCTGCTAAATCTGAGGCTTTCCTTCCAATTTCAAGCTGCAAAGCACTTGCTGAATTGCAGGGAAAGTCCGGGAGGCATTTGCTGTGCTGGCACACTTTCTCCTTCCTAGACAGAGTGGAAAAGCTTTTCCCTGCCGTGTAGGCGACAAGAGACGCATTGGACGGGCATCCGGAGCTGTCCGAAGGTAAGCGCCTGTTCCCGGCCTCTTTCGGCACAAGCCCCCGCTCCGGAGCGCACCGCGGCCGGCAGGATGCTCTCTGCCGGCGAAGGTGCCGCTTCTCCGGCAAGGAAGCCTCGCCCGCTTCTCCAGCACACGGAGAGCGTGCTAGCAGGTGAAACGTGAAGAAAGAAGCTGCAGAACACTGGCACTGAGCGTGCAGCTTTCCAGCGGAGAGAAAAAGCTACTTGAACACTCTGCAAGCCTTTCCACTCCCAAAAACATGCACATGGAAGGAGCTGCTGCAAAAGCGATGCTGTGCTCGCTGCTGCTCCTCCTGAAGCTCTGGCTGCTAAATCTGAGGCTTTCCTTCCAATTTCAAGCTGCAAAGCACTTGCTGAATTGCAGGGAAAGTCCGGGAGGCATTTGCTGTGCTGGCACACTTTCTCCTTCCTAGACAGAGTGGAAAAGCTTTTCCCTGCCGTGTAGGCGACAAGAGACGCATTAGACGGGCATCCGGAGCTGTCCGAAGGTAAGCGCCTGTTGCCGGCCTCTTTCGGCACAAGCCCCCGCTCCGGAGCGCACCGCGGCCGGCAGGATGCTCTCTGCCGGCGAAGGTGCCGCTTCTCCGGCAAGGAAGCCTCAGCCGCTTCTCCTGCACACGGCGAGCGTGCTAGCAGGTGAAACGCGAAGAAAGAAGCTGCAGAACACTGGCACTGAGCGTGCAGCTTTCCAGCGGAGAGAAAAAGCTACTTGAACACTCTGCAAGCCTTTCCACTCCCAAAAACATGCACATGGAAGGAGCTGCTGCAAAAGCGATGCTGTGCTCGCTGCTGCTCCTCCTGAAGCTCTGGCTGCTAAATCTGAGGCTTTCCTTCCAATTTCAAGCTGCAAAGCACTTGCTGAATTGCAGGGAAAGTCCGGGAGGCATTTGCTGTGCTGGCACACTTTCTCCTTCCTAGACAGAGTGGAAAAGCTTTTCCCTGCCGTGTAGGCGACAAGAGACGCATTAGACGGGGATCCGGAGCTGTCCGAAGGTAAGCGCCTGTTCCCGGCCTCTGTCGGCACAAGCCCCCGCTCCGGAGCGCACCGCGGCCGGCAGGATGCTCTCTGCCGGCGAAGGTGCCGCTTCTCCGGCAAGGAAGCCTCAGCCGCTTCTCCTGCACACGGAGAGCGTGCTAGCAGGTGAAACGTGAAGAAAGAAGCTGCAGAACACTGGCACTGAGCGTGCAGCTTTCCAGCGGAGAGAAAAAGCTACTTGAACACTCTGCAAGCCTTTCCACTCCCAAAAACATGCACATGGAAGGAGCTGCTGCAAAAGCGATGCTGTGCTCGCTGCTGCTCCTCCTGAAGCTCTGGCTGCTAAATCTGAGGCTTTCCTTCCAATTTCAAGCTGCAAAGCACTTGCTGAATTGCAGGGAAAGTCCGGGAGGCATTTGCTGTGCTGGCACACTTTCTCCTTCCTAGACAGAGTGGAAAAGCTTTTCCCTGCCGTGTAGGCGACAAGAGACGCATTAGACGGGCATCCGGAGCTGTCCGAAGGTAAGCGCCTGTTCCCGGCCTCTTTCGGCACAAGCCCCCGCTCCGGAGCGCACCGCGGCCGGCAGGATGCTCTCTGCCGGCGAAGGTGCCGCTTCTCCGGCAAGGAAGCCTCAGCCGCTTCTCCTGCACACGGAGAGCGCGCTAGCTGCTGAAACGTGAAGAAAGAAGCTGCAGAACACTGGCACTGAGCGTGCAGCTTTCCAGCGGAGAGAAAAAGCTACTTGAACACTCTGCAAGCCTTTCAACTCCCAAAAACATGCACATGGAAGGAGCTGCTGCAAAAGCGATGCTGTGCTCGCTGCTGCTCCTCCTGAAGCTCTGGCTGCTAAATCTGAGGCTTTCCTTCCAATTTCAAGCTGCAAAGCACTTGCTGAATTGCAGGGAAAGTCCGGGAGGCATTTGCTGTGCTGGCACACTTTCTCCTTCCTAGACAGAGTGGAAAAGCTTTTCCCTGCCGTGTAGGCGACAAGAGACGCATTAGACGGGCATCCGGAGCTGTCCGAAGGTAAGCGCCTGTTCCCGGCCTCTTTCGGCACAAGCCCCCGCTCCGGAGCGCACCGCGGCCGGCAGGATGCTCTCTGCCGGCGAAGGTGCCGCTTCTCCGGCAAGGAAGCCTCAGCCGCTTCTCCTGCACACGGCGAGCGTGCTAGCAGGTGAAACGCGAAGAAAGAAGCTGCAGAACACTGGCACTGAGCGTGCAGCTTTCCAGCGGAGAGAAAAAGCTACTTTAAAACTCTGCAAGCCTTTCCACTCCCAAAAACATGCACATGGAAGGAGCTGCTGCAAAAGCGATGCTGTGCTCGCTGCTGCTCCTCCTGAAGCTCTGGCTGCTAAATCTGAGGCTTTCCTTCCAATTTCAAGCTGCAAAGCACTTGCTGAATTGCAGGGAAAGTCCGGGAGGCATTTGCTGTGCTGGCACACTTTCTCCTTCCTAGACAGAGTGGAAAAGCTTTTCCCTGCCGTGTAGGCGACAAGAGACGCATTAGACGGGCATCCGGAGCTGTCCGAAGGTAAGCGCCTGTTGCCGGCCTCTTTCGGCACAAGCCCCCGCTCCGGAGCGCACCGCGGCCGGCAGGATGCTCTCTGCCGGCGAAGGTGCCGCTTCTCCGGCAAGGAAGCCTCAGCCGCTTCTCCTGCACACGGAGAGCGTGCTAGCTGCTGAAACGTGAAGAAAGAAGCTGCAGAGCACTGGCACTGAGCGTGCAGCTTTCCAGCGGAGAGAAAAAGCTACTTGAACACTCTGCAAGCCTTTCCACTCCCAAAAACATGCACATGGAAGGAGCTGCTGCAAAAGCGATGCTGTGCTCGCTGCTGCTCCTCCTGAAGCTCTGGCTGCTAAATCTGAGGCTTTCCTTCCAATTTCAAGCTGCAAAGCACTTGCTGAATTGCAGGGAAAGTCCGGGAGGCATTTGCTGTGCTGGCACACTTTCTCCTTCCTAGACAGAGTGGAAAAGCTTTTCCCTGCCGTGTAGGCGACAAGAGACGCATTAGACGGGCATCCGGAGCTGTCCGAAGGTAAGCGCCTGTTCCCGGCCTCTGTCGGCACAAGCCCCCGCTCCGGAGCGCACCGCGGCCGGCAGGATGCTCTCTGCCGGCGAAGGTGCCGCTTCTCCGGCAAGGAAGCCTCGCCCGCTTCTCCAGCACACGGAGAGCGTGCTAGCTGCTGAAACGTGAAGAAAGAAGTTGCAGAACACTGGCACTGAGCGTGCAGCTTTCCAGCGGAGAGAAAAAGCTACTTGAACACTCTGCAAGCCTTTCCACTCCCAAAAACATGCACATGGAAGGAGCTGCTGCAAAAGCGATGCTGTGCTCGCTGCTGCTCCTCCTGAAGCTCTGGCTGCTAAATCTGAGGCTTTCCTTCCAATTTCAAGCTGCAAAGCACTTGCTGAATTGCAGGGAAAGTCCGGGAGGCATTTGCTGTGCTGGCACACTTTCTCCTTCCTAGACAGAGTGGAAAAGCTTTTCCCTGCCGTGTAGGCGACAAGAGACGCATTAGACGGGGATCCGGAGCTGTCCGAAGGTAAGCGCCTGTTGCCGGCCTCTTTCGGCACAAGCCCCCGCTCCGGAGCGCACCGCGGCCGGCAGGATGCTCTCTGCCGGCGAAGGTGCCGCTTCTCCGGCAAGGAAGCCTCAGCCGCTTCTCCTGCACACGGAGAGCGTGCTAGCTGCTGAAACGTGAAGAAAGAAGCTGCAGAACACTGGCACTGAGCGTGCAGCTTTCCAGCGGAGAGAAAAAGCTACTTGAACACTCTGCAAGCCTTTCCACTCCCAAAAACATGCACATGGAAGGAGCTGCTGCAAAAGCGATGCTGTGCTCGCTGCTGCTCCTCCTGAAGCTCTGGCTGCTAAATCTGAGGCTTTCCTTCCAATTTCAAGCTGCAAAGCACTTGCTGAATTGCAGGGAAAGTCCGGGAGGCATTTGCTGTGCTGGCACACTTTCTCCTTCCTAGACAGAGTGGAAAAGCTTTTCCCTGCCGTGTAGGCGACAAGAGACGCATTAGACGGGCATCCGGAGCTGTCCGAAGGTAAGCGCCTGTTCCCGGCCTCTTTCGGCACAAGCCCCCGCTCCGGAGCGCACCGCGGCCGGCAGGATGCTCTCTGCCGGCGAAGGTGCCGCTTCTCCGGCAAGGAAGCCTCAGCCGCTTCTCCTGCACACGGAGAGCGCGCTAGCTGCTGAAACGTGAAGAAAGAAGCTGCAGAACACTGGCACTGAGCGTGCAGCTTTCCAGCGGAGAGAAAAAGCTACTTGAACACTCTGCAAGCCTTTCAACTCCCAAAAACATGCACATGGAAGGAGCTGCTGCAAAAGCGATGCTGTGCTCGCTGCTGCTCCTCCTGAAGCTCTGGCTGCTAAATCTGAGGCTTTCCTTCCAATTTCAAGCTGCAAAGCACTTGCTGAATTGCAGGGAAAGTCCGGGAGGCATTTGCTGTGCTGGCACACTTTCTCCTTCCTAGACAGAGTGGAAAAGCTTTTCCCTGCCGTGTAGGCGACAAGAGACGCATTAGACGGGCATCCGGAGCTGTCCGAAGGTAAGCGCCTGTTCCCGGCCTCTTTCGGCACAAGCCCCCGCTCCGGAGCGCACCGCGGCCGGCAGGATGCTCTCTGCCGGCGAAGGTGCCGCTTCTCCGGCAAGGAAGCCTCAGCCGCTTCTCCTGCACACGGCGAGCGTGCTAGCAGGTGAAACGCGAAGAAAGAAGCTGCAGAACACTGGCACTGAGCGTGCAGCTTTCCAGCGGAGAGAAAAAGCTACTTTAAAACTCTGCAAGCCTTTCCACTCCCAAAAACATGCACATGGAAGGAGCTGCTGCAAAAGCGATGCTGTGCTCGCTGCTGCTCCTCCTGAAGCTCTGGCTGCTAAATCTGAGGCTTTCCTTCCAATTTCAAGCTGCAAAGCACTTGCTGAATTGCAGGGAAAGTCCGGGAGGCATTTGCTGTGCTGGCACACTTTCTCCTTCCTAGACAGAGTGGAAAAGCTTTTCCCTGCCGTGTAGGCGACAAGAGACGCATTAGACGGGCATCCGGAGCTGTCCGAAGGTAAGCGCCTGTTGCCGGCCTCTTTCGGCACAAGCCCCCGCTCCGGAGCGCACCGCGGCCGGCAGGATGCTCTCTGCCGGCGAAGGTGCCGCTTCTCCGGCAAGGAAGCCTCAGCCGCTTCTCCTGCACACGGAGAGCGTGCTAGCTGCTGAAACGTGAAGAAAGAAGCTGCAGAGCACTGGCACTGAGCGTGCAGCTTTCCAGCGGAGAGAAAAAGCTACTTGAACACTCTGCAAGCCTTTCCACTCCCAAAAACATGCACATGGAAGGAGCTGCTGCAAAAGCGATGCTGTGCTCGCTGCTGCTCCTCCTGAAGCTCTGGCTGCTAAATCTGAGGCTTTCCTTCCAATTTCAAGCTGCAAAGCACTTGCTGAATTGCAGGGAAAGTCCGGGAGGCATTTGCTGTGCTGGCACACTTTCTCCTTCCTAGACAGAGTGGAAAAGCTTTTCCCTGCCGTGTAGGCGACAAGAGACGCATTAGACGGGGATCCGGAGCTGTCCGAAGGTAAGCGCCTGTTCCCGGCCTCTGTCGGCACAAGCCCCCGCTCCGGAGCGCACCGCGGCCGGCAGGATGCTCTCTGCCGGCGAAGGTGCCGCTTCTCCGGCAAGGAAGCCTCGCCCGCTTCTCCAGCACACGGAGAGCGTGCTAGCTGCTGAAACGTGAAGAAAGAAGTTGCAGAACACTGGCACTGAGCGTGCAGCTTTCCAGCGGAGAGAAAAAGCTACTTGAACACTCTGCAAGCCTTTCCACTCCCAAAAACATGCACATGGAAGGAGCTGCTGCAAAAGCGATGCTGTGCTCGCTGCTGCTCCTCCTGAAGCTCTGGCTGCTAAATCTGAGGCTTTCCTTCCAATTTCAAGCTGCAAAGCACTTGCTGAATTGCAGGGAAAGTCCGGGAGGCATTTGCTGTGCTGGCACACTTTCTCCTTCCTAGACAGAGTGGAAAAGCTTTTCCCTGCCGTGTAGGCGACAAGAGACGCATTAGACGGGGATCCGGAGCTGTCCGAAGGTAAGCGCCTGTTGCCGGCCTCTTTCGGCACAAGCCCCCGCTCCGGAGCGCACCGCGGCCGGCAGGATGCTCTCTGCCGGCGAAGGTGCCGCTTCTCCGGCAAGGAAGCCTCAGCCGCTTCTCCTGCACACGGAGAGCGTGCTAGCTGCTGAAACGTGAAGAAAGAAGCTGCAGAGCACTGGCACTGAGCGTGCAGCTTTCCAGCGGAGAGAAAAAGCTACTTGAACACTCTGCAAGCCTTTCAACTCCCAAAAACATGCACATGGAAGGAGCTGCTGCAAAAGCGATGCTGTGCTCGCTGCTGCTCCTCCTGAAGCTCTGGCTGCTAAATCTGAGGCTTTCCTTCCAATTTCAAGCTGCAAAGCACTTGCTGAATTGCAGGGAAAGTCCGGGAGGCATTTGCTGTGCTGGCACACTTTCTCCTTCCTAGACAGAGTGGAAAAGCTTTTCCCTGCCGTGTAGGCGACAAGAGACGCATTAGACGGGCATCCGGAGCTGTCCGAAGGTAAGCGCCTGTTGCCGGCCTCTTTCGGCACAAGCCCCCGCTCCGGAGCGCACCGCGGCCGGCAGGATGCTCTCTGCCGGCGAAGGTGCCGCTTCTCCGGCAAGGAAGCCTCGCCCGCTTCTCCAGCACACGGAGAGCGTGCTAGCTGCTGAAACGTGAAGAAAGAAGCTGCAGAACACTGGCACTGAGCGTGCAGCTTTCCAGCGGAGAGAAAAAGCTACTTGAACACTCTGCAAGCCTTTCCACTCCCAAAAACATGCACATGGAAGGAGCTGCTGCAAAAGCGATGCTGTGCTCGCTGCTGCTCCTCCTGAAGCTCTGGCTGCTAAATCTGAGGCTTTCCTTCCAATTTCAAGCTGCAAAGCACTTGCTGAATTGCAGGGAAAGTCCGGGAGGCATTTGCTGTGCTGGCACACTTTCTCCTTCCTAGACAGAGTGGAAAAGCTTTTCCCTGCCGTGTAGGCGACAAGAGACGCATTAGACGGGGATCCGGAGCTGTCCGAAGGTAAGCGCCTGTTGCCGGCCTCTTTCGGCACAAGCCCCCGCTCCGGAGCGCACCGCGGCCGGCAGGATGCTCTCTGCCGGCGAAGGTGCCGCTTCTCCGGCAAGGAAGCCTCGCCCGCTTCTCCAGCACACGGAGAGCGTGCTAGCTGCTGAAACGTGAAGAAAGAAGCTGCAGAACACTGGCACTGAGCGTGCAGCTTTCCAGCGGAGAGAAAAAGCTACTTGAACACTCTGCAAGCCTTTCCACTCCCAAAAACATGCACATGGAAGGAGCTGCTGCAAAAGCGATGCTGTGCTCGCTGCTGCTCCTCCTGAAGCTCTGGCTGCTAAATCTGAGGCTTTCCTTCCAATTTCAAGCTGCAAAGCACTTGCTGAATTGCAGGGAAAGTCCGGGAGGCGTTTGCTGTGCTGGCACACTTTCTCCTTCCTAGACAGAGTGGAAAAGCTTTTCACTGCCGTGTAGGCGACAAGAGACGCATTGGACGGGCATCCGGAGCTGTCCGAAGGTAAGCGCCTGTTCCCGGCCTCTGTCGGCACAAGCCCCCGCTCCGGAGCACACCGCGGCCGGCAGGATGCTCTCTGCCGGCGAAGGTGCCGCTTCTCCGGCAAGGAAGCCTCAGCCGCTTCTCCTGCACACGGCGAGCGTGCTAGCTGCTGAAACGCGAAGAAAGAAGCTGCAGAACACTGGCACTGAGCGTGCAGCTTTCCAGCGGAGAGAAAAAGCTACTTGAACACTCCGCAAGCCTTTCCACTCCCAAAAACATGCACATGGAAGGAGCTGCTGCAAAAGCGATGCTGTGCTCGCTGCTGCTCCTCCTGAAGCTCTGGCTGCTAAATCTGAGGCTTTCCTTCCAATTTCAAGCTGCAAAGCACTTGCTGAATTGCAGGGAAAGTCCGGGAGGCATTTGCTGTGCTGGCACACTTTCTCCTTCCTAGACAGAGTGGAAAAGCTTTTCCCTGCCGTGTAGGCGACAAGAGACGCATTAGACGGGCATCCGGAGCTGTCCGAAGGTAAGCGCCTGTTGCCGGCCTCTTTCGGCACAAGCCCCCGCTGCGGAGCGCACCGCGGCCGGCAGGATGCTCTCTGCCGGCGAAGGTGCCGCTTCTCCGGCAAGGAATCCTCAGCCGCTTCTCCTGCACACGGAGAGCGCGCTAGCTGCTGAAACGTGAAGAAAGAAGCTGCAGAACACTGGCACTGAGCGTGCAGCTTTCCAGCGGAGAGAAAAAGCTACTTGAACACTCTGCAAGCCTTTCAACTCCCAAAAACATGCACATGGAAGGAGCTGCTGCAAAAGCGATGCTGTGCTCGCTGCTGCTCCTCCTGAAGCTCTGGCTGCTAAATCTGAGGCTTTCCTTCCAATTTCAAGCTGCAAAGCACTTGCTGAATTGCAGGGAAAGTCCGGGAGGCATTTGCTGTGCTGGCACACTTTCTCCTTCCTAGACAGAGTGGAAAAGCTTTTCCCTGCCGTGTAGGCGACAAGAGACGCATTAGACGGGGATCCGGAGCTGTCCGAAGGTAAGCGCCTGTTCCCGGCCTCTTTCGGCACAAGCCCCCGCTCCGGAGCACACCGCGGCCGGCAGGATGCTCTCTGCCGGCGAAGGTGCCGCTTCTCCGGCAAGGAAGCCTCAGCCGCTTCTCCTGCACACGGCGAGCGTGCTAGCAGGTGAAACGCGAAGAAAGAAGCTGCAGAACACTGGCACTGAGCGTGCAGCTTTCCAGCGGAGAGAAAAAGCTACTTGAACACTCTGCAAGCCTTTCCACTCCCAAAAACATGCACATAGAAGGAGCTGCTGCAAAAGCGATGCTGTGCTCGCTGCTGCTCCTCCTGAAGCTCTGGCTGCTAAATCTGAGGCTTTCCTTCCAATTTCAAGCTGCAAAGCACTTGCTGAATTGCAGGGAAAGTCCGGGAGGCATTTGCTGTGCTGGCACACTTTCTCCTTCCTAGACAGAGTGGAAAAGCTTTTCCCTGCCGTGTAGGCGACAAGAGACGCATTAGACGGGGATCCGGAGCTGTCCGAAGGTAAGCGCCTGTTGCCGGCCTCTTTCGGCACAAGCCCCCGCTCCGGAGCGCACCGCGGCCGGCAGGATGCTCTCTGCCGGCGAAGGTGCCGCTTCTCCGGCAAGGAAGCCTCAGCCGCTTCTCCTGCACACGGCGAGCGTGCTAGCTGCTGAAACGCGAAGAAAGAAGCTGCAGAACACTGGCACTGAGCGTGCAGCTTTCCAGCGGAGAGAAAAAGCTACTTGAACACTCCGCAAGCCTTTCCACTCCCAAAAACATGCACATGGAAGGAGCTGCTGCAAAAGCGATGCTGTGCTCGCTGCTGCTCCTCCTGAAGCTCTGGCTGCTAAATCTGAGGCTTTCCTTCCAATTTCAAGCTGCAAAGCACTTGCTGAATTGCAGGGAAAGTCCGGGAGGCATTTGCTGTGCTGGCACACTTTCTCCTTCCTAGACAGAGTGGAAAAGCTTTTCCCTGCCGTGTAGGCGACAAGAGACGCATTAGACGGGCATCCGGAGCTGTCCGAAGGTAAGCGCCTGTTGCCGGCCTCTTTCGGCACAAGCCCCCGCTCCGGAGCGCACCGCGGCCGGCAGGATGCTCTCTGCCGGCGAAGGTGCCGCTTCTCCGGCAAGGAAGCCTCAGCCGCTTCTCCTGCACACGGAGAGCGCGCTAGCTGCTGAAACGTGAAGAAAGAAGCTGCAGAACACTGGCACTGAGCGTGCAGCTTTCCAGCGGAGAGAAAAAGCTACTTGAACACTCTGCAAGCCTTTCAACTCCCAAAAACATGCACATGGAAGGAGCTGCTGCAAAAGCGATGCTGTGCTCGCTGCTGCTCCTCCTGAAGCTCTGGCTGCTAAATCTGAGGCTTTCCTTCCAATTTCAAGCTGCAAAGCACTTGCTGAATTGCAGGGAAAGTCCGGGAGGCATTTGCTGTGCTGGCACACTTTCTCCTTCCTAGACAGAGTGGAAAAGCTTTTCCCTGCCGTGTAGGCGACAAGAGACGCATTAGACGGGGATCCGGAGCTGTCCGAAGGTAAGCGCCTGTTCCCGGCCTCTTTCGGCACAAGCCCCCGCTCCGGAGCACACCGCGGCCGGCAGGATGCTCTCTGCCGGCGAAGGTGCCGCTTCTCCGGCAAGGAAGCCTCAGCCGCTTCTCCTGCACACGGCGAGCGTGCTAGCAGGTGAAACGCGAAGAAAGAAGCTGCAGAACACTGGCACTGAGCGTGCAGCTTTCCAGCGGAGAGAAAAAGCTACTTGAACACTCTGCAAGCCTTTCCACTCCCAAAAACATGCACATAGAAGGAGCTGCTGCAAAAGCGATGCTGTGCTCGCTGCTGCTCCTCCTGAAGCTCTGGCTGCTAAATCTGAGGCTTTCCTTCCAATTTCAAGCTGCAAAGCACTTGCTGAATTGCAGGGAAAGTCCGGGAGGCATTTGCTGTGCTGGCACACTTTCTCCTTCCTAGACAGAGTGGAAAAGCTTTTCCCTGCCGTGTAGGCGACAAGAGACGCATTAGACGGGGATCCGGAGCTGTCCGAAGGTAAGCGCCTGTTGCCGGCCTCTTTCGGCACAAGCCCCCGCTCCGGAGCGCACCGCGGCCGGCAGGATGCTCTCTGCCGGCGAAGGTGCCGCTTCTCCGGCAAGGAAGCCTCAGCCGCTTCTCCTGCACACGGAGAGCGTGCTAGCAGGTGAAACGTGAAGAAAGAAGCTGCAGAACACTGGCACTGAGCGTGCAGCTTTCCAGCGGAGAGAAAAAGCTACTTGAACACTCTGCAAGCCTTTCCACTCCCAAAAACATGCACATGGAAGGAGCTGCTGCAAAAGCGATGCTGTGCTCGCTGCTGCTCCTCCTGAAGCTCTGGCTGCTAAATCTGAGGCTTTCCTTCCAATTTCAAGCTGCAAAGCACTTGCTGAATTGCAGGGAAAGTCCGGGAGGCATTTGCTGTGCTGGCACACTTTCTCCTTCCTAGACAGAGTGGAAAAGCTTTTCCCTGCCGTGTAGGCGACAAGAGACGCATTGGACGGGCATCCGGAGCTGTCCGAAGGTAAGCGCCTGTTGCCGGCCTCTTTCGGCACAAGCCCCCGCTCCGGAGCGCACCGCGGCCGGCAGGATGCTCTCTGCCGGCGAAGGTGCCGCTTCTCCGGCAAGGAAGCCTCAGCCGCTTCTCCTGCACACGGAGAGCGCGCTAGCTGCTGAAACGTGAAGAAAGAAGCTGCAGAACACTGGCACTGAGCGTGCAGCTTTCCAGCGGAGAGAAAAAGCTACTTGAACACTCTGCAAGCCTTTCTACTCCCAAAAACATGCACATGGAAGGAGCTGCTGCAAAAGCGATGCTGTGCTCGCTGCTGCTCCTCCTGAAGCTCTGGCTGCTAAATCTGAGGCTTTCCTTCCAATTTCAAGCTGCAAAGCACTTGCTGAATTGCAGGGAAAGTCCGGGAGGCATTTGCTGTGCTGGCACACTTTCTCCTTCCTAGACAGAGTGGAAAAGCTTTTCCCTGCCGTGTAGGCGACAAGAGACGCATTAGACGGGCATCCGGAGCTGTCCGAAGGTAAGCGCCTGTTCCCGGCCTCTTTCGGCACAAGCCCCCGCTCCGGAGCACACCGCGGCCGGCAGGATGCTCTCTGCCGGCGAAGGTGCCGCTTCTCCGGCAAGGAAGCCTCAGCCGCTTCTCCTGCACACGGCGAGCGTGCTAGCAGGTGAAACGCGAAGAAAGAAGCTGCAGAACACTGGCACTGAGCGTGCAGCTTTCCAGCGGAGAGAAAAAGCCACGTGAACACTCTGCAAGCCTTTCCACTCCCAAAAACATGCACATGGAAGGAGCTGCTGCAAAAGCGATGCTGTGCTCGCTGCTGCTCCTCCTGAAGCTCTGGCTGCTAAATCTGAGGCTTTCCTTCCAATTTCAAGCTGCAAAGCACTTGCTGAATTGCAGGGAAAGTCCGGGAGGCATTTGCTGTGCTGGCACACTTTCTCCTTCCTAGACAGAGTGGAAAAGCTTTTCCCTGCCGTGTAGGCGACAAGAGACGCATTAGACGGGCATCCGGAGCTGTCCGAAGGTAAGCGCCTGTTGCCGGCCTCTTTCGGCACAAGCCCCCGCTCCGGAGCGCACCGCGGCCGGCAGGATGCTCTCTGCCGGCGAAGGTGCCGCTTCTCCGGCAAGGAAGCCTCAGCCGCTTCTCCTGCACACGGAGAGCGTGCTAGCTGCTGAAACGTGAAGAAAGAAGCTGCAGAACACTGGCACTGAGCGTGCAGCTTTCCAGCGGAGAGAAAAAGCTACTTGAACACTCTGCAAGCCTTTCCACTCCCAAAAACATGCACATGGAAGGAGCTGCTGCAAAAGCGATGCTGTGCTCGCTGCTGCTCCTCCTGAAGCTCTGGCTGCTAAATCTGAGGCTTTCCTTCCAATTTCAAGCTGCAAAGCACTTGCTGAATTGCAGGGAAAGTCCGGGAGGCATTTGCTGTGCTGGCACACTTTCTCCTTCCTAGACAGAGTGGAAAAGCTTTTCCCTGCCGTGTAGGCGACAAGAGACGCATTAGACGGGGATCCGGAGCTGTCCGAAGGTAAGCGCCTGTTGCCGGCCTCTTTCGGCACAAGCCCCCGCTCCGGAGCGCACCGCGGCCGGCAGGATGCTCTCTGCCGGCGAAGGTGCCGCTTCTCCGGCAAGGAAGCCTCGCCCGCTTCTCCAGCACACGGAGAGCGTGCTAGCTGCTGAAACGTGAAGAAAGAAGCTGCAGAACACTGGCACTGAGCGTGCAGCTTTCCAGCGGAGAGAAAAAGCTACTTGAACACTCTGCAAGCCTTTCCACTCCCAAAAACATGCACATGGAAGGAGCTGCTGCAAAAGCGATGCTGTGCTCGCTGCTGCTCCTCCTGAAGCTCTGGCTGCTAAATCTGAGGCTTTCCTTCCAATTTCAAGCTGCAAAGCACTTGCTGAATTGCAGGGAAAGTCCGGGAGGCATTTGCTGTGCTGGCACACTTTCTCCTTCCTAGACAGAGTGGAAAAGCTTTTCACTGCCGTGTAGGCGACAAGAGACGCATTGGACGGGCATCCGGAGCTGTCCGAAGGTAAGCGCCTGTTCCCGGCCTCTGTCGGCACAAGCCCCCGCTCCGGAGCACACCGCGGCCGGTAGGATGCTCTCTGCCGGCGAAGGTGCCGCTTCTCCGGCAAGGAAGCCTCAGCCGCTTCTCCTGCACACGGCGAGCGTGCTAGCTGCTGAAACGCGAAGAAAGAAGCTGCAGAACACTGGCACTGAGCGTGCAGCTTTCCAGCGGAGAGAAAAAGCTACTTGAACACTCTGCAAGCCTTTCCACTCCCAAAAACATGCACATGGAAGGAGCTGCTGCAAAAGCGATGCTGTGCTCGCTGCTGCTCCTCCTGAAGCTCTGGCTGCTAAATCTGAGGCTTTCCTTCCAATTTCAAGCTGCAAAGCACTTGCTGAATTGCAGGGAAAGTCCGGGAGGCATTTGCTGTGCTGGCACACTTTCTCCTTCCTAGACAGAGTGGAAAAGCTTTTCCCTGCCGTGTAGGCGACAAGAGACGCATTAGACGGGCATCCGGAGCTGTCCGAAGGTAAGCGCCTGTTGCCGGCCTCTTTCGGCACAAGCCCCCGCTCCGGAGCGCACCGCGGCCGGCAGGATGCTCTCTGCCGGCGAAGGTGCCGCTTCTCCGGCAAGGAATCCTCAGCCGCTTCTCCTGCACACGGAGAGCGCGCTAGCTGCTGAAACGTGAAGAAAGAAGCTGCAGAACACTGGCACTGAGCGTGCAGCTTTCCAGCGGAGAGAAAAAGCTACTTGAACACTCTGCAAGCCTTTCAACTCCCAAAAACATGCACATGGAAGGAGCTGCTGCAAAAGCGATGCTGTGCTCGCTGCTGCTCCTCCTGAAGCTCTGGCTGCTAAATCTGAGGCTTTCCTTCCAATTTCAAGCTGCAAAGCACTTGCTGAATTGCAGGGAAAGTCCGGGAGGCATTTGCTGTGCTGGCACACTTTCTCCTTCCTAGACAGAGTGGAAAAGCTTTTCCCTGCCGTGTAGGCGACAAGAGACGCATTAGACGGGGATCCGGAGCTGTCCGAAGGTAAGCGCCTGTTCCCGGCCTCTTTCGGCACAAGCCCCCGCTCCGGAGCACACCGCGGCCGGCAGGATGCTCTCTGCCGGCGAAGGTGCCGCTTCTCCGGCAAGGAAGCCTCAGCCGCTTCTCCTGCACACGGCGAGCGTGCTAGCAGGTGAAACGCGAAGAAAGAAGCTGCAGAACACTGGCACTGAGCGTGCAGCTTTCCAGCGGAGAGAAAAAGCTACTTGAACACTCTGCAAGCCTTTCTACTCCCAAAAACATGCACATGGAAGGAGCTGCTGCAAAAGCGATGCTGTGCTCGCTGCTGCTCCTCCTGAAGCTCTGGCTGCTAAATCTGAGGCTTTCCTTCCAATTTCAAGCTGCAAAGCACTTGCTGAATTGCAGGGAAAGTCCGGGAGGCATTTGCTGTGCTGGCACACTTTCTCCTTCCTAGACAGAGTGGAAAAGCTTTTCCCTGCCGTGTAGGCGACAAGAGACGCATTAGACGGGCATCCGGAGCTGTCCGAAGGTAAGCGCCTGTTCCCGGCCTCTTTCGGCACAAGCCCCCGCTCCGGAGCACACCGCGGCCGGCAGGATGCTCTCTGCCGGCGAAGGTGCCGCTTCTCCGGCAAGGAAGCCTCAGCCGCTTCTCCTGCACACGGCGAGCGTGCTAGCAGGTGAAACGCGAAGAAAGAAGCTGCAGAACACTGGCACTGAGCGTGCAGCTTTCCAGCGGAGAGAAAAAGCTACTTTAACACTCTGCAAGCCTTTCCACTCCCAAAAACATGCACATGGAAGGAGCTGCTGCAAAAGCGATGCTGTGCTCGCTGCTGCTCCTCCTGAAGCTCTGGCTGCTAAATCTGAGGCTTTCCTTCCAATTTCAAGCTGCAAAGCACTTGCTGAATTGCAGGGAAAGTCCGGGAGGCATTTGCTGTGCTGGCACACTTTCTCCTTCCTAGACAGAGTGGAAAAGCTTTTCCCTGCCGTGTAGGCGACAAGAGACGCATTGGACGGGCATCCGGAGCTGTCCGAAGGTAAGCGCCTGTTGCCGGCCTCTTTCGGCACAAGCCCCCGCTCCGGAGCGCACCGCGGCCGGCAGGATGCTCTCTGCCGGCGAAGGTGCCGCTTCTCCGGCAAGGAAGCCTCAGCCGCTTCTCCTGCACACGGAGAGCGTGCTAGCAGGTGAAACGTGAAGAAAGAAGCTGCAGAACACTGGCACTGAGCGTGCAGCTTTCCAGCGGAGAGAAAAAGCTACTTGAACACTCTGCAAGCCTTTCCACTCCCAAAAACATGCACATGGAAGGAGCTGCTGCAAAAGCGATGCTGTGCTCGCTGCTGCTCCTCCTGAAGCTCTGGCTGCTAAATCTGAGGCTTTCCTTCCAATTTCAAGCTGCAAAGCACTTGCTGAATTGCAGGGAAAGTCCGGGAGGCATTTGCTGTGCTGGCACACTTTCTCCTTCCTAGACAGAGTGGAAAAGCTTTTCCCTGCCGTGTAGGCGACAAGAGACGCATTGGACGGGCATCCGGAGCTGTCCGAAGGTAAGCGCCTGTTGCCGGCCTCTGTCGGCACAAGCCCCCGCTCCGGAGCGCACCGCGGCCGGCAGGATGCTCTCTGCCGGCGAAGGTGCCGCTTCTCCGGCAAGGAAGCCTCAGCCGCTTCTCCTGCACACGGAGAGCGCGCTAGCTGCTGAAACGTGAAGAAAGAAGCTGCAGAACACTGGCACTGAGCGTGCAGCTTTCCAGCGGAGAGAAAAAGCTACTTGAACACTCTGCAAGCCTTTCTACTCCCAAAAACATGCACATGGAAGGAGCTGCTGCAAAAGCGATGCTGTGCTCGCTGCTGCTCCTCCTGAAGCTCTGGCTGCTAAATCTGAGGCTTTCCTTCCAATTTCAAGCTGCAAAGCACTTGCTGAATTGCAGGGAAAGTCCGGGAGGCATTTGCTGTGCTGGCACACTTTCTCCTTCCTAGACAGAGTGGAAAAGCTTTTCCCTGCCGTGTAGGCGACAAGAGACGCATTAGACGGGCATCCGGAGCTGTCCGAAGGTAAGCGCCTGTTCCCGGCCTCTTTCGGCACAAGCCCCCGCTCCGGAGCACACCGCGGCCGGCAGGATGCTCTCTGCCGGCGAAGGTGCCGCTTCTCCGGCAAGGAAGCCTCAGCCGCTTCTCCTGCACACGGCGAGCGTGCTAGCAGGTGAAACGCGAAGAAAGAAGCTGCAGAACACTGGCACTGAGCGTGCAGCTTTCCAGCGGAGAGAAAAAGCCACGTGAACACTCTGCAAGCCTTTCCACTCCCAAAAACATGCACATGGAAGGAGCTGCTGCAAAAGCGATGCTGTGCTCGCTGCTGCTCCTCCTGAAGCTCTGGCTGCTAAATCTGAGGCTTTCCTTCCAATTTCAAGCTGCAAAGCACTTGCTGAATTGCAGGGAAAGTCCGGGAGGCATTTGCTGTGCTGGCACACTTTCTCCTTCCTAGACAGAGTGGAAAAGCTTTTCCCTGCCGTGTAGGCGACAAGAGACGCATTAGACGGGCATCCGGAGCTGTCCGAAGGTAAGCGCCTGTTGCCGGCCTCTTTCGGCACAAGCCCCCGCTCCGGAGCGCACCGCGGCCGGCAGGATGCTCTCTGCCGGCGAAGGTGCCGCTTCTCCGGCAAGGAAGCCTCAGCCGCTTCTCCTGCACACGGAGAGCGTGCTAGCTGCTGAAACGTGAAGAAAGAAGCTGCAGAACACTGGCACTGAGCGTGCAGCTTTCCAGCGGAGAGAAAAAGCTACTTGAACACTCTGCAAGCCTTTCCACTCCCAAAAACATGCACATGGAAGGAGCTGCTGCAAAAGCGATGCTGTGCTCGCTGCTGCTCCTCCTGAAGCTCTGGCTGCTAAATCTGAGGCTTTCCTTCCAATTTCAAGCTGCAAAGCACTTGCTGAATTGCAGGGAAAGTCCGGGAGGCATTTGCTGTGCTGGCACACTTTCTCCTTCCTAGACAGAGTGGAAAAGCTTTTCCCTGCCGTGTAGGCGACAAGAGACGCATTAGACGGGGATCCGGAGCTGTCCGAAGGTAAGCGCCTGTTGCCGGCCTCTTTCGGCACAAGCCCCCGCTCCGGAGCGCACCGCGGCCGGCAGGATGCTCTCTGCCGGCGAAGGTGCCGCTTCTCCGGCAAGGAAGCCTCGCCCGCTTCTCCAGCACACGGAGAGCGTGCTAGCTGCTGAAACGTGAAGAAAGAAGCTGCAGAACACTGGCACTGAGCGTGCAGCTTTCCAGCGGAGAGAAAAAGCTACTTGAACACTCTGCAAGCCTTTCCACTCCCAAAAACATGCACATGGAAGGAGCTGCTGCAAAAGCGATGCTGTGCTCGCTGCTGCTCCTCCTGAAGCTCTGGCTGCTAAATCTGAGGCTTTCCTTCCAATTTCAAGCTGCAAAGCACTTGCTGAATTGCAGGGAAAGTCCGGGAGGCATTTGCTGTGCTGGCACACTTTCTCCTTCCTAGACAGAGTGGAAAAGCTTTTCACTGCCGTGTAGGCGACAAGAGACGCATTGGACGGGCATCCGGAGCTGTCCGAAGGTAAGCGCCTGTTCCCGGCCTCTGTCGGCACAAGCCCCCGCTCCGGAGCACACCGCGGCCGGTAGGATGCTCTCTGCCGGCGAAGGTGCCGCTTCTCCGGCAAGGAAGCCTCAGCCGCTTCTCCTGCACACGGCGAGCGTGCTAGCTGCTGAAACGCGAAGAAAGAAGCTGCAGAACACTGGCACTGAGCGTGCAGCTTTCCAGCGGAGAGAAAAAGCTACTTGAACACTCTGCAAGCCTTTCCACTCCCAAAAACATGCACATGGAAGGAGCTGCTGCAAAAGCGATGCTGTGCTCGCTGCTGCTCCTCCTGAAGCTCTGGCTGCTAAATCTGAGGCTTTCCTTCCAATTTCAAGCTGCAAAGCACTTGCTGAATTGCAGGGAAAGTCCGGGAGGCATTTGCTGTGCTGGCACACTTTCTCCTTCCTAGACAGAGTGGAAAAGCTTTTCCCTGCCGTGTAGGCGACAAGAGACGCATTAGACGGGCATCCGGAGCTGTCCGAAGGTAAGCGCCTGTTGCCGGCCTCTTTCGGCACAAGCCCCCGCTCCGGAGCGCACCGCGGCCGGCAGGATGCTCTCTGCCGGCGAAGGTGCCGCTTCTCCGGCAAGGAATCCTCAGCCGCTTCTCCTGCACACGGAGAGCGCGCTAGCTGCTGAAACGTGAAGAAAGAAGCTGCAGAACACTGGCACTGAGCGTGCAGCTTTCCAGCGGAGAGAAAAAGCTACTTGAACACTCTGCAAGCCTTTCAACTCCCAAAAACATGCACATGGAAGGAGCTGCTGCAAAAGCGATGCTGTGCTCGCTGCTGCTCCTCCTGAAGCTCTGGCTGCTAAATCTGAGGCTTTCCTTCCAATTTCAAGCTGCAAAGCACTTGCTGAATTGCAGGGAAAGTCCGGGAGGCATTTGCTGTGCTGGCACACTTTCTCCTTCCTAGACAGAGTGGAAAAGCTTTTCCCTGCCGTGTAGGCGACAAGAGACGCATTAGACGGGGATCCGGAGCTGTCCGAAGGTAAGCGCCTGTTCCCGGCCTCTTTCGGCACAAGCCCCCGCTCCGGAGCACACCGCGGCCGGCAGGATGCTCTCTGCCGGCGAAGGTGCCGCTTCTCCGGCAAGGAAGCCTCAGCCGCTTCTCCTGCACACGGCGAGCGTGCTAGCAGGTGAAACGCGAAGAAAGAAGCTGCAGAACACTGGCACTGAGCGTGCAGCTTTCCAGCGGAGAGAAAAAGCTACTTGAACACTCTGCAAGCCTTTCTACTCCCAAAAACATGCACATGGAAGGAGCTGCTGCAAAAGCGATGCTGTGCTCGCTGCTGCTCCTCCTGAAGCTCTGGCTGCTAAATCTGAGGCTTTCCTTCCAATTTCAAGCTGCAAAGCACTTGCTGAATTGCAGGGAAAGTCCGGGAGGCATTTGCTGTGCTGGCACACTTTCTCCTTCCTAGACAGAGTGGAAAAGCTTTTCCCTGCCGTGTAGGCGACAAGAGACGCATTAGACGGGCATCCGGAGCTGTCCGAAGGTAAGCGCCTGTTCCCGGCCTCTTTCGGCACAAGCCCCCGCTCCGGAGCACACCGCGGCCGGCAGGATGCTCTCTGCCGGCGAAGGTGCCGCTTCTCCGGCAAGGAAGCCTCAGCCGCTTCTCCTGCACACGGCGAGCGTGCTAGCAGGTGAAACGCGAAGAAAGAAGCTGCAGAACACTGGCACTGAGCGTGCAGCTTTCCAGCGGAGAGAAAAAGCTACTTTAACACTCTGCAAGCCTTTCCACTCCCAAAAACATGCACATGGAAGGAGCTGCTGCAAAAGCGATGCTGTGCTCGCTGCTGCTCCTCCTGAAGCTCTGGCTGCTAAATCTGAGGCTTTCCTTCCAATTTCAAGCTGCAAAGCACTTGCTGAATTGCAGGGAAAGTCCGGGAGGCATTTGCTGTGCTGGCACACTTTCTCCTTCCTAGACAGAGTGGAAAAGCTTTTCCCTGCCGTGTAGGCGACAAGAGACGCATTGGACGGGCATCCGGAGCTGTCCGAAGGTAAGCGCCTGTTGCCGGCCTCTTTCGGCACAAGCCCCCGCTCCGGAGCGCACCGCGGCCGGCAGGATGCTCTCTGCCGGCGAAGGTGCCGCTTCTCCGGCAAGGAAGCCTCAGCCGCTTCTCCTGCACACGGAGAGCGTGCTAGCAGGTGAAACGTGAAGAAAGAAGCTGCAGAACACTGGCACTGAGCGTGCAGCTTTCCAGCGGAGAGAAAAAGCTACTTGAACACTCTGCAAGCCTTTCCACTCCCAAAAACATGCACATGGAAGGAGCTGCTGCAAAAGCGATGCTGTGCTCGCTGCTGCTCCTCCTGAAGCTCTGGCTGCTAAATCTGAGGCTTTCCTTCCAATTTCAAGCTGCAAAGCACTTGCTGAATTGCAGGGAAAGTCCGGGAGGCATTTGCTGTGCTGGCACACTTTCTCCTTCCTAGACAGAGTGGAAAAGCTTTTCCCTGCCGTGTAGGCGACAAGAGACGCATTGGACGGGCATCCGGAGCTGTCCGAAGGTAAGCGCCTGTTGCCGGCCTCTGTCGGCACAAGCCCCCGCTCCGGAGCGCACCGCGGCCGGCAGGATGCTCTCTGCCGGCGAAGGTGCCGCTTCTCCGGCAAGGAAGCCTCAGCCGCTTCTCCTGCACACGGAGAGCGCGCTAGCTGCTGAAACGTGAAGAAAGAAGCTGCAGAACACTGGCACTGAGCGTGCAGCTTTCCAGCGGAGAGAAAAAGCTACTTGAACACTCTGCAAGCCTTTCTACTCCCAAAAACATGCACATGGAAGGAGCTGCTGCAAAAGCGATGCTGTGCTCGCTGCTGCTCCTCCTGAAGCTCTGGCTGCTAAATCTGAGGCTTTCCTTCCAATTTCAAGCTGCAAAGCACTTGCTGAATTGCAGGGAAAGTCCGGGAGGCATTTGCTGTGCTGGCACACTTTCTCCTTCCTAGACAGAGTGGAAAAGCTTTTCCCTGCCGTGTAGGCGACAAGAGACGCATTAGACGGGCATCCGGAGCTGTCCGAAGGTAAGCGCCTGTTCCCGGCCTCTTTCGGCACAAGCCCCCGCTCCGGAGCACACCGCGGCCGGCAGGATGCTCTCTGCCGGCGAAGGTGCCGCTTCTCCGGCAAGGAAGCCTCAGCCGCTTCTCCTGCACACGGCGAGCGTGCTAGCAGGTGAAACGCGAAGAAAGAAGCTGCAGAACACTGGCACTGAGCGTGCAGCTTTCCAGCGGAGAGAAAAAGCTACTTTAACACTCTGCAAGCCTTTCCACTCCCAAAAACATGCACATGGAAGGAGCTGCTGCAAAAGCGATGCTGTGCTCGCTGCTGCTCCTCCTGAAGCTCTGGCTGCTAAATCTGAGGCTTTCCTTCCAATTTCAAGCTGCAAAGCACTTGCTGAATTGCAGGGAAAGTCCGGGAGGCATTTGCTGTGCTGGCACACTTTCTCCTTCCTAGACAGAGTGGAAAAGCTTTTCCCTGCCGTGTAGGCGACAAGAGACGCATTGGACGGGCATCCGGAGCTGTCCGAAGGTAAGCGCCTGTTGCCGGCCTCTTTCGGCACAAGCCCCCGCTCCGGAGCGCACCGCGGCCGGCAGGATGCTCTCTGCCGGCGAAGGTGCCGCTTCTCCGGCAAGGAAGCCTCAGCCGCTTCTCCTGCACACGGAGAGCGTGCTAGCTGCTGAAACGTGAAGAAAGAAGCTGCAGAAGACTGGCACTGAGCGTGCAGCTTTCCAGCGGAGAGAAAAAGCTACTTGAACACTCTGCAAGCCTTTCCACTCCCAAAAACATGCACATGGAAGGAGCTGCTGCAAAAGCGATGCTGTGCTCGCTGCTGCTCCTCCTGAAGCTCTGGCTGCTAAATCTGAGGCTTTCCTTCCAATTTCAAGCTGCAAAGCACTTGCTGAATTGCAGGGAAAGTCCGGGAGGCATTTGCTGTGCTGGCACACTTTCTCCTTCCTAGACAGAGTGGAAAAGCTTTTCCCTGCCGTGTAGGCGACAAGAGACGCTTTAGACGGGGATCCGGAGCTGTCCGAAGGTAAGCGCCTGTTGCCGGCCTCTTTCGGCACAAGCCCCCGCTCCGGAGCGCACCGCGGCCGGCAGGATGCTCTCTGCCGGCGAAGGTGCCGCTTCTCCGGCAAGGAAGCCTCGCCCGCTTCTCCAGCACACGGAGAGCGTGCTAGCTGCTGAAACGTGAAGAAAGAAGCTGCAGAACACTGGCACTGAGCGTGCAGCTTTCCAGCGGAGAGAAAAAGCTACTTGAACACTCTGCAAGCCTTTCCACTCCCAAAAACATGCACATGGAAGGAGCTGCTGCAAAAGCGATGCTGTGCTCGCTGCTGCTCCTCCTGAAGCTCTGGCTGCTAAATCTGAGGCTTTCCTTCCAATTTCAAGCTGCAAAGCACTTGCTGAATTGCAGGGAAAGTCCGGGAGGCATTTGCTGTGCTGGCACACTTTCTCCTTCCTAGACAGAGTGGAAAAGCTTTTCACTGCCGTGTAGGCGACAAGAGACGCATTGGACGGGCATCCAGAGCTGTCCGAAGGTAAGCGCCTGTTCCCGGCCTCTGTCGGCACAAGCCCCCGCTCCGGAGCACACCGCGGCCGGTAGGATGCTCTCTGCCGGCGAAGGTGCCGCTTCTCCGGCAAGGAAGCCTCAGCCGCTTCTCCTGCACACGGCGAGCGTGCTAGCTGCTGAAACGCGAAGAAAGAAGCTGCAGAACACTGGCACTGAGCGTGCAGCTTTCCAGCGGAGAGAAAAAGCTACTTGAACACTCTGCAAGCCTTTCCACTCCCAAAAACATGCACATGGAAGGAGCTGCTGCAAAAGCGATGCTGTGCTCGCTGCTGCTCCTCCTGAAGCTCTGGCTGCTAAATCTGAGGCTTTCCTTCCAATTTCAAGCTGCAAAGCACTTGCTGAATTGCAGGGAAAGTCCGGGAGGCATTTGCTGTGCTGGCACACTTTCTCCTTCCTAGACAGAGTGGAAAAGCTTTTCCCTGCCGTGTAGGCGACAAGAGACGCATTAGACGGGCATCCGGAGCTGTCCGAAGGTAAGCGCCTGTTGCCGGCCTCTTTCGGCACAAGCCCCCGCTCCGGAGCGCACCGCGGCCGGCAGGATGCTCTCTGCCGGCGAAGGTGCCGCTTCTCCGGCAAGGAATCCTCAGCCGCTTCTCCTGCACACGGAGAGCGCGCTAGCTGCTGAAACGTGAAGAAAGAAGCTGCAGAACACTGGCACTGAGCGTGCAGCTTTCCAGCGGAGAGAAAAAGCTACTTGAACACTCTGCAAGCCTTTCTACTCCCAAAAACATGCACATGGAAGGAGCTGCTGCAAAAGCGATGCTGTGCTCGCTGCTGCTCCTCCTGAAGCTCTGGCTGCTAAATCTGAGGCTTTCCTTCCAATTTCAAGCTGCAAAGCACTTGCTGAATTGCAGGGAAAGTCCGGGAGGCATTTGCTGTGCTGGCACACTTTCTCCTTCCTAGACAGAGTGGAAAAGCTTTTCCCTGCCGTGTAGGCGACAAGAGACGCATTAGACGGGCATCCGGAGCTGTCCGAAGGTAAGCGCCTGTTCCCGGCCTCTTTCGGCACAAGCCCCCGCTCCGGAGCACACCGCGGCCGGCAGGATGCTCTCTGCCGGCGAAGGTGCCGCTTCTCCGGCAAGGAAGCCTCAGCCGCTTCTCCTGCACACGGCGAGCGTGCTAGCAGGTGAAACGCGAAGAAAGAAGCTGCCGAACACTGGCACTGAGCGTGCAGCTTTCCAGCGGAGAGAAAAAGCTACTTTAACACTCTGCAAGCCTTTCCACTCCCAAAAACATGCACATGGAAGGAGCTGCTGCAAAAGCGATGCTGTGCTCGCTGCTGCTCCTCCTGAAGCTCTGGCTGCTAAATCTGAGGCTTTCCTTCCAATTTCAAGCTGCAAAGCACTTGCTGAATTGCAGGGAAAGTCCGGGAGGCATTTGCTGTGCTGGCACACTTTCTCCTTCCTAGACAGAGTGGAAAAGCTTTTCCCTGCCGTGTAGGCGACAAGAGACGCATTGGACGGGCATCCGGAGCTGTCCGAAGGTAAGCGCCTGTTCCCGGCCTCTTTCGGCACAAGCCCCCGCTCCGGAGCGCACCGCGGCCGGCAGGATGCTCTCTGCCGGCGAAGGTGCCGCTTCTCCGGCAAGGAAGCCTCAGCCGCTTCTCCTGCACACGGAGAGCGTGCTAGCTGCTGAAACGTGAAGAAAGAAGCTGCAGAACACTGGCACTGAGCGTGCAGCTTTCCAGCGGAGAGAAAAAGCTACTTGAACACTCTGCAAGCCTTTCCACTCTCAAAAACATGCACATGGAAGGAGCTGCTGCAAAAGCGATGCTGTGCTCGCTGCTGCTCCTCCTGAAGCTCTGGCTGCTAAATCTGAGGCTTTCCTTCCAATTTCAAGCTGCAAAGCACTTGCTGAATTGCAGGGAAAGTCCGGGAGGCATTTGCTGTGCTGGCACACTTTCTCCTTCCTAGACAGAGTGGAAAAGCTTTTCCCTGCCGTGTAGGCGACAAGAGACGCATTAGACGGGCATCCGGAGCTGTCCGAAGGTAAGCGCCTGTTCCCGGCCTCTTTCGGCACAAGCCCCCGCTCCGGAGCGCACCGCGGCCGGCAGGATGCTCTCTGCCGGCGAAGGTGCCGCTTCTCCGGCAAGGAAGCCTCAGCCGCTTCTCCTGCACACGGAGAGCGTGGTAGCTGCTGAAACGCGAAGAAAGAAGTTGCAGAGCACTGGCACTGAGCGTGCAGCTTTCCAGCGGAGAGAAAAAGCTACGTGAACACTCTGCAAGCCTTTCCACTCCCAAAAACATGCACATGGAAGGAGCTGCTGCAAAAGCGATGCTGTGCTCGCTGCTGCTCCTCCTGAAGCTCTGGCTGCTAAATCTGAGGCTTTCCTTCCAATTTCAAGCTGCAAAGCACTTGCTGAATTGCAGGGAAAGTCCGGGAGGCATTTGCTGTGCTGGCACACTTTCTCCTTCCTAGACAGAGTGGAAAAGCTTTTCCCTGCCGTGTAGGCGACAAGAGACGCATTGGACGGGCATCCGGAGCTGTCCGAAGGTAAGCGCCTGTTCCCGGCCTCTGTCGGCACAAGCCCCCGCTCCGGAGCGCACCGCGGCCGGCAGGATGCTCTCTGCCGGCGAAGGTGCCGCTTCTCCGGCAAGGAAGCCTCGCCCGCTTCTCCAGCACACGGAGAGCGTGCTAGCTGCTGAAACGTGAAGAAAGAAGCTGCAGAACACTGGCACTGAGCGTGCAGCTTTCCAGCGGAGAGAAAAAGCTACTTGAACACTCTGCAAGCCTTCCAACTCCCAAAAACATGCACATGGAAGGAGCTGCTGCAAAAGCGATGCTGTGCTCGCTGCTGCTGCTCCTGAAGCTCTGGCTGCTAAATCTGAGGCTTTCCTTCCAATTTCAAGCTGCAAAGCACTTGCTGAATTGCAGGGAAAGTCCGGGAGGCATTTGCTGTGCTGGCACACTTTCTCCTTCCTAGACAGAGTGGAAAAGCTTTTCCCTGCCGTGTAGGCGACAAGAGACGCATTAGACGGGCATCCGGAGCTGTCCGAAGGTAAGCGCCTGTTGCCGGCCTCTTTCGGCACAAGCCCCCGCTCCGGAGCGCACCGCGGCCGGCCGGAGGCTCTCTGCCGGCGAAGGTGCCGCTTCTCCGGCAAGGAAGCCTCAGCCGCTTCTCCAGCACACGGAGAGCGTGCTAGCTGCTGAAACGTGAAGAAAGAAGCTGCAGAACACTGGCACTGAGCCTGCAGCTTTCCAGCGGAGAGAAAAAGCTACTTGAACACTCTGCAAGCCTTTCCACTCCCAAAAACATGCACATGGAAGGAGCTGCTGCAAAAGCGATGCTGTGCTCGCTGCTGCTGCTCCTGAAGCTCTGGCTGCTAAATCTGAGGCTTTCCTTCCAATTTCAAGCTGCAAAGCACTTGCTGAATTGCAGGGAAAGTCCGGGAGGCATTTGCTGTGCTGGCACACTTTCTCCTTCCTAGACAGAGTGGAAAAGCTTTTCCCTGCCGTGTAGGCGACAAGAGACGCATTAGACGGGCATCCGGAGCTGTCCGAAGGTAAGCGCCTGTTCCCGGCCTCTTTCGGCACAAGCCCCCGCTCCGGAGCACACCGCGGCCGGCAGGATGCTCTCTGCCGGCGAAGGTGCCGCTTCTCCGGCAAGGAAGCCTCAGCCGCTTCTCCTGCACACGGCGAGCGTGCTAGCTGCTGAAACGCGAAGAAAGAAGCTGCAGAACACTGGCACTGAGCGTGCAGCTTTCCAGCGGAGAGAAAAAGCTACTTTAACACTCTGCAAGCCTTTCCACTCCCAAAAACATGCACATGGAAGGAGCTGCTGCAAAAGCGATGCTGTGCTCGCTGCTGCTCCTCCTGAAGCTCTGGCTGCTAAATCTGAGGCTTTCCTTCCAATTTCAAGCTGCAAAGCACTTGCTGAATTGCAGGGAAAGTCCGGGAGGCATTTGCTGTGCTGGCACACTTTCTCCTTCCTAGACAGAGTGGAAAAGCTTTTCCCTGCCGTGTAGGCGACAAGAGACGCATTAGACGGGCATCCGGAGCTGTCCGAAGGTAAGCGCCTGTTCCCGGCCTCTTTCGGCACAAGCCCCCGCTCCGGAGCGCACCGCGGCCGGCAGGATGCTCTCTGCCGGCGAAGGTGCCGCTTCTCCGGCAAGGAAGCCTCAGCCGCTTCTCCAGCACACGGAGAGCGTGCTAGCTGCTGAAACGTGAAGAAAGAAGCTGCAGAACACTGGCACTGAGCGTGCAGCTTTCCAGCGGAGAGAAAAAGCTACTTGAACACTCTGCAAGCCTTTCCACTCCCAAAAACATGCACATGGAAGGAGCTGCTGCAAAAGTGATGCTGTGCTCGCTGCTGCTCCTCCTGAAGCTCTGGCTGCTAAATCTGAGGCTTTCCTTCCAATTTCAAGCTGCAAAGCACTTGCTGAATTGCAGGGAAAGTCCGGGAGGCATTTGCTGTGCTGGCACACTTTCTCCTTCCTAGACAGAGTGGAAAAGCTTTTCCCTGCCGTGTAGGCGACAAGAGACGCATTAGACGGGCATCCGGAGCTGTCCGAAGGTAAGCGCCTGTTCCCGGCCTCTTTCGGCACAAGCCCCCGCTCCGGAGCGCACCGGGGCCGGCAGGATGCTCTCTGCCGGCGAAGGTGCCGCTTCTCCGGCAAGGAAGCCTCAGCCGCTTCTCCTGCACACGGAGAGCGTGCTAGCTGCTGAAACGTGAAGAAAGAAGCTGCAGAACACTGGCACTGAGCGTGCAGCTTTCCAGCGGAGAGAAAAAGCTACTTGAACACTCTGCAAGCCTTTCCACTCCCAAAAACATGCACATGGAAGGAGCTGCTGCAAAAGCGATGCTGTGCTCGCTGCTGCTCCTCCTGAAGCTCTGGCTGCTAAATCTGAGGCTTTCCTTCCAATTTCAAGCTGCAAAGCACTTGCTGAATTGCAGGGAAAGTCCGGGAGGCATTTGCTGTGCTGGCACACTTTCTCCTTCCTAGACAGAGTGGAAAAGCTTTTCCCTGCCGTGTAGGCGACAAGAGACGCATTAGACGGGCATCCGGAGCTGTCCGAAGGTAAGCGCCTGTTCCCGGCCTCTTTCGGCACAAGCCCCCGCTCCGGAGCGCACCGCGGCCGGCAGGATGCTCTCTGCCGGCGAAGGTGCCGCTTCTCCGGCAAGGAAGCCTCAGCCGCTTCTCCTGCACACGGAGAGCGCGCTAGCTGCTGAAACGTGAAGAAAGAAGCTGCAGAACACTGGCACTGAGCGTGCAGCTTTCCAGCGGAGAGAAAAAGCTACTTGAACACTCCGCAAGCCTTTCCACTCCCAAAAACATGCACATGGAAGGAGCTGCTGCAAAAGCGATGCTGTGCTCGCTGCTGCTCCTCCTGAAGCTCTGGCTGCTAAATCTGAGGCTTTCCTTCCAATTTCAAGCTGCAAAGCACTTGCTGAATTGCAGGGAAAGTCCGGGAGGCATTTGCTGTGCTGGCACACTTTCTCCTTCCTAGACAGAGTGGAAAAGCTTTTCCCTGCCGTGTAGGCGACAAGAGACGCATTGGACGGGCATCCGGAGCTGTCCGAAGGTAAGCGCCTGTTCCCGGCCTCTTTCGGCACAAGCCCCCGCTCCGGAGCGCACCGCGGCCGGCAGGATGCTCTCTGCCGGCGAAGGTGCCGCTTCTCCGGCAAGGAAGCCTCAGCCGCTTCTCCTGCACACGGAGAGCGTGCTAGCTGCTGAAACGTGAAGAAAGAAGCTGCAGAACACTGGCACTGAGCGTGCAGCTTTCCAGCGGAGAGAAAAAGCTACTTGAACACTCTGCAAGCCTTTCCACTCTCAAAAACATGCACATGGAAGGAGCTGCTGCAAAAGCGATGCTGTGCTCGCTGCTGCTCCTCCTGAAGCTCTGGCTGCTAAATCTGAGGCTTTCCTTCCAATTTCAAGCTGCAAAGCACTTGCTGAATTGCAGGGAAAGTCCGGGAGGCATTTGCTGTGCTGGCACACTTTCTCCTTCCTAGACAGAGTGGAAAAGCTTTTCCCTGCCGTGTAGGCGACAAGAGACGCATTAGACGGGCATCCGGAGCTGTCCGAAGGTAAGCGCCTGTTGCCGGCCTCTTTCGGCACAAGCCCCCGCTCCGGAGCGCACCGCGGCCGGCAGGATGCTCTCTGCCGGCGAAGGTGCCGCTTCTCCGGCAAGGAAGCCTCAGCCGCTTCTCCTGCACACGGAGAGCGCGCTAGCTGCTGAAACGTGAAGAAAGAAGCTGCAGAACACTGGCACTGAGCGTGCAGCTTTCCAGCGGAGAGAAAAAGCTACGTGAACACTCTGCAAGCCTTTCCACTCCCAAAAACATGCACATGGAAGGAGCTGCTGCAAAAGCGATGCTGTGCTCGCTGCTGCTCCTCCTGAAGCTCTGGCTGCTAAATCTGAGGCTTTCCTTCCAATTTCAAGCTGCAAAGCACTTGCTGAATTGCAGGGAAAGTCCGGGAGGCATTTGCTGTGCTGGCACACTTTCTCCTTCCTAGACAGAGTGGAAAAGCTTTTCCCTGCCGTGTAGGCGACAAGAGACGCATTGGACGGGCATCCGGAGCTGTCCGAAGGTAAGCGCCTGTTCCCGGCCTCTGTCGGCACAAGCCCCCGCTCCGGAGCGCACCGCGGCCGGCAGGATGCTCTCTGCCGGCGAAGGTGCCGCTTCTCCGGCAAGGAAGCCTCGCCCGCTTCTCCAGCACACGGAGAGCGTGCTAGCTGCTGAAACGTGAAGAAAGAAGTTGCAGAACACTGGCACTGAGCGTGCAGCTTTCCAGCGGAGAGAAAAAGCTACTTGAACACTCTGCAAGCCTTTCCACTCCCAAAAACATGCACATGGAAGGAGCTGCTGCAAAAGCGATGCTGTGCTCGCTGCTGCTCCTCCTGAAGCTCTGGCTGCTAAATCTGAGGCTTTCCTTCCAATTTCAAGCTGCAAAGCACTTGCTGAATTGCAGGGAAAGTCCGGGAGGCATTTGCTGTGCTGGCACACTTTCTCCTTCCTAGACAGAGTGGAAAAGCTTTTCCCTGCCGTGTAGGCGACAAGAGACGCATTGGACGGGCATCCGGAGCTGTCCGAAGGTAAGCGCCTGTTCCCGGCCTCTTTCGGCACAAGCCCCCGCTCCGGAGCGCACCGCGGCCGGCAGGATGCTCTCTGCCGGCGAAGGTGCCGCTTCTCCGGCAAGGAAGCCTCGCCCGCTTCTCCAGCACACGGAGAGCGTGCTAGCTGCTGAAACGTGAAGAAAGAAGCTGCAGAACACTGGCACTGAGCGTGCAGCTTTCCAGCGGAGAGAAAAAGCTACTTGAACACTCTACAAGCCTTTCCACTCCCAAAAACCAGCACATAGAAGGAGCTGCTGCAAAAGCGATGCTGTGCTCGCTGCTGCTCCTCCTGAAGCTCTGGCTGCTAAATCTGAGGCTTTCCTTCCAATTTCAAGCTGCAAAGCACTTGCTGAATTGCAGGGAAAGTCCGGGAGGCATTTGCTGTGCTGGCACACTTTCTCCTTCCTAGACAGAGTGGAAAAGCTTTTCCCTGCCGTGTAGGCGACAAGAGACGCATTAGACGGGCATCCGGAGCTGTCCGAAGGTAAGCGCCTGTTGCCGGCCTCTTTCGGCACAAGCCCCCGCTCCGGAGCGCACCGCGGCCGGCAGGATGCTCTCTGCCGGCGAAGGTGCCGCTTCTCCGGCAAGGAAGCCTCAGCCGCTTCTCCAGCACACGGAGAGCGTGGTAGCTGCTGAAACGCGAAGAAAGAAGTTGCAGAACACTGGCACTGAGCGTGCAGCTTTCCAGCGGAGAGAAAAAGCTACTTGAACACTCTGCAAGCCTTTCCACTCCCAAAAACATGCACATGGAAGGAGCTGCTGCAAAAGCGATGCTGTGCTCGCTGCTGCTCCTCCTGAAGCTCTGGCTGCTAAATCTGAGGCTTTCCTTCCAATTTCAAGCTGCAAAGCACTTGCTGAATTGCAGGGAAAGTCCGGGAGGCATTTGCTGTGCTGGCACACTTTCTCCTTCCTAGACAGAGTGGAAAAGCTTTTCCCTGCCGTGTAGGCGACAAGAGACGCATTAGACGGGCATCCGGAGCTGTCCGAAGGTAAGCGCCTGTTGCCGGCCTCTTTCGGCACAAGCCCCCGCTCCGGAGCGCACCGCGGCCGGCAGGATGCTCTCTGCCGGCGAAGGTGCCGCTTCTCCGGCAAGGAAGCCTCGCCCGCTTCTCCAGCACACGGAGAGCGTGCTAGCTGCTGAAACGTGAAGAAAGAAGCTGCAGAACACTGGCACTGAGCGTGCAGCTTTCCAGCGGAGAGAAAAAGCTACTTGAACACTCTGCAAGCCTTTCCACTCCCAAAAACATGCACATGGAAGGAGCTGCTGCAAAAGCGATGCTGTGCTCGCTGCTGCTCCTCCTGAAGCTCTGGCTGCTAAATCTGAGGCTTTCCTTCCAATTTCAAGCTGCAAAGCACTTGCTGAATTGCAGGGAAAGTCCGGGAGGCATTTGCTGTGCTGGCACACTTTCTCCTTCCTAGACAGAGTGGAAAAGCTTTTCCCTGCCGTGTAGGCGACAAGAGACGCATTGGACGGGCATCCGGAGCTGTCCGAAGGTAAGCGCCTGTTGCCGGCCTCTTTCGGCACAAGCCCCCGCTCCGGAGCGCACCGCGGCCGGCAGGATGCTCTCTGCCGGCGAAGGTGCCGCTTCTCCGGCAAGGAAGCCTCAGCCGCTTCTCCTGCACACGGAGAGCGTGCTAGCTGCTGAAACGTGAAGAAAGAAGCTGCAGAACACTGGCACTGAGCGTGCAGCTTTCCAGCGGAGAGAAAAAGCTACTTGAACACTCTGCAAGCCTTTCCACTCCCAAAAACATGCACATGGAAGGAGCTGCTGCAAAAGCGATGCTGTGCTCGCTGCTGCTCCTCCTGAAGCTCTGGCTGCTAAATCTGAGGCTTTCCTTCCAATTTCAAGCTGCAAAGCACTTGCTGAATTGCAGGGAAAGTCCGGGAGGCATTTGCTGTGCTGGCACACTTTCTCCTTCCTAGACAGAGTGGAAAAGCTTTTCCCTGCCGTGTAGGCGACAAGAGACGCATTGGACGGGCATCCGGAGCTGTCCGAAGGTAAGCGCCTGTTGCCGGCCTCTTTCGGCACAAGCCCCCGCTCCGGAGCGCACCGCGGCCGGCAGGATGCTCTCTGCCGGCGAAGGTGCCGCTTCTCCGGCAAGGAAGCCTCAGCCGCTTCTCCTGCACACGGAGAGCGCGCTAGCTGCTGAAGCGCGAAGAAAGAAGCTGCAGAACACTGGCACTGAGCGTGCAGCTTTCCAGCGGAGAGAAAAAGCCACGTGAACACTCTGCAAGCCTTTCCACTCCCAAAAACATGCACATGGAAGGAGCTGCTGCAAAAGCGATGCTGTGCTCGCTGCTGCTCCTCCTGAAGCTCTGGCTGCTAAATCTGAGGCTTTCCTTCCAATTTCAAGCTGCAAAGCACTTGCTGAATTGCAGGGAAAGTCCGGGAGGCATTTGCTGTGCTGGCACACTTTCTCCTTCCTAGACAGAGTGGAAAAGCTTTTCCCTGCCGTGTAGGCGACAAGAGACGCATTAGATGGGCATCCGGAGCTGTCCGAAGGTAAGCGCCTGTTCCCGGCCTCTTTCGGCACAAGCCCCCGCTCCGGAGCACACCGCGGCCGGCAGGATGCTCTCTGCCGGCGAAGGTGCCGCTTCTCCGGCAAGGAAGCCTCGCCCGCTTCTCCAGCACACGGCGAGCGTGGTAGCTGCTGAAACGCGAAGAAAGAATTTGCAGAACACTGGCACTGAGCGTGCAGCTTTCCAGCGGAGAGAAAAAGCTACTTGAACACTCTACAAGCCTTTCCACTCTCAAAAACCAGCACATAGAAGGAGCTGCTGCAAAAGCGATGCTGTGCTCGCTGCTGCTCCTCCTGAAGCTCTGGCTGCTAAATCTGAGGCTTTCCTTCCAATTTCAAGCTGCAAAGCACTTGCTGAATTGCAGGGAAAGTCCGGGAGGCATTTGCTGTGCTGGCACACTTTCTCCTTCCTAGACAGAGTGGAAAAGCTTTTCCCTGCCGTGTAGGCGACAAGAGACGCATTGGACGGGCATCCGGAGCTGTCCGAAGGTAAGCGCCTGTTGCCGGCCTCTTTCGGCACAAGCCCCCGCTCCGGAGCGCACCGCGGCCGGCAGGATGCTCTCTGCCGGCGAAGGTGCCGCTTCTCCGGCAAGGAAGCCTCAGCCGCTTCTCCTGCACACGGAGAGCGTGCTAGCTGCTGAAGCGCGAAGAAAGAAGCTGCAGAACACTGGCACTGAGCGTGCAGCTTTCCAGCGGAGAGAAAAAGCCACGTGAACACTCTGCAAGCCTTTCCACTCCCAAAAACATGCACATGGAAGGAGCTGCTGCAAAAGCGATGCTGTGCTCGCTGCTGCTCCTCCTGAAGCTCTGGCTGCTAAATCTGAGGCTTTCCTTCCAATTTCAAGCTGCAAAGCACTTGCTGAATTGCAGGGAAAGTCCGGGAGGCATTTGCTGTGCTGGCACACTTTCTCCTTCCTAGACAGAGTGGAAAAGCTTTTCCCTGCCGTGTAGGCGACAAGAGACGCATTAGATGGGCATCCGGAGCTGTCCGAAGGTAAGCGCCTGTTCCCGGCCTCTTTCGGCACAAGCCCCCGCTCCGGAGCACACCGCGGCCGGCAGGATGCTCTCTGCCGGCGAAGGTGCCGCTTCTCCGGCAAGGAAGCCTCGCCCGCTTCTCCAGCACACGGCGAGCGTGGTAGCTGCTGAAACGCGAAGAAAGAATTTGCAGAACACTGGCACTGAGCGTGCAGCTTTCCAGCGGAGAGAAAAAGCTACTTGAACACTCTACAAGCCTTTCCACTCTCAAAAACCAGCACATAGAAGGAGCTGCTGCAAAAGCGATGCTGTGCTCGCTGCTGCTCCTCCTGAAGCTCTGGCTGCTAAATCTGAGGCTTTCCTTCCAATTTCAAGCTGCAAAGCACTTGCTGAATTGCAGGGAAAGTCCGGGAGGCATTTGCTGTGCTGGCACACTTTCTCCTTCCTAGACAGAGTGGAAAAGCTTTTCCCTGCCGTGTAGGCGACAAGAGACGCATTGGACGGGCATCCGGAGCTGTCCGAAGGTAAGCGCCTGTTGCCGGCCTCTTTCGGCACAAGCCCCCGCTCCGGAGCACACCGCGGCCGGCAGGATGCTCTCTGCCGGCGAAGGTGCCGCTTCTCCGGCAAGGAAGCCTCGCCCGCTTCTCCAGCACACGGAGAGCGTGCTAGCTGCTGAAACGTGAAGAAAGAAGCTGCAGAACACCGGCACTGAGCGTGCAGCTTTCCAGCGGAGAGAAAAAGCTACTTGAACACTCTGCAAGCCTTTCCACTCCCAAAAACATGCACATGGAAGGAGCTGCTGCAAAAGCGATGCTGTGCTCGCTGCTGCTCCTCCTGAAGCTCTGGCTGCTAAATCTGAGGCTTTCCTTCCAATTTCAAGCTGCAAAGCACTTGCTGAATTGCAGGGAAAGTCCGGGAGGCATTTGCTGTGCTGGCACACTTTCTCCTTCCTAGACAGAGTGGAAAAGCTTTTCCCTGCCGTGTAGGCGACAAGAGACGCATTGGACGGGCATCCGGAGCTGTCCGAAGGTAAGCGCCTGTTGCCGGCCTCTTTCGGCACAAGCCCCCGCTCCGGAGCGCACCGCGGCCGGCAGGATGCTCTCTGCCGGCGAAGGTGCCGCTTCTCCGGCAAGGAAGCCTCAGCCGCTTCTCCTGCACACGGAGAGCGTGCTAGCTGCTGAAGCGCGAAGAAAGAAGCTGCAGAACACTGGCACTGAGCGTGCAGCTTTCCAGCGGAGAGAAAAAGCTACTTGAACACTCTGCAAGCCTTTCTACTCCCAAAAACATGCACATGGAAGGAGCTGCTGCAAAAGCGATGCTGTGCTCGCTGCTGCTTCTCCTGAAGCTCTGGCTGCTAAATCTGAGGCTTTCCTTCCAATTTCAAGCTGCAAAGCACTTGCTGAATTGCAGGGAAAGTCCGGGAGGCATTTGCTGTGCTGGCACACTTTCTCCTTCCTAGACAGAGTGGAAAAGCTTTTCCCTGCCGTGTAGGCGACAAGAGACGCATTGGACGGGCATCCGGAGCTGTCCGAAGGTAAGCGCCTGTTCCCGGCCTCTTTCGGCACAAGCCCCCGCTCCGGAGCGCACCGCGGCCGGCAGGATGCTCTCTGCCGGCGAAGGTGCCGCTTCTCCGGCAAGGAAGCCTCAGCCGCTTCTCCTGCACACGGAGAGCGTGCTAGCTGCTGAAACGTGAAGAAAGAAGCTGCAGAACACTGGCACTGAGCGTGCAGCTTTCCAGCGGAGAGAAAAAGCTACTTGGACACTCTGCAAGCCTTTCCACTCCCAAAAACATGCACATGGAAGGAGCTGCTGCAAAAGCGATGCTGTGCTCGCTGCTGCTCCTCCTGAAGCTCTGGCTGCTAAATCTGAGGCTTTCCTTCCAATTTCAAGCTGCAAAGCACTTGCTGAATTGCAGGGAAAGTCCGGGAGGCATTTGCTGTGCTGGCACACTTTCTCCTTCCTAGACAGAGTGGAAAAGCTTTTCCCTGCCGTGTAGGCGACAAGAGACGCATTAGACGGGGATCCGGAGCTGTCCGAAGGTAAGCGCCTGTTGCCGGCCTCTTTCGGCACAAGCCCCCGCTCCGGAGCGCACCGCGGCCGGCAGGATGCTCTCTGCCGGCGAAGGTGCCGCTTCTCCGGCAAGGAAGCCTCAGCCGCTTCTCCTGCACACGGAGAGCGTGCTAGCTGCTGAAACGTGAAGAAAGAAGTTGCAGAGCACTGGCACTGAGCGTGCAGCTTTCCAGCGGAGAGAAAAAGCTACGTGAACACTCTGCAAGCCTTTCCACTCCCAAAAACATGCACATGGAAGGAGCTGCTGCAAAAGCGATGCTGTGCTCGCTGCTGCTCCTCCTGAAGCTCTGGCTGCTAAATCTGAGGCTTTCCTTCCAATTTCAAGCTGCAAAGCACTTGCTGAATTGCAGGGAAAGTCCGGGAGGCATTTGCTGTGCTGGCACACTTTCTCCTTCCTAGACAGAGTGGAAAAGCTTTTCCCTGCCGTGTAGGCGACAAGAGACGCATTGGACGGGCATCCGGAGCTGTCCGAAGGTAAGCGCCTGTTCCCGGCCTCTGTCGGCACAAGCCCCCGCTCCGGAGCGCACCGCGGCCGGCAGGATGCTCTCTGCCGGCGAAGGTGCCGCTTCTCCGTCAAGGAAGCCTCGCCCGCTTCTCCAGCACACGGAGAGCGTGCTAGCTGCTGAAACGTGAAGAAAGAAGTTGCAGAACACTGGCACTGAGCGTGCAGCTTTCCAGCGGAGAGAAAAAGCTACTTGAACACTCTGCAAGCCTTTCCACTCCCAAAAACATGCACATGGAAGGAGCTGCTGCAAAAGCGATGCTGTGCTCGCTGCTGCTCCTCCTGAAGCTCTGGCTGCTAAATCTGAGGCTTTCCTTCCAATTTCAAGCTGCAAAGCACTTGCTGAATTGCAGGGAAAGTCCGGGAGGCATTTGCTGTGCTGGCACACTTTCTCCTTCCTAGACAGAGTGGAAAAGCTTTTCCCTGCCGTGTAGGCGACAAGAGACGCATTAGACGGGCATCCGGAGCTGTCCGAAGGTAAGCGCCTGTTCCCGGCCTCTTTCGGCACAAGCCCCCGCTCCGGAGCGCACCGCGGCCGGCAGGATGCTCTCTGCCGGCGAAGGTGCCGCTTCTCCGGCAAGGAAGCCTCAGCCGCTTCTCCAGCACACGGAGAGCGTGCTAGCTGCTGAAACGTGAAGAAAGAAGCTGCAGAACACTGGCACTGAGCGTGCAGCTTTCCAGCGGAGAGAAAAAGCTACTTGAACACTCTGCAAGCCTTTCCACTCCCAAAAACATGCACATGGAAGGAGCTGCTGCAAAAGCGATGCTGTGCTCGCTGCTGCTCCTCCTGAAGCTCTGGCTGCTAAATCTGAGGCTTTCCTTCCAATTTCAAGCTGCAAAGCACTTGCTGAATTGCAGGGAAAGTCCGGGAGGCATTTGCTGTGCTGGCACACTTTCTCCTTCCTAGACAGAGTGGAAAAGCTTTTCCCTGCCGTGTAGGCGACAAGAGACGCATTAGACGGGCATCCGGAGCTGTCCGAAGGTAAGCGCCTGTTGCCGGCCTCTTTCGGCACAAGCCCCCGCTCCGGAGCACACCGCGGCCGGCAGGATGCTCTCTGCCGGCGAAGGTGCCGCTTCTCCGGCAAGGAAGCCTCAGCCGCTTCTCCTGCACACGGAGAGCGCGCTAGCTGCTGAAACGTGAAGAAAGAAGCTGCAGAACACTGGCACTGAGCGTGCAGCTTTCCAGCGGAGAGAAAAAGCTACTTGAACACTCCGCAAGCCTTTCCACTCCCAAAAACATGCACATGGAAGGAGCTGCTGCAAAAGCGATGCTGTGCTCGCTGCTGCTCCTCCTGAAGCTCTGGCTGCTAAATCTGAGGCTTTCCTTCCAATTTCAAGCTGCAAAGCACTTGCTGAATTGCAGGGAAAGTCCGGGAGGCATTTGCTGTGCTGGCACACTTTCTCCTTCCTAGACAGAGTGGAAAAGCTTTTCCCTGCCGTGTAGGCGACAAGAGACGCATTAGACGGGGATCCGGAGCTGTCCGAAGGTAAGCGCCTGTTCCCGGCCTCTTTCGGCACAAGCCCCCGCTCCGGAGCACACCGCGGCCGGCAGGATGCTCTCTGCCGGCGAAGGTGCCGCTTCTCCGGCAAGGAAGCCTCAGCCGCTTCTCCTGCACACGGCGAGCGTGCTAGCAGGTGAAACGCGAAGAAAGAAGCTGCAGAACACTGGCACTGAGCGTGCAGCTTTCCAGCGGAGAGAAAAAGCTACTTGAACACTCTGCAAGCCTTTCCACTCCCAAAAACATGCACATGGAAGGAGCTGCTGCAAAAGCGATGCTGTGCTCGCTGCTGCTCCTCCTGAAGCTCTGGCTGCTAAATCTGAGGCTTTCCTTCCAATTTCAAGCTGCAAAGCAGTTGCTGAATTGCAGGGAAAGTCCGGGAGGCATTTGCTGTGCTGGCACACTTTCTCCTTCCTAGACAGAGTGGAAAAGCTTTTCCCTGCCGTGTAGGCGACAAGAGACGCATTAGACGGGCATCCGGAGCTGTCCGAAGGTAAGCGCCTGTTGCCGGCCTCTTTCGGCACAAGCCCCCGCTCCGGAGCGCACCGCGGCCGGCAGGATGCTCTCTGCCGGCGAAGGTGCCGCTTCTCCGGCAAGGAAGCCTCAGCCGCTTCTCCTGCACACGGAGAGCGTGCTAGCTGCTGAAACGTGAAGAAAGAAGCTGCAGAACACTGGCACTGAGCGTGCAGGTTTTCTAGCGGAGAGAAAAAGCTACTTTAACACTCTGCAAGCCTTTCCACTCCCAAAAACATGCACATGGAAGGAGCTGCTGCAAAAGCGATGCTGTGCTCGCTGCTGCTCCTCCTGAAGCTCTGGCTGCTAAATCTGAGGCTTTCCTTCCAATTTCAAGCTGCAAAGCACTTGCTGAATTGCAGGGAAAGTCCGGGAGGCATTTGCTGTGCTGGCACACTTTCTCCTTCCTAGACAGAGTGGAAAAGCTTTTCCCTGCCGTGTAGGCGACAAGAGACGCATTGGACGGGCATCCGGAGCTGTCCGAAGGTAAGCGCCTGTTCCCGGCCTCTTTCGGCACAAGCCCCCGCTCCGGAGCGCACCGCGGCCGGCAGGATGCTCTCTGCCGGCGAAGGTGCCGCTTCTCCGGCAAGGAAGCCTCAGCCGCTTCTCCTGCACACGGAGAGCGTGCTAGCTGCTGAAACGTGAAGAAAGAAGCTGCAGAACACTGGCACTGAGCGTGCAGCTTTCCAGCGGAGAGAAAAAGCTACTTGAACACTCTGCAAGCCTTTCCACTCTCAAAAACATGCACATGGAAGGAGCTGCTGCAAAAGCGATGCTGTGCTCGCTGCTGCTCCTCCTGAAGCTCTGGCTGCTAAATCTGAGGCTTTCCTTCCAATTTCAAGCTGCAAAGCACTTGCTGAATTGCAGGGAAAGTCCGGGAGGCATTTGCTGTGCTGGCACACTTTCTCCTTCCTAGACAGAGTGGAAAAGCTTTTCCCTGCCGTGTAGGCGACAAGAGACGCATTGGACGGGCATCCGGAGCTGTCCGAAGGTAAGCGCCTGTTCCCGGCCTCTGTCGGCACAAGCCCCCGCTCCGGAGCGCACCGCGGCCGGCAGGATGCTCTCTGCCGGCGAAGGTGCCGCTTCTCCGGCAAGGAAGCCTCAGCCGCTTCTCCTGCACACGGAGAGCGTGCTAGCTGCTGAAGCGCGAAGAAAGAAGCTGCAGAACACTGGCACTGAGCGTGCAGCTTTCCAGCGGAGAGAAAAAGCTACTTGAACACTCTGCAAGCCTTTCTACTCCCAAAAACATGCACATGGAAGGAGCTGCTGCAAAAGCGATGCTGTGCTCGCTGCTGCTTCTCCTGAAGCTCTGGCTGCTAAATCTGAGGCTTTCCTTCCAATTTCAAGCTGCAAAGCACTTGCTGAATTGCAGGGAAAGTCCGGGAGGCATTTGCTGTGCTGGCACACTTTCTCCTTCCTAGACAGAGTGGAAAAGCTTTTCCCTGCCGTGTAGGCGACAAGAGACGCATTGGACGGGCATCCGGAGCTGTCCGAAGGTAAGCGCCTGTTCCCGGCCTCTTTCGGCACAAGCCCCCGCTCCGGAGCGCACCGCGGCCGGCAGGATGCTCTCTGCCGGCGAAGGTGCCGCTTCTCCGGCAAGGAAGCCTCAGCCGCTTCTCCTGCACACGGAGAGCGTGCTAGCTGCTGAAACGTGAAGAAAGAAGCTGCAGAACACTGGCACTGAGCGTGCAGCTTTCCAGCGGAGAGAAAAAGCTACTTGGACACTCTGCAAGCCTTTCCACTCCCAAAAACATGCACATGGAAGGAGCTGCTGCAAAAGCGATGCTGTGCTCGCTGCTGCTCCTCCTGAAGCTCTGGCTGCTAAATCTGAGGCTTTCCTTCCAATTTCAAGCTGCAAAGCACTTGCTGAATTGCAGGGAAAGTCCGGGAGGCATTTGCTGTGCTGGCACACTTTCTCCTTCCTAGACAGAGTGGAAAAGCTTTTCCCTGCCGTGTAGGCGACAAGAGACGCATTAGACGGGGATCCGGAGCTGTCCGAAGGTAAGCGCCTGTTGCCGGCCTCTTTCGGCACAAGCCCCCGCTCCGGAGCGCACCGCGGCCGGCAGGATGCTCTCTGCCGGCGAAGGTGCCGCTTCTCCGGCAAGGAAGCCTCAGCCGCTTCTCCTGCACACGGAGAGCGTGCTAGCTGCTGAAACGTGAAGAAAGAAGTTGCAGAGCACTGGCACTGAGCGTGCAGCTTTCCAGCGGAGAGAAAAAGCTACGTGAACACTCTGCAAGCCTTTCCACTCCCAAAAACATGCACATGGAAGGAGCTGCTGCAAAAGCGATGCTGTGCTCGCTGCTGCTCCTCCTGAAGCTCTGGCTGCTAAATCTGAGGCTTTCCTTCCAATTTCAAGCTGCAAAGCACTTGCTGAATTGCAGGGAAAGTCCGGGAGGCATTTGCTGTGCTGGCACACTTTCTCCTTCCTAGACAGAGTGGAAAAGCTTTTCCCTGCCGTGTAGGCGACAAGAGACGCATTGGACGGGCATCCGGAGCTGTCCGAAGGTAAGCGCCTGTTCCCGGCCTCTGTCGGCACAAGCCCCCGCTCCGGAGCGCACCGCGGCCGGCAGGATGCTCTCTGCCGGCGAAGGTGCCGCTTCTCCGTCAAGGAAGCCTCGCCCGCTTCTCCAGCACACGGAGAGCGTGCTAGCTGCTGAAACGTGAAGAAAGAAGTTGCAGAACACTGGCACTGAGCGTGCAGCTTTCCAGCGGAGAGAAAAAGCTACTTGAACACTCTGCAAGCCTTTCCACTCCCAAAAACATGCACATGGAAGGAGCTGCTGCAAAAGCGATGCTGTGCTCGCTGCTGCTCCTCCTGAAGCTCTGGCTGCTAAATCTGAGGCTTTCCTTCCAATTTCAAGCTGCAAAGCACTTGCTGAATTGCAGGGAAAGTCCGGGAGGCATTTGCTGTGCTGGCACACTTTCTCCTTCCTAGACAGAGTGGAAAAGCTTTTCCCTGCCGTGTAGGCGACAAGAGACGCATTAGACGGGCATCCGGAGCTGTCCGAAGGTAAGCGCCTGTTCCCGGCCTCTTTCGGCACAAGCCCCCGCTCCGGAGCGCACCGCGGCCGGCAGGATGCTCTCTGCCGGCGAAGGTGCCGCTTCTCCGGCAAGGAAGCCTCAGCCGCTTCTCCAGCACACGGAGAGCGTGCTAGCTGCTGAAACGTGAAGAAAGAAGCTGCAGAACACTGGCACTGAGCGTGCAGCTTTCCAGCGGAGAGAAAAAGCTACTTGAACACTCTGCAAGCCTTTCCACTCCCAAAAACATGCACATGGAAGGAGCTGCTGCAAAAGCGATGCTGTGCTCGCTGCTGCTCCTCCTGAAGCTCTGGCTGCTAAATCTGAGGCTTTCCTTCCAATTTCAAGCTGCAAAGCACTTGCTGAATTGCAGGGAAAGTCCGGGAGGCATTTGCTGTGCTGGCACACTTTCTCCTTCCTAGACAGAGTGGAAAAGCTTTTCCCTGCCGTGTAGGCGACAAGAGACGCATTAGACGGGCATCCGGAGCTGTCCGAAGGTAAGCGCCTGTTGCCGGCCTCTTTCGGCACAAGCCCCCGCTCCGGAGCACACCGCGGCCGGCAGGATGCTCTCTGCCGGCGAAGGTGCCGCTTCTCCGGCAAGGAAGCCTCAGCCGCTTCTCCTGCACACGGAGAGCGCGCTAGCTGCTGAAACGTGAAGAAAGAAGCTGCAGAACACTGGC
This sequence comes from Fringilla coelebs, assembly GCF_963513975.1. Lineage (NCBI taxonomy): Eukaryota > Metazoa > Chordata > Aves > Passeriformes > Fringillidae > Fringilla > Fringilla coelebs. The sequence goes on along the minus strand of NW_028167420.1, from coordinate 233,629 downwards.
ACTGAGCGTGCAGCTTTCCAGCGGAGAGAAAAAGCTACTTGAACACTCCGCAAGCCTTTCCACTCCCAAAAACATGCACATGGAAGGAGCTGCTGCAAAAGCGATGCTGTGCTCGCTGCTGCTCCTCCTGAAGCTCTGGCTGCTAAATCTGAGGCTTTCCTTCCAATTTCAAGCTGCAAAGCACTTGCTGAATTGCAGGGAAAGTCCGGGAGGCATTTGCTGTGCTGGCACACTTTCTCCTTCCTAGACAGAGTGGAAAAGCTTTTCCCTGCCGTGTAGGCGACAAGAGACGCATTAGACGGGGATCCGGAGCTGTCCGAAGGTAAGCGCCTGTTCCCGGCCTCTTTCGGCACAAGCCCCCGCTCCGGAGCACACCGCGGCCGGCAGGATGCTCTCTGCCGGCGAAGGTGCCGCTTCTCCGGCAAGGAAGCCTCAGCCGCTTCTCCTGCACACGGCGAGCGTGCTAGCAGGTGAAACGCGAAGAAAGAAGCTGCAGAACACTGGCACTGAGCGTGCAGCTTTCCAGCGGAGAGAAAAAGCTACTTGAACACTCTGCAAGCCTTTCCACTCCCAAAAACATGCACATGGAAGGAGCTGCTGCAAAAGCGATGCTGTGCTCGCTGCTGCTCCTCCTGAAGCTCTGGCTGCTAAATCTGAGGCTTTCCTTCCAATTTCAAGCTGCAAAGCAGTTGCTGAATTGCAGGGAAAGTCCGGGAGGCATTTGCTGTGCTGGCACACTTTCTCCTTCCTAGACAGAGTGGAAAAGCTTTTCCCTGCCGTGTAGGCGACAAGAGACGCATTAGACGGGCATCCGGAGCTGTCCGAAGGTAAGCGCCTGTTGCCGGCCTCTTTCGGCACAAGCCCCCGCTCCGGAGCGCACCGCGGCCGGCAGGATGCTCTCTGCCGGCGAAGGTGCCGCTTCTCCGGCAAGGAAGCCTCAGCCGCTTCTCCTGCACACGGAGAGCGTGCTAGCTGCTGAAACGTGAAGAAAGAAGCTGCAGAACACTGGCACTGAGCGTGCAGGTTTTCTAGCGGAGAGAAAAAGCTACTTTAACACTCTGCAAGCCTTTCCACTCCCAAAAACATGCACATGGAAGGAGCTGCTGCAAAAGCGATGCTGTGCTCGCTGCTGCTCCTCCTGAAGCTCTGGCTGCTAAATCTGAGGCTTTCCTTCCAATTTCAAGCTGCAAAGCACTTGCTGAATTGCAGGGAAAGTCCGGGAGGCATTTGCTGTGCTGGCACACTTTCTCCTTCCTAGACAGAGTGGAAAAGCTTTTCCCTGCCGTGTAGGCGACAAGAGACGCATTGGACGGGCATCCGGAGCTGTCCGAAGGTAAGCGCCTGTTCCCGGCCTCTTTCGGCACAAGCCCCCGCTCCGGAGCGCACCGCGGCCGGCAGGATGCTCTCTGCCGGCGAAGGTGCCGCTTCTCCGGCAAGGAAGCCTCAGCCGCTTCTCCTGCACACGGAGAGCGTGCTAGCTGCTGAAACGTGAAGAAAGAAGCTGCAGAACACTGGCACTGAGCGTGCAGCTTTCCAGCGGAGAGAAAAAGCTACTTGAACACTCTGCAAGCCTTTCCACTCTCAAAAACATGCACATGGAAGGAGCTGCTGCAAAAGCGATGCTGTGCTCGCTGCTGCTCCTCCTGAAGCTCTGGCTGCTAAATCTGAGGCTTTCCTTCCAATTTCAAGCTGCAAAGCACTTGCTGAATTGCAGGGAAAGTCCGGGAGGCATTTGCTGTGCTGGCACACTTTCTCCTTCCTAGACAGAGTGGAAAAGCTTTTCCCTGCCGTGTAGGCGACAAGAGACGCATTGGACGGGCATCCGGAGCTGTCCGAAGGTAAGCGCCTGTTCCCGGCCTCTGTCGGCACAAGCCCCCGCTCCGGAGCGCACCGCGGCCGGCAGGATGCTCTCTGCCGGCGAAGGTGCCGCTTCTCCGGCAAGGAAGCCTCGCCCGCTTCTCCAGCACACGGAGAGCGTGCTAGCTGCTGAAACGTGAAGAAAGAAGCTGCAGAACACTGGCACTGAGCGTGCAGCTTTCCAGCGGAGAGAAAAAGCTACTTGAACACTCTGCAAGCCTTTCCACTCCCAAAAACATGCACATGGAAGGAGCTGCTGCAAAAGCGATGCTGTGCTCGCTGCTGCTCCTCCTGAAGCTCTGGCTGCTAAATCTGAGGCTTTCCTTCCAATTTCAAGCTGCAAAGCACTTGCTGAATTGCAGGGAAAGTCCGGGAGGCATTTGCTGTGCTGGCACACTTTCTCCTTCCTAGACAGAGTGGAAAAGCTTTTCCCTGCCGTGTAGGCGACAAGAGACGCATTGGACGGGCATCCGGAGCTGTCCGAAGGTAAGCGCCTGTTCCCGGCCTCTTTCGGCACAAGCCCCCGCTCCGGAGCGCACCGCGGCCGGCAGGATGCTCTCTGCCGGCGAAGGTGCCGCTTCTCCGGCAAGGAAGCCTCGCCCGCTTCTCCAGCACACGGAGAGCGTGCTAGCTGCTGAAACGTGAAGAAAGAAGCTGCAGAACACTGGCACTGAGCGTGCAGCTTTCCAGCGGAGAGAAAAAGCTACTTTAACACTCTGCAAGCCTTTCCACTCTCAAAAACCAGCACATAGAAGGAGCTGCTGCAAAAGCGATGCTGTGCTCGCTGCTGCTCCTCCTGAAGCTCTGGCTGCTAAATCTGAGGCTTTCCTTCCAATTTCAAGCTGCAAAGCACTTGCTGAATTGCAGGGAAAGTCCGGGAGGCATTTGCTGTGCTGGCACACTTTCTCCTTCCTAGACAGAGTGGAAAAGCTTTTCCCTGCCGTGTAGGCGACAAGAGACGCATTAGACGGGCATCCGGAGCTGTCCGAAGGTAAGCGCCTGTTCCCGGCCTCTTTCGGCACAAGCCCCCGCTCCGGAGCGCACCGCGGCCGGCAGGATGCTCTCTGCCGGCGAAGGTGCCGCTTCTCCGGCAAGGAAGCCTCAGCCGCTTCTCCTGCACACGGAGAGCGTGGTAGCTGCTGAAACGCGAAGAAAGAAGTTGCAGAACACTGGCACTGAGCGTGCAGCTTTCCAGCGGAGAGAAAAAGCTACTTGAACACTCTGCAAGCCTTTCCACTCCCAAAAACATGCACATGGAAGGAGCTGCTGCAAAAGCGATGCTGTGCTCGCTGCTGCTCCTCCTGAAGCTCTGGCTGCTAAATCTGAGGCTTTCCTTCCAATTTCAAGCTGCAAAGCACTTGCTGAATTGCAGGGAAAGTCCGGGAGGCATTTGCTGTGCTGGCACACTTTCTCCTTCCTAGACAGAGTGGAAAAGCTTTTCCCTGCCGTGTAGGCGACAAGAGACGCATTGGACGGGCATCCGGAGCTGTCCGAAGGTAAGCGCCTGTTCCCGGCCTCTTTCGGCACAAGACCCCGCTCCGGAGCGCACCGCGGCCGGCAGGATGCTCTCTGCCGGCGAAGGTGCCGCTTCTCCGGCAAGGAAGCCTCGCCCGCTTCTCCAGCACACGGAGAGCGTGCTAGCTGCTGAAACGTGAAGAAAGAAGCTGCAGAACACTGGCACTGAGCGTGCAGCTTTCCAGCGGAGAGAAAAAGCTACTTGAACACTCTGCAAGCCTTTCCACTCCCAAAAACATGCACATGGAAGGAGCTGCTGCAAAAGCGATGCTGTGCTCGCTGCTGCTCCTCCTAAAGCTCTGGCTGCTAAATCTGAGGCTTTCCTTCCAATTTCAAGCTGCAAAGCACTTGCTGAATTGCAGGGAAAGTCCGGGAGGCATTTGCTGTGCTGGCACACTTTCTCCTTCCTAGACAGAGTGGAAAAGCTTTTCCCTGCCGTGTAGGCGACAAGAGACGCATTGGACGGGCATCCGGAGCTGTCCGAAGGTAAGCGCCTGTTGCCGGCCTCTTTCGGCACAAGCCCCCGCTCCGGAGCGCACCGCGGCCGGCAGGATGCTCTCTGCCGGCGAAGGTGCCGCTTCTCCGGCAAGGAAGCCTCAGCCGCTTCTCCTGCACACGGAGAGCGTGCTAGCAGGTGAAACGTGAAGAAAGAAGCTGCAGAACACTGGCACTGAGCGTGCAGCTTTCCAGCGGAGAGAAAAAGCTACTTGAACACTCTGCAAGCCTTTCCACTCCCAAAAACATGCACATGGAAGGAGCTGCTGCAAAAGCGATGCTGTGCTCGCTGCTGCTCCTCCTGAAGCTCTGGCTGCTAAATCTGAGGCTTTCCTTCCAATTTCAAGCTGCAAAGCACTTGCTGAATTGCAGGGAAAGTCCGGGAGGCATTTGCTGTGCTGGCACACTTTCTCCTTCCTAGACAGAGTGGAAAAGCTTTTCCCTGCCGTGTAGGCGACAAGAGACGCATTGGACGGGCATCCGGAGCTGTCCGAAGGTAAGCGCCTGTTGCCGGCCTCTTTCGGCACAAGCCCCCGCTCCGGAGCGCACCGCGGCCGGCAGGATGCTCTCTGCCGGCGAAGGTGCCGCTTCTCCGGCAAGGAAGCCTCAGCCGCTTCTCCTGCACACGGAGAGCGTGCTAGCTGCTGAAGCGCGAAGAAAGAAGCTGCAGAACACTGGCACTGAGCGTGCAGCTTTCCAGCGGAGAGAAAAAGCTACTTGAACACTCTGCAAGCCTTTCAACTCCCAAAAACATGCACATGGAAGGAGCTGCTGCAAAAGCGATGCTGTGCTCGCTGCTGCTCCTCCTGAAGCTCTGGCTGCTAAATCTGAGGCTTTCCTTCCAATTTCAAGCTGCAAAGCACTTGCTGAATTGCAGGGAAAGTCCGGGAGGCATTTGCTGTGCTGGCACACTTTCTCCTTCCTAGACAGAGTGGAAAAGCTTTTCCCTGCCGTGTAGGCGACAAGAGACGCATTAGATGGGCATCCGGAGCTGTCCGAAGGTAAGCGCCTGTTCCCGGCCTCTTTCGGCACAAGCCCCCGCTCCGGAGCACACCGCGGCCGGCAGGATGCTCTCTGCCGGCGAAGGTGCCGCTTCTCCGGCAAGGAAGCCTCGCCCGCTTCTCCAGCACACGGCGAGCGTGGTAGCTGCTGAAACGCGAAGAAAGAATTTGCAGAACACTGGCACTGAGCGTGCAGCTTTCCAGCGGAGAGAAAAAGCTACTTGAACACTCTGCAAGCCTTTCCACTCTCAAAAACCAGCACATAGAAGGAGCTGCTGCAAAAGCCATGCTGTGCTCGCTGCTGCTCCTCCTGAAGCTCTGGCTGCTAAATCTGAGGCTTTCCTTCCAATTTCAAGCTGCAAAGCACTTGCTGAATTGCAGGGAAAGTCCGGGAGGCATTTGCTGTGCTGGCACACTTTCTCCTTCCTAGACAGAGTGGAAAAGCTTTTCCCTGCCGTGTAGGCGACAAGAGACGCATTGGACGGGCATCCGGAGCTGTCCGAAGGTAAGCGCCTGTTGCCGGCCTCTTTCGGCACAAGCCCCCGCTCCGGAGCGCACCGCGGCCGGCAGGATGCTCTCTGCCGGCGAAGGTGCCGCTTCTCCGGCAAGGAAGCCTCGCCCGCTTCTCCAGCACACGGAGAGCGTGCTAGCTGCTGAAACGTGAAGAAAGAAGCTGCAGAACACTGGCACTGAGCGTGCAGCTTTCCAGCGGAGAGAAAAAGCTACTTGAACACTCTGCAAGCCTTTCCACTCCCAAAAACATGCACATGGAAGGAGCTGCTGCAAAAGCGATGCTGTGCTCGCTGCTGCTCCTCCTGAAGCTCTGGCTGCTAAATCTGAGGCTTTCCTTCCAATTTCAAGCTGCAAAGCACTTGCTGAATTGCAGGGAAAGTCCGGGAGGCATTTGCTGTGCTGGCACACTTTCTCCTTCCTAGACAGAGTGGAAAAGCTTTTCCCTGCCGTGTAGGCGACAAGAGACGCATTGGACGGGCATCCGGAGCTGTCCGAAGGTAAGCGCCTGTTGCCGGCCTCTTTCGGCACAAGCCCCCGCTCCGGAGCGCACCGCGGCCGGCAGGATGCTCTCTGCCGGCGAAGGTGCCGCTTCTCCGGCAAGGAAGCCTCAGCCGCTTCTCCTGCACACGGAGAGCGTGCTAGCTGCTGAAGCGCGAAGAAAGAAGCTGCAGAACACTGGCACTGAGCGTGCAGCTTTCCAGCGGAGAGAAAAAGCTACTTGAACACTCTGCAAGCCTTTCTACTCCCAAAAACATGCACATGGAAGGAGCTGCTGCAAAAGCGATGCTGTGCTCGCTGCTGCTTCTCCTGAAGCTCTGGCTGCTAAATCTGAGGCTTTCCTTCCAATTTCAAGCTGCAAAGCACTTGCTGAATTGCAGGGAAAGTCCGGGAGGCATTTGCTGTGCTGGCACACTTTCTCCTTCCTAGACAGAGTGGAAAAGCTTTTCCCTGCCGTGTAGGCGACAAGAGACGCATTGGACGGGCATCCGGAGCTGTCCGAAGGTAAGCGCCTGTTGCCGGCCTCTTTCGGCACAAGCCCCCGCTCCGGAGCGCACCGCGGCCGGCAGGATGCTCTCTGCCGGCGAAGGTGCCGCTTCTCCGGCAAGGAAGCCTCAGCCGCTTCTCCAGCACACGGAGAGCGTGCTAGCTGCTGAAACGTGAAGAAAGAAGCTGCAGAACACTGGCACTGAGCGTGCAGCTTTCCAGCGGAGAGAAAAAGCTACTTGAACACTCTGCAAGCCTTTCCACTCCCAAAAACATGCACATGGAAGGAGCTGCTGCAAAAGCGATGCTGTGCTCGCTGCTGCTCCTCCTGAAGCTCTGGCTGCTAAATCTGAGGCTTTCCTTCCAATTTCAAGCTGCAAAGCACTTGCTGAATTGCAGGGAAAGTCCGGGAGGCATTTGCTGTGCTGGCACACTTTCTCCTTCCTAGACAGAGTGGAAAAGCTTTTCCCTGCCGTGTAGGCGACAAGAGACGCATTAGACGGGGATCCGGAGCTGTCCGAAGGTAAGCGCCTGTTGCCGGCCTCTTTCGGCACAAGCCCCCGCTCCGGAGCGCACCGCGGCCGGCAGGATGCTCTCTGCCGGCGAAGGTGCCGCTTCTCCGGCAAGGAAGCCTCAGCCGCTTCTCCTGCACACGGAGAGCGTGCTAGCTGCTGAAACGTGAAGAAAGAAGTTGCAGAGCACTGGCACTGAGCGTGCAGCTTTCCAGGGGAGAGAAAAAGCTACGTGAACACTCTGCAAGCCTTTCCACTCCCAAAAACATGCACATGGAAGGAGCTGCTGCAAAAGCGATGCTGTGCTCGCTGCTGCTCCTCCTGAAGCTCTGGCTGCTAAATCTGAGGCTTTCCTTCCAATTTCAAGCTGCAAAGCACTTGCTGAATTGCAGGGAAAGTCCGGGAGGCATTTGCTGTGCTGGCACACTTTCTCCTTCCTAGACAGAGTGGAAAAGCTTTTCCCTGCCGTGTAGGCGACAAGAGACGCATTGGACGGGCATCCGGAGCTGTCCGAAGGTAAGCGCCTGTTCCCGGCCTCTTTCGGCACAAGCCCCCGCTCCGGAGCGCACCGCGGCCGGCAGGATGCTCTCTGCCGGCGAAGGTGCCGCTTCTCCGTCAAGGAAGCCTCGCCCGCTTCTCCTGCACACGGAGAGCGTGCTAGCTGCTGAAACGTGAAGAAAGAAGTTGCAGAACACTGGCACTGAGCGTGCAGCTTTCCAGCGGAGAGAAAAAGCTACTTGAACACTCTGCAAGCCTTTCCACTCCCAAAAACATGCACATGGAAGGAGCTGCTGCAAAAGCGATGCTGTGCTCGCTGCTGCTCCTCCTGAAGCTCTGGCTGCTAAATCTGAGGCTTTCCTTCCAATTTCAAGCTGCAAAGCACTTGCTGAATTGCAGGGAAAGTCCGGGAGGCATTTGCTGTGCTGGCACACTTTCTCCTTCCTAGACAGAGTGGAAAAGCTTTTCCCTGCCGTGTAGGCGACAAGAGACGCATTAGATGGGCATCCGGAGCTGTCCGAAGGTAAGCGCCTGTTGCCGGCCTCTTTCGGCACAAGCCCCCGCTCCGGAGCACACCGCGGCCGGCAGGATGCTCTCTGCCGGTGAAGGTGCCGCTTCTCCGGCAAGGAAGCCTCGCCCGCTTCTCCAGCACACGGCGAGCGTGGTAGCTGCTGAAACGTGAAGAAAGAAGCTGCAGAACACTGGCACTGAGCGTGCAGCTTTCCAGCGGAGAGAAAAAGCTACTTGAACACTCTACAAGCCTTTCCACTCTCAAAAACCAGCACATAGAAGGAGCTGCTGCAAAAGCGATGCTGTGCTCGCTGCTGCTCCTCCTGAAGCTCTGGCTGCTAAATCTGAGGCTTTCCTTCCAATTTCAAGCTGCAAAGCACTTGCTGAATTGCAGGGAAAGTCCGGGAGGCATTTGCTGTGCTGGCACACTTTCTCCTTCCTAGACAGAGTGGAAAAGCTTTTCCCTGCCGTGTAGGCGACAAGAGACGCATTAGACGGGCATCCGGAGCTGTCCGAAGGTAAGCGCCTGTTGCCGGCCTCTTTCGGCACAAGCCCCCGCTCCGGAGCGCACCGCGGCCGGCAGGATGCTCTCTGCCGGCGAAGGTGCCGCTTCTCCGGCAAGGAAGCCTCAGCCGCTTCTCCTGCACACGGAGAGCGTGCTAGCTGCTGAAACGTGAAGAAAGAAGCTGCAGAACACTGGCACTGAGCGTGCAGGTTTTCTAGCGGAGAGAAAAAGCTACTTTAACACTCTGCAAGCCTTTCCACTCCCAAAAACATGCACATGGAAGGAGCTGCTGCAAAAGCGATGCTGTGCTCGCTGCTGCTCCTCCTGAAGCTCTGGCTGCTAAATCTGAGGCTTTCCTTCCAATTTCAAGCTGCAAAGCACTTGCTGAATTGCAGGGAAAGTCCGGGAGGCATTTGCTGTGCTGGCACACTTTCTCCTTCCTAGACAGAGTGGAAAAGCTTTTCCCTGCCGTGTAGGCGACAAGAGACGCATTGGACGGGCATCCGGAGCTGTCCGAAGGTAAGCGCCTGTTCCCGGCCTCTTTCGGCACAAGCCCCCGCTCCGGAGCGCACCGCGGCCGGCAGGATGCTCTCTGCCGGCGAAGGTGCCGCTTCTCCGGCAAGGAAGCCTCAGCCGCTTCTCCTGCACACGGAGAGCGTGCTAGCTGCTGAAACGTGAAGAAAGAAGCTGCAGAACACTGGCACTGAGCGTGCAGCTTTCCAGCGGAGAGAAAAAGCTACTTGAACACTCTGCAAGCCTTTCCACTCTCAAAAACATGCACATGGAAGGAGCTGCTGCAAAAGCGATGCTGTGCTCGCTGCTGCTCCTCCTGAAGCTCTGGCTGCTAAATCTGAGGCTTTCCTTCCAATTTCAAGCTGCAAAGCACTTGCTGAATTGCAGGGAAAGTCCGGGAGGCATTTGCTGTGCTGGCACACTTTCTCCTTCCTAGACAGAGTGGAAAAGCTTTTCCCTGCCGTGTAGGCGACAAGAGACGCATTGGACGGGCATCCGGAGCTGTCCGAAGGTAAGCGCCTGTTCCCGGCCTCTGTCGGCACAAGCCCCCGCTCCGGAGCGCACCGCGGCCGGCAGGATGCTCTCTGCCGGCGAAGGTGCCGCTTCTCCGGCAAGGAAGCCTCGCCCGCTTCTCCAGCACACGGAGAGCGTGCTAGCTGCTGAAACGTGAAGAAAGAAGCTGCAGAACACTGGCACTGAGCGTGCAGCTTTCCAGCGGAGAGAAAAAGCTACTTGAACACTCTGCAAGCCTTTCCACTCCCAAAAACATGCACATGGAAGGAGCTGCTGCAAAAGCGATGCTGTGCTCGCTGCTGCTCCTCCTGAAGCTCTGGCTGCTAAATCTGAGGCTTTCCTTCCAATTTCAAGCTGCAAAGCACTTGCTGAATTGCAGGGAAAGTCCGGGAGGCATTTGCTGTGCTGGCACACTTTCTCCTTCCTAGACAGAGTGGAAAAGCTTTTCCCTGCCGTGTAGGCGACAAGAGACGCATTGGACGGGCATCCGGAGCTGTCCGAAGGTAAGCGCCTGTTCCCGGCCTCTTTCGGCACAAGCCCCCGCTCCGGAGCGCACCGCGGCCGGCAGGATGCTCTCTGCCGGCGAAGGTGCCGCTTCTCCGGCAAGGAAGCCTCGCCCGCTTCTCCAGCACACGGAGAGCGTGCTAGCTGCTGAAACGTGAAGAAAGAAGCTGCAGAACACTGGCACTGAGCGTGCAGCTTTCCAGCGGAGAGAAAAAGCTACTTTAACACTCTGCAAGCCTTTCCACTCTCAAAAACCAGCACATAGAAGGAGCTGCTGCAAAAGCGATGCTGTGCTCGCTGCTGCTCCTCCTGAAGCTCTGGCTGCTAAATCTGAGGCTTTCCTTCCAATTTCAAGCTGCAAAGCACTTGCTGAATTGCAGGGAAAGTCCGGGAGGCATTTGCTGTGCTGGCACACTTTCTCCTTCCTAGACAGAGTGGAAAAGCTTTTCCCTGCCGTGTAGGCGACAAGAGACGCATTAGACGGGCATCCGGAGCTGTCCGAAGGTAAGCGCCTGTTCCCGGCCTCTTTCGGCACAAGCCCCCGCTCCGGAGCGCACCGCGGCCGGCAGGATGCTCTCTGCCGGCGAAGGTGCCGCTTCTCCGGCAAGGAAGCCTCAGCCGCTTCTCCTGCACACGGAGAGCGTGGTAGCTGCTGAAACGCGAAGAAAGAAGTTGCAGAACACTGGCACTGAGCGTGCAGCTTTCCAGCGGAGAGAAAAAGCTACTTGAACACTCTGCAAGCCTTTCCACTCCCAAAAACATGCACATGGAAGGAGCTGCTGCAAAAGCGATGCTGTGCTCGCTGCTGCTCCTCCTGAAGCTCTGGCTGCTAAATCTGAGGCTTTCCTTCCAATTTCAAGCTGCAAAGCACTTGCTGAATTGCAGGGAAAGTCCGGGAGGCATTTGCTGTGCTGGCACACTTTCTCCTTCCTAGACAGAGTGGAAAAGCTTTTCCCTGCCGTGTAGGCGACAAGAGACGCATTGGACGGGCATCCGGAGCTGTCCGAAGGTAAGCGCCTGTTCCCGGCCTCTTTCGGCACAAGACCCCGCTCCGGAGCGCACCGCGGCCGGCAGGATGCTCTCTGCCGGCGAAGGTGCCGCTTCTCCGGCAAGGAAGCCTCGCCCGCTTCTCCAGCACACGGAGAGCGTGCTAGCTGCTGAAACGTGAAGAAAGAAGCTGCAGAACACTGGCACTGAGCGTGCAGCTTTCCAGCGGAGAGAAAAAGCTACTTGAACACTCTGCAAGCCTTTCCACTCCCAAAAACATGCACATGGAAGGAGCTGCTGCAAAAGCGATGCTGTGCTCGCTGCTGCTCCTCCTAAAGCTCTGGCTGCTAAATCTGAGGCTTTCCTTCCAATTTCAAGCTGCAAAGCACTTGCTGAATTGCAGGGAAAGTCCGGGAGGCATTTGCTGTGCTGGCACACTTTCTCCTTCCTAGACAGAGTGGAAAAGCTTTTCCCTGCCGTGTAGGCGACAAGAGACGCATTGGACGGGCATCCGGAGCTGTCCGAAGGTAAGCGCCTGTTGCCGGCCTCTTTCGGCACAAGCCCCCGCTCCGGAGCGCACCGCGGCCGGCAGGATGCTCTCTGCCGGCGAAGGTGCCGCTTCTCCGGCAAGGAAGCCTCAGCCGCTTCTCCTGCACACGGAGAGCGTGCTAGCAGGTGAAACGTGAAGAAAGAAGCTGCAGAACACTGGCACTGAGCGTGCAGCTTTCCAGCGGAGAGAAAAAGCTACTTGAACACTCTGCAAGCCTTTCCACTCCCAAAAACATGCACATGGAAGGAGCTGCTGCAAAAGCGATGCTGTGCTCGCTGCTGCTCCTCCTGAAGCTCTGGCTGCTAAATCTGAGGCTTTCCTTCCAATTTCAAGCTGCAAAGCACTTGCTGAATTGCAGGGAAAGTCCGGGAGGCATTTGCTGTGCTGGCACACTTTCTCCTTCCTAGACAGAGTGGAAAAGCTTTTCCCTGCCGTGTAGGCGACAAGAGACGCATTGGACGGGCATCCGGAGCTGTCCGAAGGTAAGCGCCTGTTGCCGGCCTCTTTCGGCACAAGCCCCCGCTCCGGAGCGCACCGCGGCCGGCAGGATGCTCTCTGCCGGCGAAGGTGCCGCTTCTCCGGCAAGGAAGCCTCAGCCGCTTCTCCTGCACACGGAGAGCGTGCTAGCTGCTGAAGCGCGAAGAAAGAAGCTGCAGAACACTGGCACTGAGCGTGCAGCTTTCCAGCGGAGAGAAAAAGCTACTTGAACACTCTGCAAGCCTTTCAACTCCCAAAAACATGCACATGGAAGGAGCTGCTGCAAAAGCGATGCTGTGCTCGCTGCTGCTCCTCCTGAAGCTCTGGCTGCTAAATCTGAGGCTTTCCTTCCAATTTCAAGCTGCAAAGCACTTGCTGAATTGCAGGGAAAGTCCGGGAGGCATTTGCTGTGCTGGCACACTTTCTCCTTCCTAGACAGAGTGGAAAAGCTTTTCCCTGCCGTGTAGGCGACAAGAGACGCATTAGATGGGCATCCGGAGCTGTCCGAAGGTAAGCGCCTGTTCCCGGCCTCTTTCGGCACAAGCCCCCGCTCCGGAGCACACCGCGGCCGGCAGGATGCTCTCTGCCGGCGAAGGTGCCGCTTCTCCGGCAAGGAAGCCTCGCCCGCTTCTCCAGCACACGGCGAGCGTGGTAGCTGCTGAAACGCGAAGAAAGAATTTGCAGAACACTGGCACTGAGCGTGCAGCTTTCCAGCGGAGAGAAAAAGCTACTTGAACACTCTGCAAGCCTTTCCACTCTCAAAAACCAGCACATAGAAGGAGCTGCTGCAAAAGCCATGCTGTGCTCGCTGCTGCTCCTCCTGAAGCTCTGGCTGCTAAATCTGAGGCTTTCCTTCCAATTTCAAGCTGCAAAGCACTTGCTGAATTGCAGGGAAAGTCCGGGAGGCATTTGCTGTGCTGGCACACTTTCTCCTTCCTAGACAGAGTGGAAAAGCTTTTCCCTGCCGTGTAGGCGACAAGAGACGCATTGGACGGGCATCCGGAGCTGTCCGAAGGTAAGCGCCTGTTGCCGGCCTCTTTCGGCACAAGCCCCCGCTCCGGAGCGCACCGCGGCCGGCAGGATGCTCTCTGCCGGCGAAGGTGCCGCTTCTCCGGCAAGGAAGCCTCGCCCGCTTCTCCAGCACACGGAGAGCGTGCTAGCTGCTGAAACGTGAAGAAAGAAGCTGCAGAACACTGGCACTGAGCGTGCAGCTTTCCAGCGGAGAGAAAAAGCTACTTGAACACTCTGCAAGCCTTTCCACTCCCAAAAACATGCACATGGAAGGAGCTGCTGCAAAAGCGATGCTGTGCTCGCTGCTGCTCCTCCTGAAGCTCTGGCTGCTAAATCTGAGGCTTTCCTTCCAATTTCAAGCTGCAAAGCACTTGCTGAATTGCAGGGAAAGTCCGGGAGGCATTTGCTGTGCTGGCACACTTTCTCCTTCCTAGACAGAGTGGAAAAGCTTTTCCCTGCCGTGTAGGCGACAAGAGACGCATTGGACGGGCATCCGGAGCTGTCCGAAGGTAAGCGCCTGTTGCCGGCCTCTTTCGGCACAAGCCCCCGCTCCGGAGCGCACCGCGGCCGGCAGGATGCTCTCTGCCGGCGAAGGTGCCGCTTCTCCGGCAAGGAAGCCTCAGCCGCTTCTCCTGCACACGGAGAGCGTGCTAGCTGCTGAAGCGCGAAGAAAGAAGCTGCAGAACACTGGCACTGAGCGTGCAGCTTTCCAGCGGAGAGAAAAAGCTACTTGAACACTCTGCAAGCCTTTCTACTCCCAAAAACATGCACATGGAAGGAGCTGCTGCAAAAGCGATGCTGTGCTCGCTGCTGCTTCTCCTGAAGCTCTGGCTGCTAAATCTGAGGCTTTCCTTCCAATTTCAAGCTGCAAAGCACTTGCTGAATTGCAGGGAAAGTCCGGGAGGCATTTGCTGTGCTGGCACACTTTCTCCTTCCTAGACAGAGTGGAAAAGCTTTTCCCTGCCGTGTAGGCGACAAGAGACGCATTGGACGGGCATCCGGAGCTGTCCGAAGGTAAGCGCCTGTTGCCGGCCTCTTTCGGCACAAGCCCCCGCTCCGGAGCGCACCGCGGCCGGCAGGATGCTCTCTGCCGGCGAAGGTGCCGCTTCTCCGGCAAGGAAGCCTCAGCCGCTTCTCCAGCACACGGAGAGCGTGCTAGCTGCTGAAACGTGAAGAAAGAAGCTGCAGAACACTGGCACTGAGCGTGCAGCTTTCCAGCGGAGAGAAAAAGCTACTTGAACACTCTGCAAGCCTTTCCACTCCCAAAAACATGCACATGGAAGGAGCTGCTGCAAAAGCGATGCTGTGCTCGCTGCTGCTCCTCCTGAAGCTCTGGCTGCTAAATCTGAGGCTTTCCTTCCAATTTCAAGCTGCAAAGCACTTGCTGAATTGCAGGGAAAGTCCGGGAGGCATTTGCTGTGCTGGCACACTTTCTCCTTCCTAGACAGAGTGGAAAAGCTTTTCCCTGCCGTGTAGGCGACAAGAGACGCATTAGACGGGGATCCGGAGCTGTCCGAAGGTAAGCGCCTGTTGCCGGCCTCTTTCGGCACAAGCCCCCGCTCCGGAGCGCACCGCGGCCGGCAGGATGCTCTCTGCCGGCGAAGGTGCCGCTTCTCCGGCAAGGAAGCCTCAGCCGCTTCTCCTGCACACGGAGAGCGTGCTAGCTGCTGAAACGTGAAGAAAGAAGTTGCAGAGCACTGGCACTGAGCGTGCAGCTTTCCAGGGGAGAGAAAAAGCTACGTGAACACTCTGCAAGCCTTTCCACTCCCAAAAACATGCACATGGAAGGAGCTGCTGCAAAAGCGATGCTGTGCTCGCTGCTGCTCCTCCTGAAGCTCTGGCTGCTAAATCTGAGGCTTTCCTTCCAATTTCAAGCTGCAAAGCACTTGCTGAATTGCAGGGAAAGTCCGGGAGGCATTTGCTGTGCTGGCACACTTTCTCCTTCCTAGACAGAGTGGAAAAGCTTTTCCCTGCCGTGTAGGCGACAAGAGACGCATTGGACGGGCATCCGGAGCTGTCCGAAGGTAAGCGCCTGTTCCCGGCCTCTTTCGGCACAAGCCCCCGCTCCGGAGCGCACCGCGGCCGGCAGGATGCTCTCTGCCGGCGAAGGTGCCGCTTCTCCGTCAAGGAAGCCTCGCCCGCTTCTCCTGCACACGGAGAGCGTGCTAGCTGCTGAAACGTGAAGAAAGAAGTTGCAGAACACTGGCACTGAGCGTGCAGCTTTCCAGCGGAGAGAAAAAGCTACTTGAACACTCTGCAAGCCTTTCCACTCCCAAAAACATGCACATGGAAGGAGCTGCTGCAAAAGCGATGCTGTGCTCGCTGCTGCTCCTCCTGAAGCTCTGGCTGCTAAATCTGAGGCTTTCCTTCCAATTTCAAGCTGCAAAGCACTTGCTGAATTGCAGGGAAAGTCCGGGAGGCATTTGCTGTGCTGGCACACTTTCTCCTTCCTAGACAGAGTGGAAAAGCTTTTCCCTGCCGTGTAGGCGACAAGAGACGCATTAGATGGGCATCCGGAGCTGTCCGAAGGTAAGCGCCTGTTGCCGGCCTCTTTCGGCACAAGCCCCCGCTCCGGAGCACACCGCGGCCGGCAGGATGCTCTCTGCCGGTGAAGGTGCCGCTTCTCCGGCAAGGAAGCCTCGCCCGCTTCTCCAGCACACGGCGAGCGTGGTAGCTGCTGAAACGTGAAGAAAGAAGCTGCAGAACACTGGCACTGAGCGTGCAGCTTTCCAGCGGAGAGAAAAAGCTACTTGAACACTCTACAAGCCTTTCCACTCTCAAAAACCAGCACATAGAAGGAGCTGCTGCAAAAGCGATGCTGTGCTCGCTGCTGCTCCTCCTGAAGCTCTGGCTGCTAAATCTGAGGCTTTCCTTCCAATTTCAAGCTGCAAAGCACTTGCTGAATTGCAGGGAAAGTCCGGGAGGCATTTGCTGTGCTGGCACACTTTCTCCTTCCTAGACAGAGTGGAAAAGCTTTTCCCTGCCGTGTAGGCGACAAGAGACGCATTAGACGGGCATCCGGAGCTGTCCGAAGGTAAGCGCCTGTTCCCGGCCTCTTTCGGCACAAGCCCCCGCTCCGGAGCGCACCGCGGCCGGCAGGATGCTCTCTGCCGGCGAAGGTGCCGCTTCTCCGGCAAGGAAGCCTCAGCCGCTTCTCCTGCACACGGAGAGCGTGGTAGCTGCTGAAACGCGAAGAAAGAAGCTGCAGAGCACTGGCACTGAGCGTGCAGCTTTCCAGCGGAGAGAAAAAGCTACGTGAACACTCTGCAAGCCTTTCCACTCCCAAAAACATGCACATGGAAGGAGCTGCTGCAAAAGCGATGCTGTGCTCGCTGCTGCTCCTCCTGAAGCTCTGGCTGCTAAATCTGAGGCTTTCCTTCCAATTTCAAGCTGCAAAGCACTTGCTGAATTGCAGGGAAAGTCCGGGAGGCATTTGCTGTGCTGGCACACTTTCTCCTTCCTAGACAGAGTGGAAAAGCTTTTCCCTGCCGTGTAGGCGACAAGAGACGCATTGGACGGGCATCCGGAGCTGTCCGAAGGTAAGCGCCTGTTCCCGGCCTCTGTCGGCACAAGCCCCCGCTCCGGAGCGCACCGCGGCCGGCAGGATGCTCTCTGCCGGCGAAGGTGCCGCTTCTCCGGCAAGGAAGCCTCAGCCGCTTCTCCTGCACACGGAGAGCGCGCTAGCTGCTGAAACGTGAAGAAAGAAGCTGCAGAACACTGGCACTGAGCGTGCAGCTTTCCAGCGGAGAGAAAAAGCTACTTGAACACTCTGCAAGCCTTTCCACTCCCAAAAACATGCACATGGAAGGAGCTGCTGCAAAAGCGATGCTGTGCTCGCTGCTGCTCCTCCTGAAGCTCTGGCTGCTAAATCTGAGGCTTTCCTTCCAATTTCAAGCTGCAAAGCACTTGCTGAATTGCAGGGAAAGTCCGGGAGGCATTTGCTGTGCTGGCACACTTTCTCCTTCCTAGACAGAGTGGAAAAGCTTTTCCCTGCCGTGTAGGCGACAAGAGACGCATTGGACGGGCATCCGGAGCTGTCCGAAGGTAAGCGCCTGTTCCCGGCCTCTGTCGGCACAAGCCCCCGCTCCGGAGCGCACCGCGGCCGGCAGGATGCTCTCTGCCGGCGAAGGTGCCGCTTCTCCGGCAAGGAAGCCTCGCCCGCTTCTCCAGCACACGGAGAGCGTGCTAGCTGCTGAAACGTGAAGAAAGAAGCTGCAGAACACTGGCACTGAGCGTGCAGCTTTCCAGCGGAGAGAAAAAGCTACTTGAACACTCTGCAAGCCTTTCCACTCCCAAAAACATGCACATGGAAGGAGCTGCTGCAAAAGCGATGCTGTGCTCGCTGCTGCTCCTCCTGAAGCTCTGGCTGCTAAATCTGAGGCTTTCCTTCCAATTTCAAGCTGCAAAGCACTTGCTGAATTGCAGGGAAAGTCCGGGAGGCATTTGCTGTGCTGGCACACTTTCTCCTTCCTAGACAGAGTGGAAAAGCTTTTCCCTGCCGTGTAGGCGACAAGAGACGCATTGGACGGGCATCCGGAGCTGTCCGAAGGTAAGCGCCTGTTGCCGGCCTCTTTCGGCACAAGCCCCCGCTCCGGAGCGCACCGCGGCCGGCAGGATGCTCTCTGCCGGCGAAGGTGCCGCTTCTCCGGCAAGGAAGCCTCAGCCGCTTCTCCTGCACACGGAGAGCGTGCTAGCTGCTGAAGCGCGAAGAAAGAAGCTGCAGAACACTGGCACTGAGCGTGCAGCTTTCCAGCGGAGAGAAAAAGCTACTTGAACACTCTGCAAGCCTTTCTACTCCCAAAAACATGCACATGGAAGGAGCTGCTGCAAAAGCGATGCTGTGCTCGCTGCTGCTTCTCCTGAAGCTCTGGCTGCTAAATCTGAGGCTTTCCTTCCAATTTCAAGCTGCAAAGCACTTGCTGAATTGCAGGGAAAGTCCGGGAGGCATTTGCTGTGCTGGCACACTTTCTCCTTCCTAGACAGAGTGGAAAAGCTTTTCCCTGCCGTGTAGGCGACAAGAGACGCATTGGACGGGCATCCGGAGCTGTCCGAAGGTAAGCGCCTGTTCCCGGCCTCTTTCGGCACAAGCCCCCGCTCCGGAGCGCACCGCGGCCGGCAGGATGCTCTCTTGCCGGCGAAGGTGCCGCTTCTCCGGCAAGGAAGCTTCAGCCGCTTCTCCAGCACACGGAGAGCGTGCTAGCTGCTGAAACGTGAAGAAAGAAGCTGCAGAACACTGGCACTGAGCGTGCAGCTTTCCAGCGGAGAGAAAAAGCTACTTGAACACTCTGCAAGCCTTTCCACTCCCAAAAACATGCACATGGAAGGAGCTGCTGCAAAAGCGATGCTGTGCTCGCTGCTGCTCCTCCTGAAGCTCTGGCTGCTAAATCTGAGGCTTTCCTTCCAATTTCAAGCTGCAAAGCACTTGCTGAATTGCAGGGAAAGTCCGGGAGGCATTTGCTGTGCTGGCACACTTTCTCCTTCCTAGACAGAGTGGAAAAGCTTTTCCCTGCCGTGTAGGCGACAAGAGACGCATTAGACGGGGATCCGGAGCTGTCCGAAGGTAAGCGCCTGTTGCCGGCCTCTTTCGGCACAAGCCCCCGCTCCGGAGCGCACCGCGGCCGGCAGGATGCTCTCTGCCGGCGAAGGTGCCGCTTCTCCGGCAAGGAAGCCTCAGCCGCTTCTCCTGCACACGGAGAGCGTGCTAGCTGCTGAAACGTGAAGAAAGAAGTTGCAGAGCACTGGCACTGAGCGTGCAGCTTTCCAGCGGAGAGAAAAAGCTACGTGAACACTCTGCAAGCCTTTCCACTCCCAAAAACATGCACATGGAAGGAGCTGCTGCAAAAGCGATGCTGTGCTCGCTGCTGCTCCTCCTGAAGCTCTGGCTGCTAAATCTGAGGCTTTCCTTCCAATTTCAAGCTGCAAAGCACTTGCTGAATTGCAGGGAAAGTCCGGGAGGCATTTGCTGTGCTGGCACACTTTCTCCTTCCTAGACAGAGTGGAAAAGCTTTTCCCTGCCGTGTAGGCGACAAGAGACGCATTGGACGGGCATCCGGAGCTGTCCGAAGGTAAGCGCCTATTGCCGGCCTCTGTCGGCACAAGCCCCCGCTCCGGAGCGCACCGCGGCCGGCAGGATGCTCTCTGCCGGCGAAGGTGCCGCTTCTCCGTCAAGGAAGCCTCGCCCGCTTCTCCAGCACACGGAGAGCGTGCTAGCTGCTGAAACGTGAAGAAAGAAGTTGCAGAACACTGGCACTGAGCGTGCAGCTTTCCAGCGGAGAGAAAAAGCTACTTGAACACTCTGCAAGCCTTTCAACTCCCAAAAACATGCACATGGAAGGAGCTGCTGCAAAAGCGATGCTGTGCTCGCTGCTGCTCCTCCTGAAGCTCTGGCTGCTAAATCTGAGGCTTTCCTTCCAATTTCAAGCTGCAAAGCACTTGCTGAATTGCAGGGAAAGTCCGGGAGGCATTTGCTGTGCTGGCACACTTTCTCCTTCCTAGACAGAGTGGAAAAGCTTTTCCCTGCCGTGTAGGCGACAAGAGACGCATTGGACGGGCATCCGGAGCTGTCCGAAGGTAAGCGCCTATTGCCGGCCTCTGTCGGCACAAGCCCCCGCTCCGGAGCGCACCGCGGCCGGCAGGATGCTCTCTGCCGGCGAAGGTGCCGCTTCTCCGTCAAGGAAGCCTCGCCCGCTTCTCCAGCACACGGAGAGCGTGCTAGCTGCTGAAACGCGAAGAAAGAAGTTGCAGAACACTGGCACTGAGCGTGCAGCTTTCCAGCGGAGAGAAAAAGCTACTTGAACACTCTGCAAGCCTTTCCACTCCCAAAAACATGCACATGGAAGGAGCTGCTGCAAAAGCGATGCTGTGCTCGCTGCTGCTCCTCCTGAAGCTCTGGCTGCTAAATCTGAGGCTTTCCTTCCAATTTCAAGCTGCAAAGCACTTGCTGAATTGCAGGGAAAGTCCGGGAGGCATTTGCTGTGCTGGCACACTTTCTCCTTCCTAGACAGAGTGGAAAAGCTTTTCCCTGCCGTGTAGGCGACAAGAGACGCATTAGATGGGCATCCGGAGCTGTCCGAAGGTAAGCGCCTGTTGCCGGCCTCTTTCGGCACAAGCCCCCGCTCCGGAGCACACCGCGGCCGGCAGGATGCTCTCTGCCGGCGAAGGTGCCGCTTCTCCGGCAAGGAAGCCTCGCCCGCTTCTCCAGCACACGGAGAGCGTGCTAGCTGCTGAAACGCGAAGAAAGAAGCTGCAGAACACTGGCACTGAGCGTGCAGCTTTCCAGCGGAGAGAAAAAGCTACTTGAACACTCTACAAGCCTTTCCACTCTCAAAAACCAGCACATAGAAGGAGCTGCTGCAAAAGCGATGCTGTGCTCGCTGCTGCTCCTCCTGAAGCTCTGGCTGCTAAATCTGAGGCTTTCCTTCCAATTTCAAGCTGCAAAGCACTTGCTGAATTGCAGGGAAAGTCCGGGAGGCATTTGCTGTGCTGGCACACTTTCTCCTTCCTAGACAGAGTGGAAAAGCTTTTCCCTGCCGTGTAGGCGACAAGAGACGCATTAGACGGGCATCCGGAGCTGTCCGAAGGTAAGCGCCTGTTCCCGGCCTCTTTCGGCACAAGCCCCCGCTCCGGAGCGCACCGCGGCCGGCAGGATGCTCTCTGCCGGCGAAGGTGCCGCTTCTCCGGCAAGGAAGCCTCAGCTGCTTCTCCTGCACACGGAGAGCGTGGTAGCTGCTGAAACGCGAAGAAAGAAGCTGCAGAGCACTGGCACTGAGCGTGCAGCTTTCCAGCGGAGAGAAAAAGCTACGTGAACACTCTGCAAGCCTTTCCACTCCCAAAAACATGCACATGGAAGGAGCTGCTGCAAAGCGATGCTGTGCTCGCTGCTGCTCCTCCTGAAGCTCTGGCTGCTAAATCTGAGGCTTTCCTTCCAATTTCAAGCTGCAAAGCACTTGCTGAATTGCAGGGAAAGTCCGGGAGGCATTTGCTGTGCTGGCACACTTTCTCCTTCCTAGACAGAGTGGAAAAGCTTTTCCCTGCCGTGTAGGCGACAAGAGACGCATTGGACGGGCATCCGGAGCTGTCCGAAGGTAAGCGCCTGTTGCCGGCCTCTTTCGGCACAAGCCCCCGCTCCGGAGCGCACCGCGGCCGGCAGGATGCTCTCTGCCGGCGAAGGTGCCGCTTCTCCGGCAAGGAAGCCTCAGCCGCTTCTCCTGCACACGGAGAGCGTGCTAGCTGCTGAAGCGCGAAGAAAGAAGCTGCAGAACACTGGCACTGAGCGTGCAGCTTTCCAGCGGAGAGAAAAAGCTACTTGAACACTCTGCAAGCCTTTCTACTCCCAAAAACATGCACATGGAAGGAGCTGCTGCAAAAGCGATGCTGTGCTCGCTGCTGCTTCTCCTGAAGCTCTGGCTGCTAAATCTGAGGCTTTCCTTCCAATTTCAAGCTGCAAAGCACTTGCTGAATTGCAGGGAAAGTCCGGGAGGCATTTGCTGTGCTGGCACACTTTCTCCTTCCTAGACAGAGTGGAAAAGCTTTTCCCTGCCGTGTAGGCGACAAGAGACGCATTGGACGGGCATCCGGAGCTGTCCGAAGGTAAGCGCCTGTTCCCGGCCTCTTTCGGCACAAGCCCCCGCTCCGGAGCGCACCGCGGCCGGCAGGATGCTCTCTTGCCGGCGAAGGTGCCGCTTCTCCGGCAAGGAAGCTTCAGCCGCTTCTCCAGCACACGGAGAGCGTGCTAGCTGCTGAAACGTGAAGAAAGAAGCTGCAGAACACTGGCACTGAGCGTGCAGCTTTCCAGCGGAGAGAAAAAGCTACTTGAACACTCTGCAAGCCTTTCCACTCCCAAAAACATGCACATGGAAGGAGCTGCTGCAAAAGCGATGCTGTGCTCGCTGCTGCTCCTCCTGAAGCTCTGGCTGCTAAATCTGAGGCTTTCCTTCCAATTTCAAGCTGCAAAGCACTTGCTGAATTGCAGGGAAAGTCCGGGAGGCATTTGCTGTGCTGGCACACTTTCTCCTTCCTAGACAGAGTGGAAAAGCTTTTCCCTGCCGTGTAGGCGACAAGAGACGCATTAGACGGGGATCCGGAGCTGTCCGAAGGTAAGCGCCTGTTGCCGGCCTCTTTCGGCACAAGCCCCCGCTCCGGAGCGCACCGCGGCCGGCAGGATGCTCTCTGCCGGCGAAGGTGCCGCTTCTCCGGCAAGGAAGCCTCAGCCGCTTCTCCTGCACACGGAGAGCGTGCTAGCTGCTGAAACGTGAAGAAAGAAGTTGCAGAGCACTGGCACTGAGCGTGCAGCTTTCCAGCGGAGAGAAAAAGCTACGTGAACACTCTGCAAGCCTTTCCACTCCCAAAAACATGCACATGGAAGGAGCTGCTGCAAAAGCGATGCTGTGCTCGCTGCTGCTCCTCCTGAAGCTCTGGCTGCTAAATCTGAGGCTTTCCTTCCAATTTCAAGCTGCAAAGCACTTGCTGAATTGCAGGGAAAGTCCGGGAGGCATTTGCTGTGCTGGCACACTTTCTCCTTCCTAGACAGAGTGGAAAAGCTTTTCCCTGCCGTGTAGGCGACAAGAGACGCATTGGACGGGCATCCGGAGCTGTCCGAAGGTAAGCGCCTATTGCCGGCCTCTGTCGGCACAAGCCCCCGCTCCGGAGCGCACCGCGGCCGGCAGGATGCTCTCTGCCGGCGAAGGTGCCGCTTCTCCGTCAAGGAAGCCTCGCCCGCTTCTCCAGCACACGGAGAGCGTGCTAGCTGCTGAAACGTGAAGAAAGAAGTTGCAGAACACTGGCACTGAGCGTGCAGCTTTCCAGCGGAGAGAAAAAGCTACTTGAACACTCTGCAAGCCTTTCAACTCCCAAAAACATGCACATGGAAGGAGCTGCTGCAAAAGCGATGCTGTGCTCGCTGCTGCTCCTCCTGAAGCTCTGGCTGCTAAATCTGAGGCTTTCCTTCCAATTTCAAGCTGCAAAGCACTTGCTGAATTGCAGGGAAAGTCCGGGAGGCATTTGCTGTGCTGGCACACTTTCTCCTTCCTAGACAGAGTGGAAAAGCTTTTCCCTGCCGTGTAGGCGACAAGAGACGCATTGGACGGGCATCCGGAGCTGTCCGAAGGTAAGCGCCTATTGCCGGCCTCTGTCGGCACAAGCCCCCGCTCCGGAGCGCACCGCGGCCGGCAGGATGCTCTCTGCCGGCGAAGGTGCCGCTTCTCCGTCAAGGAAGCCTCGCCCGCTTCTCCAGCACACGGAGAGCGTGCTAGCTGCTGAAACGCGAAGAAAGAAGTTGCAGAACACTGGCACTGAGCGTGCAGCTTTCCAGCGGAGAGAAAAAGCTACTTGAACACTCTGCAAGCCTTTCCACTCCCAAAAACATGCACATGGAAGGAGCTGCTGCAAAAGCGATGCTGTGCTCGCTGCTGCTCCTCCTGAAGCTCTGGCTGCTAAATCTGAGGCTTTCCTTCCAATTTCAAGCTGCAAAGCACTTGCTGAATTGCAGGGAAAGTCCGGGAGGCATTTGCTGTGCTGGCACACTTTCTCCTTCCTAGACAGAGTGGAAAAGCTTTTCCCTGCCGTGTAGGCGACAAGAGACGCATTAGATGGGCATCCGGAGCTGTCCGAAGGTAAGCGCCTGTTCCCGGCCTCTTTCGGCACAAGCCCCCGCTCCGGAGCACACCGCGGCCGGCAGGATGCTCTCTGCCGGCGAAGGTGCCGCTTCTCCGGCAAGGAAGCCTCGCCCGCTTCTCCAGCACACGGAGAGCGTGCTAGCTGCTGAAACGCGAAGAAAGAAGCTGCAGAACACTGGCACTGAGCGTGCAGCTTTCCAGCGGAGAGAAAAAGCTACTTGAACACTCTACAAGCCTTTCCACTCTCAAAAACCAGCACATAGAAGGAGCTGCTGCAAAAGCGATGCTGTGCTCGCTGCTGCTCCTCCTGAAGCTCTGGCTGCTAAATCTGAGGCTTTCCTTCCAATTTCAAGCTGCAAAGCACTTGCTGAATTGCAGGGAAAGTCCGGGAGGCATTTGCTGTGCTGGCACACTTTCTCCTTCCTAGACAGAGTGGAAAAGCTTTTCCCTGCCGTGTAGGCGACAAGAGACGCATTAGACGGGCATCCGGAGCTGTCCGAAGGTAAGCGCCTGTTCCCGGCCTCTTTCGGCACAAGCCCCCGCTCCGGAGCGCACCGCGGCCGGCAGGATGCTCTCTGCCGGCGAAGGTGCCGCTTCTCCGGCAAGGAAGCCTCAGCTGCTTCTCCTGCACACGGAGAGCGTGGTAGCTGCTGAAACGCGAAGAAAGAAGCTGCAGAGCACTGGCACTGAGCGTGCAGCTTTCCAGCGGAGAGAAAAAGCTACGTGAACACTCTGCAAGCCTTTCCACTCCCAAAAACATGCACATGGAAGGAGCTGCTGCAAAGCGATGCTGTGCTCGCTGCTGCTCCTCCTGAAGCTCTGGCTGCTAAATCTGAGGCTTTCCTTCCAATTTCAAGCTGCAAAGCACTTGCTGAATTGCAGGGAAAGTCCGGGAGGCATTTGCTGTGCTGGCACACTTTCTCCTTCCTAGACAGAGTGGAAAAGCTTTTCCCTGCCGTGTAGGCGACAAGAGACGCATTGGACGGGCATCCGGAGCTGTCCGAAGGTAAGCGCCTGTTCCCGGCCTCTGTCGGCACAAGCCCCCGCTCCGGAGCGCACCGCGGCCGGCAGGATGCTCTCTGCCGGCGAAGGTGCCGCTTCTCCGGCAAGGAAGCCTCAGCCGCTTCTCCTGCACACGGAGAGCGCGCTAGCTGCTGAAACGTGAAGAAAGAAGCTGCAGAACACTGGCACTGAGCGTGCAGCTTTCCAGCGGAGAGAAAAAGCTACTTGAACACTCTGCAAGCCTTTCCACTCCCAAAAACATGCACATGGAAGGAGCTGCTGCAAAAGCGATGCTGTGCTCGCTGCTGCTCCTCCTGAAGCTCTGGCTGCTAAATCTGAGGCTTTCCTTCCAATTTCAAGCTGCAAAGCACTTGCTGAATTGCAGGGAAAGTCCGGGAGGCATTTGCTGTGCTGGCACACTTTCTCCTTCCTAGACAGAGTGGAAAAGCTTTTCCCTGCCGTGTAGGCGACAAGAGACGCATTGGACGGGCATCCGGAGCTGTCCGAAGGTAAGCGCCTGTTCCCGGCCTCTGTCGGCACAAGCCCCCGCTCCGGAGCGCACCGCGGCCGGCAGGATGCTCTCTGCCGGCGAAGGTGCCGCTTCTCCGGCAAGGAAGCCTCGCCCGCTTCTCCAGCACACGGAGAGCGTGCTAGCTGCTGAAACGTGAAGAAAGAAGCTGCAGAACACTGGCACTGAGCGTGCAGCTTTCCAGCGGAGAGAAAAAGCTACTTGAACACTCTGCAAGCCTTTCCACTCCCAAAAACATGCACATGGAAGGAGCTGCTGCAAAAGCGATGCTGTGCTCGCTGCTGCTCCTCCTGAAGCTCTGGCTGCTAAATCTGAGGCTTTCCTTCCAATTTCAAGCTGCAAAGCACTTGCTGAATTGCAGGGAAAGTCCGGGAGGCATTTGCTGTGCTGGCACACTTTCTCCTTCCTAGACAGAGTGGAAAAGCTTTTCCCTGCCGTGTAGGCGACAAGAGACGCATTGGACGGGCATCCGGAGCTGTCCGAAGGTAAGCGCCTGTTCCCGGCCTCTTTCGGCACAAGCCCCCGCTCCGGAGCGCACCGCGGCCGGCAGGATGCTCTCTGCCGGCGAAGGTGCCGCTTCTCCGGCAAGGAAGCCTCAGCTGCTTCTCCTGCACACGGAGAGCGTGCTAGCAGGTGAAACGTGAAGAAAGAAGCTGCAGAACACTGGCACTGAGCGTGCAGCTTTCCAGCGGAGAGAAAAAGCTACTTGAACACTCTGCAAGCCTTTCCACTCCCAAAAACATGCACATGGAAGGAGCTGCTGCAAAAGCGATGCTGTGCTCGCTGCTGCTCCTCCTGAAGCTCTGGCTGCTAAATCTGAGGCTTTCCTTCCAATTTCAAGCTGCAAAGCACTTGCTGAATTGCAGGGAAAGTCCGGGAGGCATTTGCTGTGCTGGCACACTTTCTCCTTCCTAGACAGAGTGGAAAAGCTTTTCCCTGCCGTGTAGGCGACAAGAGACGCATTGGACGGGCATCCGGAGCTGTCCGAAGGTAAGCGCCTGTTGCCGGCCTCTTTCGGCACAAGCCCCCGCTCCGGAGCGCACCGCGGCCGGCAGGATGCTCTCTGCCGGCGAAGGTGCCGCTTCTCCGGCAAGGAAGCCTCAGCCGCTTCTCCTGCACACGGAGAGCGTGCTAGCTGCTGAAGCGCGAAGAAAGAAGCTGCAGAACACTGGCACTGAGCGTGCAGCTTTCCAGCGGAGAGAAAAAGCTACTTGAACACTCTGCAAGCCTTTCAACTCCCAAAAACATGCACATGGAAGGAGCTGCTGCAAAAGCGATGCTGTGCTCGCTGCTGCTCCTCCTGAAGCTCTGGCTGCTAAATCTGAGGCTTTCCTTCCAATTTCAAGCTGCAAAGCACTTGCTGAATTGCAGGGAAAGTCCGGGAGGCATTTGCTGTGCTGGCACACTTTCTCCTTCCTAGACAGAGTGGAAAAGCTTTTCCCTGCCGTGTAGGCGACAAGAGACGCATTAGATGGGCATCCGGAGCTGTCCGAAGGTAAGCGCCTGTTCCCGGCCTCTGTCGGCACAAGCCCCCGCTCCGGAGCGCACCGCGGCCGGCAGGATGCTCTCTGCCGGCGAAGGTGCCGCTTCTCCGGCAAGGAAGCCTCGCCCGCTTCTCCAGCACACGGCGAGCGTGGTAGCTGCTGAAACGTGAAGAAAGAAGTTGCAGAACACTGGCACTGAGCGTGCAGCTTTCCAGCGGAGAGAAAAAGCTACTTGAACACTCTACAAGCCTTTCCACTCTCAAAAACCAGCACATAGAAGGAGCTGCTGCAAAAGCGATGCTGTGCTCGCTGCTGCTCCTCCTGAAGCTCTGGCTGCTAAATCTGAGGCTTTCCTTCCAATTTCAAGCTGCAAAGCACTTGCTGAATTGCAGGGAAAGTCCGGGAGGCATTTGCTGTGCTGGCACACTTTCTCCTTCCTAGACAGAGTGGAAAAGCTTTTCCCTGCCGTGTAGGCGACAAGAGACGCATTGGACGGGCATCCGGAGCTGTCCGAAGGTAAGCGCCTGTTGCCGGCCTCTTTCGGCACAAGCCCCCGCTCCGGAGCGCACCGCGGCCGGCAGGATGCTCTCTGCCGGCGAAGGTGCCGCTTCTCCGGCAAGGAAGCCTCGCCCGCTTCTCCAGCACACGGAGAGCGTGCTAGCTGCTGAAACGTGAAGAAAGAAGCTGCAGAACACTGGCACTGAGCGTGCAGCTTTCCAGCGGAGAGAAAAAGCTACTTGAACACTCTGCAAGCCTTTCCACTCCCAAAAACATGCACATGGAAGGAGCTGCTGCAAAAGCGATGCTGTGCTCGCTGCTGCTCCTCCTGAAGCTCTGGCTGCTAAATCTGAGGCTTTCCTTCCAATTTCAAGCTGCAAAGCACTTGCTGAATTGCAGGGAAAGTCCGGGAGGCATTTGCTGTGCTGGCACACTTTCTCCTTCCTAGACAGAGTGGAAAAGCTTTTCCCTGCCGTGTAGGCGACAAGAGACGCATTGGACGGGCATCCGGAGCTGTCCGAAGGTAAGCGCCTGTTGCCGGCCTCTGTCGGCACAAGCCCCCGCTCCGGAGCGCACCGCGGCCGGCAGGATGCTCTCTGCCGGCGAAGGTGCCGCTTCTCCGGCAAGGAAGCCTCAGCCGCTTCTCCTGCACACGGAGAGCGTGCTAGCTGCTGAAGCGCGAAGAAAGAAGCTGCAGAACACTGGCACTGAGCGTGCAGCTTTCCAGCGGAGAGAAAAAGCTACTTGAACACTCTGCAAGCCTTTCCACTCCCAAAAACATGCACATGGAAGGAGCTGCTGCAAAAGCGATGCTGTGCTCGCTGCTGCTCCTCCTGAAGCTCTGGCTGCTAAATCTGAGGCTTTCCTTCCAATTTCAAGCTGCAAAGCACTTGCTGAATTGCAGGGAAAGTCCGGGAGGCATTTGCTGTGCTGGCACACTTTCTCCTTCCTAGACAGAGTGGAAAAGCTTTTCCCTGCCGTGTAGGCGACAAGAGACGCATTAGACGGGCATCCGGAGCTGTCCGAAGGTAAGCGCCTGTTGCCGGCCTCTTTCGGCACAAGCCCCCGCTCCGGAGCACACCGCGGCCGGCAGGATGCTCTCTGCCGGCGAAGGTGCCGCTTCTCCGGCAAGGAAGCCTCGCCCGCTTCTCCAGCACACGGAGAGCGTGCTAGCTGCTGAAACGCGAAGAAAGAAGCTGCAGAACACTGGCACTGAGCGTGCAGCTTTCCAGCGGAGAGAAAAAGCTACTTGAACACTCTACAAGCCTTTCCACTCTCAAAAACCAGCACATAGAAGGAGCTGCTGCAAAAGCGATGCTGTGCTCGCTGCTGCTCCTCCTGAAGCTCTGGCTGCTAAATCTGAGGCTTTCCTTCCAATTTCAAGCTGCAAAGCACTTGCTGAATTGCAGGGAAAGTCCGGGAGGCATTTGCTGTGCTGGCACACTTTCTCCTTCCTAGACAGAGTGGAAAAGCTTTTCCCTGCCGTGTAGGCGACAAGAGACGCATTAGACGGGCATCCGGAGCTGTCCGAAGGTAAGCGCCTGTTCCCGGCCTCTTTCGGCACAAGCCCCCGCTCCGGAGCGCACCGCGGCCGGCAGGATGCTCTCTGCCGGCGAAGGTGCCGCTTCTCCGGCAAGGAAGCCTCAGCTGCTTCTCCTGCACACGGAGAGCGTGGTAGCTGCTGAAACGCGAAGAAAGAAGCTGCAGAGCACTGGCACTGAGCGTGCAGCTTTCCAGCGGAGAGAAAAAGCTACGTGAACACTCTGCAAGCCTTTCCACTCCCAAAAACATGCACATGGAAGGAGCTGCTGCAAAGCGATGCTGTGCTCGCTGCTGCTCCTCCTGAAGCTCTGGCTGCTAAATCTGAGGCTTTCCTTCCAATTTCAAGCTGCAAAGCACTTGCTGAATTGCAGGGAAAGTCCGGGAGGCATTTGCTGTGCTGGCACACTTTCTCCTTCCTAGACAGAGTGGAAAAGCTTTTCCCTGCCGTGTAGGCGACAAGAGACGCATTGGACGGGCATCCGGAGCTGTCCGAAGGTAAGCGCCTGTTCCCGGCCTCTGTCGGCACAAGCCCCCGCTCCGGAGCGCACCGCGGCCGGCAGGATGCTCTCTGCCGGCGAAGGTGCCGCTTCTCCGGCAAGGAAGCCTCAGCCGCTTCTCCTGCACACGGAGAGCGCGCTAGCTGCTGAAACGTGAAGAAAGAAGCTGCAGAACACTGGCACTGAGCGTGCAGCTTTCCAGCGGAGAGAAAAAGCTACTTGAACACTCTGCAAGCCTTTCCACTCCCAAAAACATGCACATGGAAGGAGCTGCTGCAAAAGCGATGCTGTGCTCGCTGCTGCTCCTCCTGAAGCTCTGGCTGCTAAATCTGAGGCTTTCCTTCCAATTTCAAGCTGCAAAGCACTTGCTGAATTGCAGGGAAAGTCCGGGAGGCATTTGCTGTGCTGGCACACTTTCTCCTTCCTAGACAGAGTGGAAAAGCTTTTCCCTGCCGTGTAGGCGACAAGAGACGCATTGGACGGGCATCCGGAGCTGTCCGAAGGTAAGCGCCTGTTCCCGGCCTCTGTCGGCACAAGCCCCCGCTCCGGAGCGCACCGCGGCCGGCAGGATGCTCTCTGCCGGCGAAGGTGCCGCTTCTCCGGCAAGGAAGCCTCAGCTGCTTCTCCTGCACACGGAGAGCGTGCTAGCAGGTGAAACGTGAAGAAAGAAGCTGCAGAACACTGGCACTGAGCGTGCAGCTTTCCAGCGGAGAGAAAAAGCTACTTGAACACTCTGCAAGCCTTTCCACTCCCAAAAACATGCACATGGAAGGAGCTGCTGCAAAAGCGATGCTGTGCTCGCTGCTGCTCCTCCTGAAGCTCTGGCTGCTAAATCTGAGGCTTTCCTTCCAATTTCAAGCTGCAAAGCACTTGCTGAATTGCAGGGAAAGTCCGGGAGGCATTTGCTGTGCTGGCACACTTTCTCCTTCCTAGACAGAGTGGAAAAGCTTTTCCCTGCCGTGTAGGCGACAAGAGACGCATTGGACGGGCATCCGGAGCTGTCCGAAGGTAAGCGCCTGTTGCCGGCCTCTTTCGGCACAAGCCCCCGCTCCGGAGCGCACCGCGGCCGGCAGGATGCTCTCTGCCGGCGAAGGTGCCGCTTCTCCGGCAAGGAAGCCTCAGCCGCTTCTCCTGCACACGGAGAGCGTGCTAGCTGCTGAAGCGCGAAGAAAGAAGCTGCAGAACACTGGCACTGAGCGTGCAGCTTTCCAGCGGAGAGAAAAAGCTACTTGAACACTCTGCAAGCCTTTCAACTCCCAAAAACATGCACATGGAAGGAGCTGCTGCAAAAGCGATGCTGTGCTCGCTGCTGCTCCTCCTGAAGCTCTGGCTGCTAAATCTGAGGCTTTCCTTCCAATTTCAAGCTGCAAAGCACTTGCTGAATTGCAGGGAAAGTCCGGGAGGCATTTGCTGTGCTGGCACACTTTCTCCTTCCTAGACAGAGTGGAAAAGCTTTTCCCTGCCGTGTAGGCGACAAGAGACGCATTAGATGGGCATCCGGAGCTGTCCGAAGGTAAGCGCCTGTTCCCGGCCTCTGTCGGCACAAGCCCCCGCTCCGGAGCGCACCGCGGCCGGCAGGATGCTCTCTGCCGGCGAAGGTGCCGCTTCTCCGGCAAGGAAGCCTCGCCCGCTTCTCCAGCACACGGCGAGCGTGGTAGCTGCTGAAACGTGAAGAAAGAAGTTGCAGAACACTGGCACTGAGCGTGCAGCTTTCCAGCGGAGAGAAAAAGCTACTTGAACACTCTACAAGCCTTTCCACTCTCAAAAACCAGCACATAGAAGGAGCTGCTGCAAAAGCGATGCTGTGCTCGCTGCTGCTCCTCCTGAAGCTCTGGCTGCTAAATCTGAGGCTTTCCTTCCAATTTCAAGCTGCAAAGCACTTGCTGAATTGCAGGGAAAGTCCGGGAGGCATTTGCTGTGCTGGCACACTTTCTCCTTCCTAGACAGAGTGGAAAAGCTTTTCCCTGCCGTGTAGGCGACAAGAGACGCATTGGACGGGCATCCGGAGCTGTCCGAAGGTAAGCGCCTGTTGCCGGCCTCTTTCGGCACAAGCCCCCGCTCCGGAGCGCACCGCGGCCGGCAGGATGCTCTCTGCCGGCGAAGGTGCCGCTTCTCCGGCAAGGAAGCCTCGCCCGCTTCTCCAGCACACGGAGAGCGTGCTAGCTGCTGAAACGTGAAGAAAGAAGCTGCAGAACACTGGCACTGAGCGTGCAGCTTTCCAGCGGAGAGAAAAAGCTACTTGAACACTCTGCAAGCCTTTCCACTCCCAAAAACATGCACATGGAAGGAGCTGCTGCAAAAGCGATGCTGTGCTCGCTGCTGCTCCTCCTGAAGCTCTGGCTGCTAAATCTGAGGCTTTCCTTCCAATTTCAAGCTGCAAAGCACTTGCTGAATTGCAGGGAAAGTCCGGGAGGCATTTGCTGTGCTGGCACACTTTCTCCTTCCTAGACAGAGTGGAAAAGCTTTTCCCTGCCGTGTAGGCGACAAGAGACGCATTGGACGGGCATCCGGAGCTGTCCGAAGGTAAGCGCCTGTTGCCGGCCTCTGTCGGCACAAGCCCCCGCTCCGGAGCGCACCGCGGCCGGCAGGATGCTCTCTGCCGGCGAAGGTGCCGCTTCTCCGGCAAGGAAGCCTCAGCCGCTTCTCCTGCACACGGAGAGCGTGCTAGCTGCTGAAGCGCGAAGAAAGAAGCTGCAGAACACTGGCACTGAGCGTGCAGCTTTCCAGCGGAGAGAAAAAGCTACTTGAACACTCTGCAAGCCTTTCCACTCCCAAAAACATGCACATGGAAGGAGCTGCTGCAAAAGCGATGCTGTGCTCGCTGCTGCTTCTCCTGAAGCTCTGGCTGCTAAATCTGAGGCTTTCCTTCCAATTTCAAGCTGCAAAGCACTTGCTGAATTGCAGGGAAAGTCCGGGAGGCATTTGCTGTGCTGGCACACTTTCTCCTTCCTAGACAGAGTGGAAAAGCTTTTCCCTGCCGTGTAGGCGACAAGAGACGCATTAGACGGGCATCCGGAGCTGTCCGAAGGTAAGCGCCTGTTCCCGGCCTCTTTCGGCACAAGCCCCCGCTCCGGAGCGCACCGCGGCCGGCAGGATGCTCTCTGCCGGCGAAGGTGCCGCTTCTCCGGCAAGGAAGCCTCAGCCGCTTCTCCTGCACACGGAGAGCGTGCTAGCTGCTGAAACGTGAAGAAAGAAGCTGCAGAGCACTGGCACTGAGCGTGCAGCTTTCCAGCGGAGAGAAAAAGCTACTTGAACACTCTGCAAGCCTTTCAACTCCCAAAAACATGCACATGGAAGGAGCTGCTGCAAAAGCGATGCTGTGCTCGCTGCTGCTCCTCCTGAAGCTCTGGCTGCTAAATCTGAGGCTTTCCTTCCAATTTCAAGCTGCAAAGCACTTGCTGAATTGCAGGGAAAGTCCGGGAGGCATTTGCTGTGCTGGCACACTTTCTCCTTCCTAGACAGAGTGGAAAAGCTTTTCCCTGCCGTGTAGGCGACAAGAGACGCATTAGACGGGCATCCGGAGCTGTCCGAAGGTAAGCGCCTGTTGCCGGCCTCTTTCGGCACAAGCCCCCGCTCCGGAGCGCACCGCGGCCGGCAGGATGCTCTCTGCCGGCGAAGGTGCCGCTTCTCCGGCAAGGAAGCCTCAGCCGCTTCTCCTGCACACGGAGAGCGCGCTAGCTGCTGAAACGTGAAGAAAGAAGCTGCAGAACACTGGCACTGAGCGTGCAGCTTTCCAGCGGAGAGAAAAAGCTACTTGAACACTCTGCAAGCCTTTCCACTCCCAAAAACATGCACATGGAAGGAGCTGCTGCAAAAGCGATGCTGTGCTCGCTGCTGCTCCTCCTGAAACTCTGGCTGCTAAATCTGAGGCTTTCCTTCCAATTTCAAGCTGCAAAGCACTTGCTGAATTGCAGGGAAAGTCCGGGAGGCATTTGCTGTGCTGGCACACTTTTTCCTTCCTAGACAGAGTGGAAAAGCTTTTCCCTGCCATGTAGGCGACAAGAGACGCATTGGACGGGCATCCGGAGCTGTCCGAAGGTAAGCGCCTGTTGCCGGCCTCTTTCGGCACAAGCCCCCGCTCCGGAGCGCACCGCGGCCGGCAGGATGCTCTCTGCCGGCGAAGGTGCCGCTTCTCCGGCAAGGAAGCCTCAGCCGCTTCTCCTGCACACGGAGAGCGTGCTAGCTGCTGAAACGTGAAGAAAGAAGCTGCAGAGCACTGGCACTGAGCGTGCAGCTTTCCAGCGGAGAGAAAAAGCTACTTGAACACTCTGCAAGCCTTTCCACTCCCAAAAACATGCACATGGAAGGAGCTGCTGCAAAAGCGATGCTGTGCTCGCTGCTGCTCCTCCTGAAGCTCTGACTGCTAAATCTGAGGCTTTCCTTCCAATTTCAAGCTGCAAAGCACTTGCTGAATTGCAGGGAAAGTCCGGGAGGCATTTGCTGTGCTGGCACACTTTCTCCTTCCTAGACAGAGTGGAAAAGCTTTTCCCTGCCGTGTAGGCGACAAGAGACGCATTAGATGGGCATCCGGAGCTGTCCGAAGGTAAGCGCCTGTTCCCGGCCTCTTTCGGCACAAGCCCCCGCTCCGGAGCGCACCGCGGCCGGCAGGATGCTCTCTGCCGGCGAAGGTGCCGCTTCTCCGGCAAGGAAGCCTCAGCCGCTTCTCCTGCACACGGAGAGCGTGCTAGCTGCTGAAACGTGAAGAAAGAAGCTGCAGAACACTGGCACTGAGCGTGCAGCTTTCCAGCGGAGAGAAAAAGCTACTTGAACACTCTGCAAGCCTTTCCACTCCCAAAAACATGCACATGGAAGGAGCTGCTGCAAAAGCGATGCTGTGCTCGCTGCTGCTCCTCCTGAAGCTCTGGCTGCTAAATCTGAGGCTTTCCTTCCAATTTCAAGCTGCAAAGCACTTGCTGAATTGCAGGGAAAGTCCGGGAGGCATTTGCTGTGCTGGCACACTTTCTCCTTCCTAGACAGAGTGGAAAAGCTTTTCCCTGCCGTGTAGGCGACAAGAGACGCATTAGACGGCGATCCGGAGCTGTCCGAAGGTAAGCGCCTGTTGCCGGCCTCTTTCGGCACAAGCCCCCGCTCCGGAGCGCACCGCGGCCGGCAGGATGCTCTCTGCCGGCGAAGGTGCCGCTTCTCCGGCAAGGAAGCCTCAGCCGCTTCTCCAGCACACGGAGAGCGTGCTAGCTGCTGAAACGTGAAGAAAGAAGTTGCAGAGCACTGGCACTGAGCGTGCAGCTTTCCAGCGGAGAGAAAAAGCTACGTGAACACTCTGCAAGCCTTTCCACTCTCAAAAACCAGCACATTGAAGGAGCTGCTGCAAAAGCGATGCTGTGCTCGCTGCTGCTCCTCCTGAAGCTCTGGCTGCTAAATCTGAGGCTTTCCTTCCAATTTCAAGCTGCAAAGCACTTGCTGAATTGCAGGGAAAGTCCGGGAGGCATTTGCTGTGCTGGCACACTTTCTCCTTCCTAGACAGAGTGGAAAAGCTTTTCCCTGCCGTGTAGGCGACAAGAGACGCATTGGACGGGCATCCGGAGCTGTCCGAAGGTAAGCGCCTGTTGCCGGCCTCTTTCGGCACAAGCCCCCGCTCCGGAGCGCACCGCGGCCGGCAGGATGCTCTCTGCCGGCGAAGGTGCCGCTTCTCCGGCAAGGAAGCCTCAGCCGCTTCTCCAGCACACGGAGAGCGTGGTAGCTGCTGAAACGTGAAGAAAGAAGTTGCAGAACACTGGCACTGAGCGTGCAGCTTTCCAGCGGAGAGAAAAAGCTACTTGAACACTCTGCAAGCCTTTCCACTCCCAAAAACATGCACATGGAAGGAGCTGCTGCAAAAGCGATGCTGTGCTCGCTGCTGCTCCTCCTGAAGCTCTGGCTGCTAAATCTGAGGCTTTCCTTCCAATTTCAAGCTGCAAAGCACTTGCTGAATTGCAGGGAAAGTCCGGGAGGCATTTGCTGTGCTGGCACACTTTCTCCTTCCTAGACAGAGTGGAAAAGCTTTTCCCTGCCGTGTAGGCGACAAGAGACGCATTAGACGGGCATCCGGAGCTGTCCGAAGGTAAGCGCCTGTTGCCGGCCTCTTTCGGCACAAGCCCCCGCTCCGGAGCGCACCGCGGCCGGCAGGATGCTCTCTGCCGGCGAAGGTGCCGCTTCTCCGGCAAGGAAGCCTCAGCCGCTTCTCCAGCACACGGAGAGCGTGCTAGCTGCTGAAACGTGAAGAAAGAAGTTGCAGAGCACTGGCACTGAGCGTGCAGCTTTCCAGCGGAGAGAAAAAGCTACGTGAACACTCTGCAAGCCTTTCCACTCTCAAAAACCAGCACATAGAAGAAGCTGCTGCAAAAGCGATGCTGTGCTCGCTGCTGCTCCTCCTGAAGCTCTGGCTGCTAAATCTGAGGCTTTCCTTCCAATTTCAAGCTGCAAAGCACTTGCTGAATTGCAGGGAAAGTCCGGGAGGCATTTGCTGTGCTGGCACACTTTCTCCTTCCTAGACAGAGTGGAAAAGCTTTTCCCTGCCGTGTAGGCGACAAGAGACGCATTGGACGGGCATCCGGAGCTGTCCGAAGGTAAGCGCCTGTTCCCGGCCTCTTTCGGCACAAGCCCCCGCTCCGGAGCGCACCGCGGCCGGCAGGATGCTCTCTGCCGGCGAAGGTGCCGCTTCTCCGGCAAGGAAGCCTCAGCCGCTTCTCCAGCACACGGAGAGCGTGGTAGCTGCTGAAACGTGAAGAAAGAAGTTGCAGAACACTGGCACTGAGCGTGCAGCTTTCCAGCGGAGAGAAAAAGCTACTTGAACACTCTGCAAGCCTTTCCACTCCCAAAAACATGCACATGGAAGGAGCTGCTGCAAAAGCGATGCTGTGCTCGCTGCTGCTCCTCCTGAAGCTCTGGCTGCTAAATCTGAGGCTTTCCTTCCAATTTCAAGCTGCAAAGCACTTGCTGAATTGCAGGGAAAGTCCGGGAGGCATTTGCTGTGCTGGCACACTTTCTCCTTCCTAGACAGAGTGGAAAAGCTTTTCCCTGCCGTGTAGGCGACAAGAGACGCATTAGACGGCGATCCGGAGCTGTCCGAAGGTAAGCGCCTGTTGCCGGCCTCTTTCGGCACAAGCCCCCGCTCCGGAGCGCACCGCGGCCGGCAGGATGCTCTCTGCCGGCGAAGGTGCCGCTTCTCCGGCAAGGAAGCCTCAGCCGCTTCTCCTGCACACGGAGAGCGTGCTAGCTGCTGAAACGCGAAGAAAGAAGTT
Source organism: Fringilla coelebs (assembly GCF_963513975.1). Classification (NCBI taxonomy): domain Eukaryota; kingdom Metazoa; phylum Chordata; class Aves; order Passeriformes; family Fringillidae; genus Fringilla; species Fringilla coelebs. Next base: position 197,281 of record NW_028167420.1, on the reverse strand, counting down.
GCAGAGCACTGGCACTGAGCGTGCAGCTTTCCAGCGGAGAGAAAAAGCTACGTGAACACTCTGCAAGCCTTTCCACTCCCAAAAACATGCACATAGAAGGAGCTGCTGCAAAAGCGATGCTGTGCTCGCTGCTGCTCCTCCTGAAGCTCTGGCTGCTAAATCTGAGGCTTTCCTTCCAATTTCAAGCTGCAAAGCACTTGCTGAATTGCAGGGAAAGTCCGGGAGGCATTTGCTGTGCTGGCACACTTTCTCCTTCCTAGACAGAGTGGAAAAGCTTTTCCCTGCCGTGTAGGCGACAAGAGACGCATTGGACGGGCATCCGGAGCTGTCCGAAGGTAAGCGCCTGTTGCCGGCCTCTTTCGGCACAAGCCCCCGCTCCGGAGCGCACCGCGGCCGGCAGGATGCTCTCTGCCGGCGAAGGTGCCGCTTCTCCGGCAAGGAAGCCTCGCCCGCTTCTCCAGCACACGGAGAGCGTGGTAGCTGCTGAAACGTGAAGAAAGAAGTTGCAGAACACTGGCACTGAGCGTGCAGCTTTCCAGCGGAGAGAAAAAGCTACTTGAACACTCTGCAAGCCTTTCCACTCCCAAAAACATGCACATGGAAGGAGCTGCTGCAAAAGCGATGCTGTGCTCGCTGCTGCTCCTCCTGAAGCTCTGGCTGCTAAATCTGAGGCTTTCCTTCCAATTTCAAGCTGCAAAGCACTTGCTGAATTGCAGGGAAAGTCCGGGAGGCATTTGCTGTGCTGGCACACTTTCTCCTTCCTAGACAGAGTGGAAAAGCTTTTCCCTGCCGTGTAGGCGACAAGAGACGCATTAGACGGGCATCCGGAGCTGTCCGAAGGTAAGCGCCTGTTGCCGGCCTCTTTCGGCACAAGCCCCCGCTCCGGAGCGCACCGCGGCCGGCAGGATGCTCTCTGCCGGCGAAGGTGCCGCTTCTCCGGCAAGGAAGCCTCAGCCGCTTCTCCAGCACACGGAGAGCGTGCTAGCTGCTGAAACGTGAAGAAAGAAGTTGCAGAGCACTGGCACTGAGCGTGCAGCTTTCCAGCGGAGAGAAAAAGCTACGTGAACACTCTGCAAGCCTTTCCACTCTCAAAAACCAGCACATAGAAGAAGCTGCTGCAAAAGCGATGCTGTGCTCGCTGCTGCTCCTCCTGAAGCTCTGGCTGCTAAATCTGAGGCTTTCCTTCCAATTTCAAGCTGCAAAGCACTTGCTGAATTGCAGGGAAAGTCCGGGAGGCATTTGCTGTGCTGGCACACTTTCTCCTTCCTAGACAGAGTGGAAAAGCTTTTCCCTGCCGTGTAGGCGACAAGAGACGCATTGGACGGGCATCCGGAGCTGTCCGAAGGTAAGCGCCTGTTGCCGGCCTCTTTCGGCACAAGCCCCCGCTCCGGAGCGCACCGCGGCCGGCAGGATGCTCTCTGCCGGCGAAGGTGCCGCTTCTCCGGCAAGGAAGCCTCAGCCGCTTCTCCAGCACACGGAGAGCGTGGTAGCTGCTGAAACGTGAAGAAAGAAGTTGCAGAACACTGGCACTGAGCGTGCAGCTTTCCAGCGGAGAGAAAAAGCTACGTGAACACTCTGCAAGCCTTTCCACTCTCAAAAACCAGCACATTGAAGGAGCTGCTGCAAAAGCGATGCTGTGCTCGCTGCTGCTCCTCCTGAAGCTCTGGCTGCTAAATCTGAGGCTTTCCTTCCAATTTCAAGCTGCAAAGCACTTGCTGAATTGCAGGGAAAGTCCGGGAGGCATTTGCTGTGCTGGCACACTTTCTCCTTCCTAGACAGAGTGGAAAAGCTTTTCCCTGCCGTGTAGGCGACAAGAGACGCATTAGATGGGCATCCGGAGCTGTCCGAAGGTAAGCGCCTGTTGCCGGCCTCTTTCGGCACAAGCCCCCGCTCCGGAGCGCACCGCGGCCGGCAGGATGCTCTCTGCCGGCGAAGGTGCCGCTTCTCCGGCAAGGAAGCCTCAGCCGCTTCTCCTGCACACGGAGAGCGTGCTAGCTGCTGAAACGCGAAGAAAGAAGTTGCAGAGCACTGGCACTGAGCGTGCAGCTTTCCAGCGGAGAGAAAAAGCTACGTGAACACTCTGCAAGCCTTTCCACTCCCAAAAACATGCACATGGAAGGAGCTGCTGCAAAAGCGATGCTGTGCTCGCTGCTGCTCCTCCTGAAGCTCTGGCTGCTAAATCTGAGGCTTTCCTTCCAATTTCAAGCTGCAAAGCACTTGCTGAATTGCAGGGAAAGTCCGGGAGGCATTTGCTGTGCTGGCACACTTTCTCCTTCCTAGACAGAGTGGAAAAGCTTTTCCCTGCCGTGTAGGCGACAAGAGACGCATTGGACGGGCATCCGGAGCTGTCCGAAGGTAAGCGCCTGTTGCCGGCCTCTTTCGGCACAAGCCCCCGCTCCGGAGCGCACCGCGGCCGGCAGGATGCTCTCTGCCGGCGAAGGTGCCGCTTCTCCGGCAAGGAAGCCTCGCCCGCTTCTCCAGCACACGGAGAGCGTGCTAGCTGCTGAAACGTGAAGAAAGAAGTTGCAGAACACTGGCACTGAGCGTGCAGCTTTCCAGCGGAGAGAAAAAGCTACTTGAACACTCTGCAAGCCTTTCCACTCCCAAAAACATGCACATGGAAGGAGCTGCTGCAAAAGCGATGCTGTGCTCGCTGCTGCTCCTCCTGAAGCTCTGGCTGCTAAATCTGAGGCTTTCCTTCCAATTTCAAGCTGCAAAGCACTTGCTGAATTGCAGGGAAAGTCCGGGAGGCATTTGCTGTGCTGGCACACTTTCTCCTTCCTAGACAGAGTGGAAAAGCTTTTCCCTGCCGTGTAGGCGACAAGAGACGCATTAGATGGGCATCCGGAGCTGTCCGAAGGTAAGCGCCTGTTCCCGGCCTCTTTCGGCACAAGCCCCCGCTCCGGAGCGCACCGCGGCCGGCAGGATGCTCTCTGCCGGCGAAGGTGCCGCTTCTCCGGCAAGGAAGCCTCGCCCGCTTCTCCAGCACACGGCGAGCGTGGTAGCTGCTGAAACGCGAAGAAAGAATTTGCAGAACACTGGCACTGAGCGTGCAGCTTTCCAGCGGAGAGAAAAAGCTACTTGAACACTCTACAAGCCTTTCCACTCTCAAAAACCAGCACATAGAAGAAGCTGCTGCAAAAGCGATGCTGTGCTCGCTGCTGCTCCTCCTGAAGCTCTGGCTGCTAAATCTGAGGCTTTCCTTCCAATTTCAAGCTGCAAAGCACTTGCTGAATTGCAGGGAAAGTCCGGGAGGCATTTGCTGTGCTGGCACACTTTCTCCTTCCTAGACAGAGTGGAAAAGCTTTTCCCTGCCGTGTAGGCGACAAGAGACGCATTAGACGGGCATCCGGAGCTGTCCGAAGGTAAGCGCCTGTTCCCGGCCTCTTTCGGCACAAGCCCCCGCTCCGGAGCGCACCGCGGCCGGCAGGATGCTCTCTGCCGGCGAAGGTGCCGCTTCTCCGGCAAGGAAGCCTCAGCCGCTTCTCCTGCACACGGAGAGCGTGGTAGCTGCTGAAACGCGAAGAAAGAAGTTGCAGAGCACTGGCACTGAGCGTGCAGCTTTCCAGCGGAGAGAAAAAGCTACTTGAACACTCTGCAAGCCTTTCCACTCCCAAAAACATGCACATGGAAGGAGCTGCTGCAAAAGCGATGCTGTGCTCGCTGCTGCTCCTCCTGAAGCTCTGGCTGCTAAATCTGAGGCTTTCCTTCCAATTTCAAGCTGCAAAGCACTTGCTGAATTGCAGGGAAAGTCCGGGAGGCATTTGCTGTGCTGGCACACTTTCTCCTTCCTAGACAGAGTGGAAAAGCTTTTCCCTGCCGTGTAGGCGACAAGAGACGCATTGGACGGGCATCCGGAGCTGTCCGAAGGTAAGCGCCTGTTCCCGGCCTCTGTCGGCACAAGCCCCCGCTCCGGAGCGCACCGCGGCCGGCAGGATGCTCTCTGCCGGCGAAGGTGCCGCTTCTCCGGCAAGGAAGCCTCAGCCGCTTCTCCTGCACACGGAGAGCGCGCTAGCTGCTGAAACGTGAAGAAAGAAGCTGCAGAACACTGGCACTGAGCGTGCAGCTTTCCAGCGGAGAGAAAAAGCTACTTGAACACTCTGCAAGCCTTTCCACTCCCAAAAACATGCACATGGAAGGAGCTGCTGCAAAAGCGATGCTGTGCTCGCTGCTGCTCCTCCTGAAGCTCTGGCTGCTAAATCTGAGGCTTTCCTTCCAATTTCAAGCTGCAAAGCACTTGCTGAATTGCAGGGAAAGTCCGGGAGGCATTTGCTGTGCTGGCACACTTTCTCCTTCCTAGACAGAGTGGAAAAGCTTTTCCCTGCCGTGTAGGCGACAAGAGACGCATTAGACGGGCATCCGGAGCTGTCCGAAGGTAAGCGCCTGTTGCCGGCCTCTTTCGGCACAAGCCCCCGCTCCGGAGCGCACCGCGGCCGGCAGGATGCTCTCTGCCGGCGAAGGTGCCGCTTCTCCGGCAAGGAATCCTCAGCCGCTTCTCCTGCACACGGAGAGCGTGGTAGCTGCTGAAACGCGAAGAAAGAAGCTGCAGAGCACTGGCACTGAGCGTGCAGCTTTCCAGCGGAGAGAAAAAGCTACTTGAACACTCTGCAAGCCTTTCAACTCCCAAAAACCAGCACATAGAAGGAGCTGCTGCAAAAGCGATGCTGTGCTCGCTGCTGCTCCTCCTGAAGCTCTGGCTGCTAAATCTGAGGCTTTCCTTCCAATTTCAAGCTGCAAAGCACTTGCTGAATTGCAGGGAAAGTCCGGGAGGCATTTGCTGTGCTGGCACACTTTCTCCTTCCTAGACAGAGTGGAAAAGCTTTTCCCTGCCGTGTAGGCGACAAGAGACGCATTGGACGGGCATCCGGAGCTGTCCGAAGGTAAGCGCCTGTTCCCGGCCTCTGTCGGCACAAGCCCCCGCTCCGGAGCGCACCGCGGCCGGCAGGATGCTCTCTGCCGGCGAAGGTGCCGCTTCTCCGGCAAGGAAGCCTCAGCCGCTTCTCCTGCACACGGAGAGCGCGCTAGCTGCTGAAACGTGAAGAAAGAAGCTGCAGAACACTGGCACTGAGCGTGCAGCTTTCCAGCGGAGAGAAAAAGCTACTTGAACACTCTGCAAGCCTTTCAACTCCCAAAAACATGCACATAGAAGGAGCTGCTGCAAAAGCGATGCTGTGCTCGCTGCTGCTCCTCCTGAAGCTCTGGCTGCTAAATCTGAGGCTTTCCTTCCAATTTCAAGCTGCAAAGCACTTGCTGAATTGCAGGGAAAGTCCGGGAGGCATTTGCTGTGCTGGCACACTTTCTCCTTCCTAGACAGAGTGGAAAAGCTTTTCCCTGCCGTGTAGGCGACAAGAGACGCATTAGACGGGCATCCGGAGCTGTCCGAAGGTAAGCGCCTGTTCCCGGCCTCTTTCGGCACAAGCCCCCGCTCCGGAGCGCACCGCGGCCGGCAGGATGATCTCTGCCGGCGAAGGTGCCGCTTCTCCGGCAAGGAAGCCTCAGCCGCTTCTCCTGCACACGGAGAGCGTGGTAGCTGCTGAAACGCGAAGAAAGAAGCTGCAGAGCACTGGCACTGAGCGTGCAGCTTTCCAGCGGAGAGAAAAAGCTACTTGAACACTCTGCAAGCCTTTCAACTCCCAAAAACCAGCACATAGAAGGAGCTGCTGCAAAAGCGATGCTGTGCTCGCTGCTGCTCCTCCTGAAGCTCTGGCTGCTAAATCTGAGGCTTTCCTTCCAATTTCAAGCTGCAAAGCACTTGCTGAATTGCAGGGAAAGTCCGGGAGGCATTTGCTGTGCTGGCACACTTTCTCCTTCCTAGACAGAGTGGAAAAGCTTTTCCCTGCCGTGTAGGCGACAAGAGACGCATTGGACGGGCATCCGGAGCTGTCCGAAGGTAAGCGCCTGTTGCCGGCCTCTTTCGGCACAAGCCCCCGCTCCGGAGCGCACCGCGGCCGGCAGGATGCTCTCTGCCGGCGAAGGTGCCGCTTCTCCGGCAAGGAAGCCTCAGCCGCTTCTCCTGCACACGGAGAGCGCGCTAGCTGCTGAAACGTGAAGAAAGAAGCTGCAGAACACTGGCACTGAGCGTGCAGCTTTCCAGCGGAGAGAAAAAGCTACTTGAACACTCTGCAAGCCTTTCCACTCCCAAAAACATGCACATGGAAGGAGCTGCTGCAAAAGCGATGCTGTGCTCGCTGCTGCTCCTCCTGAAGCTCTGGCTGCTAAATCTGAGGCTTTCCTTCCAATTTCAAGCTGCAAAGCACTTGCTGAATTGCAGGGAAAGTCCGGGAGGCATTTGCTGTGCTGGCACACTTTCTCCTTCCTAGACAGAGTGGAAAAGCTTTTCCCTGCCGTGTAGGCGACAAGAGACGCATTGGACGGGCATCCGGAGCTGTCCGAAGGTAAGCGCCTGTTGCCGGCCTCTTTCGGCACAAGCCCCCGCTCCGGAGCGCACCGCGGCCGGCAGGATGCTCTCTGCCGGCGAAGGTGCCGCTTCTCCGGCAAGGAAGCCTCGCCCGCTTCTCCAGCACACGGAGAGCGTGCTAGCTGCTGAAACGTGAAGAAAGAAGTTGCAGAACACTGGCACTGAGCGTGCAGCTTTCCAGCGGAGAGAAAAAGCTACTTGAACACTCTGCAAGCCTTTCCACTCCCAAAAACATGCACATGGAAGGAGCTGCTGCAAAAGCGATGCTGTGCTCGCTGCTGCTCCTCCTGAAGCTCTGGCTGCTAAATCTGAGGCTTTCCTTCCAATTTCAAGCTGCAAAGCACTTGCTGAATTGCAGGGAAAGTCCGGGAGGCATTTGCTGTGCTGGCACACTTTCTCCTTCCTAGACAGAGTGGAAAAGCTTTTCCCTGCCGTGTAGGCGACAAGAGACGCATTAGATGGGCATCCGGAGCTGTCCGAAGGTAAGCGCCTGTTCCCGGCCTCTTTCGGCACAAGCCCCCGCTCCGGAGCGCACCGCGGCCGGCAGGATGCTCTCTGCCGGCGAAGGTGCCGCTTCTCCGGCAAGGAAGCCTCGCCCGCTTCTCCAGCACACGGCGAGCGTGGTAGCTGCTGAAACGCGAAGAAAGAATTTGCAGAACACTGGCACTGAGCGTGCAGCTTTCCAGCGGAGAGAAAAAGCTACTTTAACACTCTACAAGCCTTTCCACTCTCAAAAACCAGCACATAGAAGAAGCTGCTGCAAAAGCGATGCTGTGCTCGCTGCTGCTCCTCCTGAAGCTCTGGCTGCTAAATCTGAGGCTTTCCTTCCAATTTCAAGCTGCAAAGCACTTGCTGAATTGCAGGGAAAGTCCGGGAGGCATTTGCTGTGCTGGCACACTTTCTCCTTCCTAGACAGAGTGGAAAAGCTTTTCCCTGCCGTGTAGGCGACAAGAGACGCATTAGACGGGCATCCGGAGCTGTCCGAAGGTAAGCGCCTGTTCCCGGCCTCTTTCGGCACAAGCCCCCGCTCCGGAGCGCACCGCGGCCGGCAGGATGCTCTCTGCCGGCGAAGGTGCCGCTTCTCCGGCAAGGAAGCCTCAGCCGCTTCTCCTGCACACGGAGAGCGTGGTAGCTGCTGAAACGCGAAGAAAGAAGTTGCAGAGCACTGGCACTGAGCGTGCAGCTTTCCAGCGGAGAGAAAAAGCTACTTGAACACTCTGCAAGCCTTTCCACTCCCAAAAACATGCACATGGAAGGAGCTGCTGCAAAAGCGATGCTGTGCTCGCTGCTGCTCCTCCTGAAGCTCTGGCTGCTAAATCTGAGGCTTTCCTTCCAATTTCAAGCTGCAAAGCACTTGCTGAATTGCAGGGAAAGTCCGGGAGGCATTTGCTGTGCTGGCACACTTTCTCCTTCCTAGACAGAGTGGAAAAGCTTTTCCCTGCCGTGTAGGCGACAAGAGACGCATTGGACGGGCATCCGGAGCTGTCCGAAGGTAAGCGCCTGTTCCCGGCCTCTGTCGGCACAAGCCCCCGCTCCGGAGCGCACCGCGGCCGGCAGGATGCTCTCTGCCGGCGAAGGTGCCGCTTCTCCGGCAAGGAAGCCTCAGCCGCTTCTCCTGCACACGGAGAGCGCGCTAGCTGCTGAAACGTGAAGAAAGAAGCTGCAGAACACTGGCACTGAGCGTGCAGCTTTCCAGCGGAGAGAAAAAGCTACTTGAACACTCTGCAAGCCTTTCCACTCCCAAAAACATGCACATGGAAGGAGCTGCTGCAAAAGCGATGCTGTGCTCGCTGCTGCTCCTCCTGAAGCTCTGGCTGCTAAATCTGAGGCTTTCCTTCCAATTTCAAGCTGCAAAGCACTTGCTGAATTGCAGGGAAAGTCCGGGAGGCATTTGCTGTGCTGGCACACTTTCTCCTTCCTAGACAGAGTGGAAAAGCTTTTCCCTGCCGTGTAGGCGACAAGAGACGCATTAGACGGGCATCCGGAGCTGTCCGAAGGTAAGCGCCTGTTGCCGGCCTCTTTCGGCACAAGCCCCCGCTCCGGAGCGCACCGCGGCCGGCAGGATGCTCTCTGCCGGCGAAGGTGCCGCTTCTCCGGCAAGGAATCCTCAGCCGCTTCTCCTGCACACGGAGAGCGTGGTAGCTGCTGAAACGCGAAGAAAGAAGCTGCAGAGCACTGGCACTGAGCGTGCAGCTTTCCAGCGGAGAGAAAAAGCTACTTGAACACTCTGCAAGCCTTTCAACTCCCAAAAACCAGCACATAGAAGGAGCTGCTGCAAAAGCGATGCTGTGCTCGCTGCTGCTCCTCCTGAAGCTCTGGCTGCTAAATCTGAGGCTTTCCTTCCAATTTCAAGCTGCAAAGCACTTGCTGAATTGCAGGGAAAGTCCGGGAGGCATTTGCTGTGCTGGCACACTTTCTCCTTCCTAGACAGAGTGGAAAAGCTTTTCCCTGCCGTGTAGGCGACAAGAGACGCATTGGACGGGCATCCGGAGCTGTCCGAAGGTAAGCGCCTGTTCCCGGCCTCTGTCGGCACAAGCCCCCGCTCCGGAGCGCACCGCGGCCGGCAGGATGCTCTCTGCCGGCGAAGGTGCCGCTTCTCCGGCAAGGAAGCCTCAGCCGCTTCTCCTGCACACGGAGAGCGCGCTAGCTGCTGAAACGTGAAGAAAGAAGCTGCAGAACACTGGCACTGAGCGTGCAGCTTTCCAGCGGAGAGAAAAAGCTACTTGAACACTCTGCAAGCCTTTCAACTCCCAAAAACATGCACATAGAAGGAGCTGCTGCAAAAGCGATGCTGTGCTCGCTGCTGCTCCTCCTGAAGCTCTGGCTGCTAAATCTGAGGCTTTCCTTCCAATTTCAAGCTGCAAAGCACTTGCTGAATTGCAGGGAAAGTCCGGGAGGCATTTGCTGTGCTGGCACACTTTCTCCTTCCTAGACAGAGTGGAAAAGCTTTTCCCTGCCGTGTAGGCGACAAGAGACGCATTAGACGGGCATCCGGAGCTGTCCGAAGGTAAGCGCCTGTTCCCGGCCTCTTTCGGCACAAGCCCCCGCTCCGGAGCGCACCGCGGCCGGCAGGATGATCTCTGCCGGCGAAGGTGCCGCTTCTCCGGCAAGGAAGCCTCAGCCGCTTCTCCTGCACACGGAGAGCGTGGTAGCTGCTGAAACGCGAAGAAAGAAGCTGCAGAGCACTGGCACTGAGCGTGCAGCTTTCCAGCGGAGAGAAAAAGCTACTTGAACACTCTGCAAGCCTTTCAACTCCCAAAAACCAGCACATAGAAGGAGCTGCTGCAAAAGCGATGCTGTGCTCGCTGCTGCTCCTCCTGAAGCTCTGGCTGCTAAATCTGAGGCTTTCCTTCCAATTTCAAGCTGCAAAGCACTTGCTGAATTGCAGGGAAAGTCCGGGAGGCATTTGCTGTGCTGGCACACTTTCTCCTTCCTAGACAGAGTGGAAAAGCTTTTCCCTGCCGTGTAGGCGACAAGAGACGCATTGGACGGGCATCCGGAGCTGTCCGAAGGTAAGCGCCTGTTGCCGGCCTCTTTCGGCACAAGCCCCCGCTCCGGAGCGCACCGCGGCCGGCAGGATGCTCTCTGCCGGCGAAGGTGCCGCTTCTCCGGCAAGGAAGCCTCAGCCGCTTCTCCTGCACACGGAGAGCGCGCTAGCTGCTGAAACGTGAAGAAAGAAGCTGCAGAACACTGGCACTGAGCGTGCAGCTTTCCAGCGGAGAGAAAAAGCTACTTGAACACTCTGCAAGCCTTTCCACTCCCAAAAACATGCACATGGAAGGAGCTGCTGCAAAAGCGATGCTGTGCTCGCTGCTGCTCCTCCTGAAGCTCTGGCTGCTAAATCTGAGGCTTTCCTTCCAATTTCAAGCTGCAAAGCACTTGCTGAATTGCAGGGAAAGTCCGGGAGGCATTTGCTGTGCTGGCACACTTTCTCCTTCCTAGACAGAGTGGAAAAGCTTTTCCCTGCCGTGTAGGCGACAAGAGACGCATTGGACGGGCATCCGGAGCTGTCCGAAGGTAAGCGCCTGTTGCCGGCCTCTTTCGGCACAAGCCCCCGCTCCGGAGCGCACCGCGGCCGGCAGGATGCTCTCTGCCGGCGAAGGTGCCGCTTCTCCGGCAAGGAAGCCTCAGCCGCTTCTCCTGCACACGGAGAGCGCGCTAGCTGCTGAAACGTGAAGAAAGAAGCTGCAGAACACTGGCACTGAGCGTGCAGCTTTCCAGCGGAGAGAAAAAGCTACTTGAACACTCTGCAAGCCTTTCCACTCCCAAAAACATGCACATGGAAGGAGCTGCTGCAAAAGCGATGCTGTGCTCGCTGCTGCTCCTCCTGAAGCTCTGGCTGCTAAATCTGAGGCTTTCCTTCCAATTTCAAGCTGCAAAGCACTTGCTGAATTGCAGGGAAAGTCCGGGAGGCATTTGCTGTGCTGGCACACTTTCTCCTTCCTAGACAGAGTGGAAAAGCTTTTCCCTGCCGTGTAGGCGACAAGAGACGCATTAGACGGGCATCCGGAGCTGTCCGAAGGTAAGCGCCTGTTGCCGGCCTCTGTCGGCACAAGCCCCCGCTCCGGAGCGCACCGCGGCCGGCAGGATGCTCTCTGCCGGCGAAGGTGCCGCTTCTCCGGCAAGGAAGCCTCGCCCGCTTCTCCAGCACACGGAGAGCGTGCTAGCAGGTGAAACGTGAAGAAAGAAGCTGCAGAACACTGGCACTGAGCGTGCAGCTTTCCAGCGGAGAGAAAAAGCTACTTGAACACTCTGCAAGCCTTTCCACTCCCAAAAACATGCACATGGAAGGAGCTGCTGCAAAACCGATGCTGTGCTCGCTGCTGCTCCTCCTGAAGCTCTGGCTGCTAAATCTGAGGCTTTCCTTCCAATTTCAAGCTGCAAAGCACTTGCTGAATTGCAGGGAAAGTCCGGGAGGCATTTGCTGTGCTGGCACACTTTCTCCTTCCTAGACAGAGTGGAAAAGCTTTTCCCTGCCGTGTAGGCGACAAGAGACGCATTAGATGGGCATCCGGAGCTGTCCGAAGGTAAGCGCCTGTTGCCGGCCTCTTTCGGCACAAGCCCCCGCTCCGGAGCGCACCGCGGCCGGCAGGATGCTCTCTGCCGGCGAAGGTGCCGCTTCTCCGGCAAGGAAGCCTCAGCCGCTTCTCCTGCACACGGAGAGCGCGCTAGCTGCTGAAACGTGAAGAAAGAAGCTGCAGAACACTGGCACTGAGCGTGCAGCTTTCCAGCGGAGAGAAAAAGCTACTTGAACACTCTGCAAGCCTTTCCACTCCCAAAAACATGCACATGGAAGGAGCTGCTGCAAAAGCGATGCTGTGCTCGCTGCTGCTCCTCCTGAAGCTCTGGCTGCTAAATCTGAGGCTTTCCTTCCAATTTCAAGCTGCAAAGCACTTGCTGAATTGCAGGGAAAGTCCGGGAGGCATTTGCTGTGCTGGCACACTTTCTCCTTCCTAGACAGAGTGGAAAAGCTTTTCCCTGCCGTGTAGGCGACAAGAGACGCATTAGACGGCGATCCGGAGCTGTCCGAAGGTAAGCGCCTGTTCCCGGCCTCTTTCGGCACAAGCCCCCGCTCCGGAGCGCACTGCGGCCGGCAGGATGCTCTCTGCCGGCGAAGGTGCCGCTTCTCCGGCAAGGAAGCCTCAGCCGCTTCTCCTGCACACGGAGAGCGTGCTAGCTGCTGAAACGTGAAGAAAGAAGTTGCAGAACACTGGCACTGAGCGTGCAGCTTTCCAGCGGAGAGAAAAAGCTACGTGAACACTCTGCAAGCCTTTCCACTCTCAAAAACCAGCACATTGAAGGAGCTGCTGCAAAAGCGATGCTGTGCTCGCTGCTGCTCCTCCTGAAGCTCTGGCTGCTAAATCTGAGGCTTTCCTTCCAATTTCAAGCTGCAAAGCACTTGCTGAATTGCAGGGAAAGTCCGGGAGGCATTTGCTGTGCTGGCACACTTTCTCCTTCCTAGACAGAGTGGAAAAGCTTTTCCCTGCCGTGTAGGCGACAAGAGACGCATTGGACGGGCATCCGGAGCTGTCCGAAGGTAAGCGCCTGTTGCCGGCCTCTTTCGGCACAAGCCCCCGCTCCGGAGCGCACCGCGGCCGGCAGGATGCTCTCTGCCGGCGAAGGTGCCGCTTCTCCGGCAAGGAAGCCTCAGCCGCTTCTCCAGCACACGGAGAGCGTGGTAGCTGCTGAAACGTGAAGAAAGAAGTTGCAGAACACTGGCACTGAGCGTGCAGCTTTCCAGCGGAGAGAAAAAGCTACTTGAACACTCTGCAAGCCTTTCCACTCCCAAAAACATGCACATGGAAGGAGCTGCTGCAAAAGCGATGCTGTGCTCGCTGCTGCTCCTCCTGAAGCTCTGGCTGCTAAATCTGAGGCTTTCCTTCCAATTTCAAGCTGCAAAGCACTTGCTGAATTGCAGGGAAAGTCCGGGAGGCATTTGCTGTGCTGGCACACTTTCTCCTTCCTAGACAGAGTGGAAAAGCTTTTCACTGCCGTGTAGGCGACAAGAGACGCATTGGACGGGCATCCGGAGCTGTCCGAAGGTAAGCGCCTGTTCCCGGCCTCTGTCGGCACAAGCCCCCGCTCCGGAGCGCACCGCGGCCGGCAGGATGCTCTCTGCCGGCGAAGGTGCCGCTTCTCCGGCAAGGAAGCCTCGCCCGCTTCTCCAGCACACGGAGAGCGTGCTAGCAGGTGAAACGTGAAGAAAGAAGCTGCAGAACACTGGCACTGAGCGTGCAGCTTTCCAGCGGAGAGAAAAAGCTACTTGAACACTCTGCAAGCCTTTCCACTCCCAAAAACATGCACATGGAAGGAGCTGCTGCAAAACCGATGCTGTGCTCGCTGCTGCTCCTCCTGAAGCTCTGGCTGCTAAATCTGAGGCTTTCCTTCCAATTTCAAGCTGCAAAGCACTTGCTGAATTGCAGGGAAAGTCCGGGAGGCATTTGCTGTGCTGGCACACTTTCTCCTTCCTAGACAGAGTGGAAAAGCTTTTCCCTGCCGTGTAGGCGACAAGAGACGCATTAGATGGGCATCCGGAGCTGTCCGAAGGTAAGCGCCTGTTGCCGGCCTCTTTCGGCACAAGCCCCCGCTCCGGAGCGCACCGCGGCCGGCAGGATGCTCTCTGCCGGCGAAGGTGCCGCTTCTCCGGCAAGGAAGCCTCAGCCGCTTCTCCTGCACACGGAGAGTGCGCTAGCTGCTGAAACGTGAAGAAAGAAGCTGCAGAACACTGGCACTGAGCGTGCAGCTTTCCAGCGGAGAGAAAAAGCTACTTGAACACTCTGCAAGCCTTTCCACTCCCAAAAACATGCACATGGAAGGAGCTGCTGCAAAAGCGATGCTGTGCTCGCTGCTGCTCCTCCTGAAGCTCTGGCTGCTAAATCTGAGGCTTTCCTTCCAATTTCAAGCTGCAAAGCACTTGCTGAATTGCAGGGAAAGTCCGGGAGGCATTTGCTGTGCTGGCACACTTTCTCCTTCCTAGACAGAGTGGAAAAGCTTTTCCCTGCCGTGTAGGCGACAAGAGACGCATTAGACGGCGATCCGGAGCTGTCCGAAGGTAAGCGCCTGTTGCCGGCCTCTTTCGGCACAAGCCCCCGCTCCGGAGCGCACTGCGGCCGGCAGGATGCTCTCTGCCGGCGAAGGTGCCGCTTCTCCGGCAAGGAAGCCTCAGCCGCTTCTCCTGCACACGGAGAGCGTGCTAGCTGCTGAAACGTGAAGAAAGAAGTTGCAGAACACTGGCACTGAGCGTGCAGCTTTCCAGCGGAGAGAAAAAGCTACGTGAACACTCTGCAAGCCTTTCCACTCTCAAAAACCAGCACATTGAAGGAGCTGCTGCAAAAGCGATGCTGTGCTCGCTGCTGCTCCTCCTGAAGCTCTGGCTGCTAAATCTGAGGCTTTCCTTCCAATTTCAAGCTGCAAAGCACTTGCTGAATTGCAGGGAAAGTCCGGGAGGCATTTGCTGTGCTGGCACACTTTCTCCTTCCTAGACAGAGTGGAAAAGCTTTTCCCTGCCGTGTAGGCGACAAGAGACGCATTGGACGGGCATCCGGAGCTGTCCGAAGGTAAGCGCCTGTTGCCGGCCTCTTTCGGCACAAGCCCCCGCTCCGGAGCGCACCGCGGCCGGCAGGATGCTCTCTGCCGGCGAAGGTGCCGCTTCTCCGGCAAGGAAGCCTCAGCCGCTTCTCCTGCACACGGAGAGCGCGCTAGCTGCTGAAACGTGAAGAAAGAAGCTGCAGAACACTGGCACTGAGCGTGCAGCTTTCCAGCGGAGAGAAAAAGCTACTTGAACACTCTGCAAGCCTTTCCACTCCCAAAAACATGCACATGGAAGGAGCTGCTGCAAAAGCGATGCTGTGCTCGCTGCTGCTCCTCCTGAAGCTCTGGCTGCTAAATCTGAGGCTTTCCTTCCAATTTCAAGCTGCAAAGCACTTGCTGAATTGCAGGGAAAGTCCGGGAGGCATTTGCTGTGCTGGCACACTTTCTCCTTCCTAGACAGAGTGGAAAAGCTTTTCCCTGCCGTGTAGGCGACAAGAGACGCATTGGACGGGCATCCGGAGCTGTCCGAAGGTAAGCGCCTGTTGCCGGCCTCTTTCGGCACAAGCCCCCGCTCCGGAGCGCACCGCGGCCGGCAGGATGCTCTCTGCCGGCGAAGGTGCCGCTTCTCCGGCAAGGAAGCCTCGCCCGCTTCTCCAGCACACGGAGAGCGTGCTAGCTGCTGAAACGTGAAGAAAGAAGTTGCAGAACACTGGCACTGAGCGTGCAGCTTTCCAGCGGAGAGAAAAAGCTACTTGAACACTCTGCAAGCCTTTCCACTCCCAAAAACATGCACATGGAAGGAGCTGCTGCAAAAGCGATGCTGTGCTCGCTGCTGCTCCTCCTGAAGCTCTGGCTGCTAAATCTGAGGCTTTCCTTCCAATTTCAAGCTGCAAAGCACTTGCTGAATTGCAGGGAAAGTCCGGGAGGCATTTGCTGTGCTGGCACACTTTCTCCTTCCTAGACAGAGTGGAAAAGCTTTTCCCTGCCGTGTAGGCGACAAGAGACGCATTGGACGGGCATCCGGAGCTGTCCGAAGGTAAGCGCCTGTTCCCGGCCTCTGTCGGCACAAGCCCCCGCTCCGGAGCGCACCGCGGCCGGCAGGATGCTCTCTGCCGGCGAAGGTGCCGCTTCTCCGGCAAGGAAGCCTCAGCCGCTTCTCCTGCACACGGAGAGCGCGCTAGCTGCTGAAACGTGAAGAAAGAAGCTGCAGAACACTGGCACTGAGCGTGCAGCTTTCCAGCGGAGAGAAAAAGCTACTTGAACACTCTGCAAGCCTTTCCACTCCCAAAAACATGCACATGGAAGGAGCTGCTGCAAAAGCGATGCTGTGCTCGCTGCTGCTCCTCCTGAAGCTCTGGCTGCTAAATCTGAGGCTTTCCTTCCAATTTCAAGCTGCAAAGCACTTGCTGAATTGCAGGGAAAGTCCGGGAGGCATTTGCTGTGCTGGCACACTTTCTCCTTCCTAGACAGAGTGGAAAAGCTTTTCCCTGCCGTGTAGGCGACAAGAGACGCATTAGACGGGCATCCGGAGCTGTCCGAAGGTAAGCGCCTGTTGCCGGCCTCTTTCGGCACAAGCCCCCGCTCCGGAGCGCACCGCGGCCGGCAGGATGCTCTCTGCCGGCGAAGGTGCCGCTTCTCCGGCAAGGAATCCTCAGCCGCTTCTCCTGCACACGGAGAGCGTGGTAGCTGCTGAAACGCGAAGAAAGAAGCTGCAGAGCACTGGCACTGAGCGTGCAGCTTTCCAGCGGAGAGAAAAAGCTACTTGAACACTCTGCAAGCCTTTCAACTCCCAAAAACCAGCACATAGAAGGAGCTGCTGCAAAAGCGATGCTGTGCTCGCTGCTGCTCCTCCTGAAGCTCTGGCTGCTAAATCTGAGGCTTTCCTTCCAATTTCAAGCTGCAAAGCACTTGCTGAATTGCAGGGAAAGTCCGGGAGGCATTTGCTGTGCTGGCACACTTTCTCCTTCCTAGACAGAGTGGAAAAGCTTTTCCCTGCCGTGTAGGCGACAAGAGACGCATTGGACGGGCATCCGGAGCTGTCCGAAGGTAAGCGCCTGTTCCCGGCCTCTGTCGGCACAAGCCCCCGCTCCGGAGCGCACCGCGGCCGGCAGGATGCTCTCTGCCGGCGAAGGTGCCGCTTCTCCGGCAAGGAAGCCTCAGCCGCTTCTCCTGCACACGGAGAGCGCGCTAGCTGCTGAAACGTGAAGAAAGAAGCTGCAGAACACTGGCACTGAGCGTGCAGCTTTCCAGCGGAGAGAAAAAGCTACTTGAACACTCTGCAAGCCTTTCAACTCCCAAAAACATGCACATAGAAGGAGCTGCTGCAAAAGCGATGCTGTGCTCGCTGCTGCTCCTCCTGAAGCTCTGGCTGCTAAATCTGAGGCTTTCCTTCCAATTTCAAGCTGCAAAGCACTTGCTGAATTGCAGGGAAAGTCCGGGAGGCATTTGCTGTGCTGGCACACTTTCTCCTTCCTAGACAGAGTGGAAAAGCTTTTCCCTGCCGTGTAGGCGACAAGAGACGCATTAGACGGGCATCCGGAGCTGTCCGAAGGTAAGCGCCTGTTCCCGGCCTCTTTCGGCACAAGCCCCCGCTCCGGAGCGCACCGCGGCCGGCAGGATGATCTCTGCCGGCGAAGGTGCCGCTTCTCCGGCAAGGAAGCCTCAGCCGCTTCTCCTGCACACGGAGAGCGTGGTAGCTGCTGAAACGCGAAGAAAGAAGCTGCAGAGCACTGGCACTGAGCGTGCAGCTTTCCAGCGGAGAGAAAAAGCTACTTGAACACTCTGCAAGCCTTTCAACTCCCAAAAACCAGCACATAGAAGGAGCTGCTGCAAAAGCGATGCTGTGCTCGCTGCTGCTCCTCCTGAAGCTCTGGCTGCTAAATCTGAGGCTTTCCTTCCAATTTCAAGCTGCAAAGCACTTGCTGAATTGCAGGGAAAGTCCGGGAGGCATTTGCTGTGCTGGCACACTTTCTCCTTCCTAGACAGAGTGGAAAAGCTTTTCCCTGCCGTGTAGGCGACAAGAGACGCATTGGACGGGCATCCGGAGCTGTCCGAAGGTAAGCGCCTGTTGCCGGCCTCTTTCGGCACAAGCCCCCGCTCCGGAGCGCACCGCGGCCGGCAGGATGCTCTCTGCCGGCGAAGGTGCCGCTTCTCCGGCAAGGAAGCCTCAGCCGCTTCTCCTGCACACGGAGAGCGCGCTAGCTGCTGAAACGTGAAGAAAGAAGCTGCAGAACACTGGCACTGAGCGTGCAGCTTTCCAGCGGAGAGAAAAAGCTACTTGAACACTCTGCAAGCCTTTCCACTCCCAAAAACATGCACATGGAAGGAGCTGCTGCAAAAGCGATGCTGTGCTCGCTGCTGCTCCTCCTGAAGCTCTGGCTGCTAAATCTGAGGCTTTCCTTCCAATTTCAAGCTGCAAAGCACTTGCTGAATTGCAGGGAAAGTCCGGGAGGCATTTGCTGTGCTGGCACACTTTCTCCTTCCTAGACAGAGTGGAAAAGCTTTTCCCTGCCGTGTAGGCGACAAGAGACGCATTGGACGGGCATCCGGAGCTGTCCGAAGGTAAGCGCCTGTTGCCGGCCTCTTTCGGCACAAGCCCCCGCTCCGGAGCGCACCGCGGCCGGCAGGATGCTCTCTGCCGGCGAAGGTGCCGCTTCTCCGGCAAGGAAGCCTCAGCCGCTTCTCCTGCACACGGAGAGCGCGCTAGCTGCTGAAACGTGAAGAAAGAAGCTGCAGAACACTGGCACTGAGCGTGCAGCTTTCCAGCGGAGAGAAAAAGCTACTTGAACACTCTGCAAGCCTTTCCACTCCCAAAAACATGCACATGGAAGGAGCTGCTGCAAAAGCGATGCTGTGCTCGCTGCTGCTCCTCCTGAAGCTCTGGCTGCTAAATCTGAGGCTTTCCTTCCAATTTCAAGCTGCAAAGCACTTGCTGAATTGCAGGGAAAGTCCGGGAGGCATTTGCTGTGCTGGCACACTTTCTCCTTCCTAGACAGAGTGGAAAAGCTTTTCCCTGCCGTGTAGGCGACAAGAGACGCATTAGACGGGCATCCGGAGCTGTCCGAAGGTAAGCGCCTGTTGCCGGCCTCTGTCGGCACAAGCCCCCGCTCCGGAGCGCACCGCGGCCGGCAGGATGCTCTCTGCCGGCGAAGGTGCCGCTTCTCCGGCAAGGAAGCCTCGCCCGCTTCTCCAGCACACGGAGAGCGTGCTAGCTGCTGAAACGTGAAGAAAGAAGCTGCAGAACACTGGCACTGAGCGTGCAGCTTTCCAGCGGAGAGAAAAAGCTACTTGAACACTCTGCAAGCCTTTCCACTCCCAAAAACATGCACATGGAAGGAGCTGCTGCAAAACCGATGCTGTGCTCGCTGCTGCTCCTCCTGAAGCTCTGGCTGCTAAATCTGAGGCTTTCCTTCCAATTTCAAGCTGCAAAGCACTTGCTGAATTGCAGGGAAAGTCCGGGAGGCATTTGCTGTGCTGGCACACTTTCTCCTTCCTAGACAGAGTGGAAAAGCTTTTCCCTGCCGTGTAGGCGACAAGAGACGCATTAGATGGGCATCCGGAGCTGTCCGAAGGTAAGCGCCTGTTGCCGGCCTCTTTCGGCACAAGCCCCCGCTCCGGAGCGCACCGCGGCCGGCAGGATGCTCTCTGCCGGCGAAGGTGCCGCTTCTCCGGCAAGGAAGCCTCAGCCGCTTCTCCTGCACACGGAGAGCGCGCTAGCTGCTGAAACGTGAAGAAAGAAGCTGCAGAACACTGGCACTGAGCGTGCAGCTTTCCAGCGGAGAGAAAAAGCTACTTGAACACTCTGCAAGCCTTTCCACTCCCAAAAACATGCACATGGAAGGAGCTGCTGCAAAAGCGATGCTGTGCTCGCTGCTGCTCCTCCTGAAGCTCTGGCTGCTAAATCTGAGGCTTTCCTTCCAATTTCAAGCTGCAAAGCACTTGCTGAATTGCAGGGAAAGTCCGGGAGGCATTTGCTGTGCTGGCACACTTTCTCCTTCCTAGACAGAGTGGAAAAGCTTTTCCCTGCCGTGTAGGCGACAAGAGACGCATTAGACGGCGATCCGGAGCTGTCCGAAGGTAAGCGCCTGTTCCCGGCCTCTTTCGGCACAAGCCCCCGCTCCGGAGCGCACTGCGGCCGGCAGGATGCTCTCTGCCGGCGAAGGTGCCGCTTCTCCGGCAAGGAAGCCTCAGCCGCTTCTCCTGCACACGGAGAGCGTGCTAGCTGCTGAAACGTGAAGAAAGAAGTTGCAGAACACTGGCACTGAGCGTGCAGCTTTCCAGCGGAGAGAAAAAGCTACGTGAACACTCTGCAAGCCTTTCCACTCTCAAAAACCAGCACATTGAAGGAGCTGCTGCAAAAGCGATGCTGTGCTCGCTGCTGCTCCTCCTGAAGCTCTGGCTGCTAAATCTGAGGCTTTCCTTCCAATTTCAAGCTGCAAAGCACTTGCTGAATTGCAGGGAAAGTCCGGGAGGCATTTGCTGTGCTGGCACACTTTCTCCTTCCTAGACAGAGTGGAAAAGCTTTTCCCTGCCGTGTAGGCGACAAGAGACGCATTGGACGGGCATCCGGAGCTGTCCGAAGGTAAGCGCCTGTTGCCGGCCTCTTTCGGCACAAGCCCCCGCTCCGGAGCGCACCGCGGCCGGCAGGATGCTCTCTGCCGGCGAAGGTGCCGCTTCTCCGGCAAGGAAGCCTCAGCCGCTTCTCCAGCACACGGAGAGCGTGGTAGCTGCTGAAACGTGAAGAAAGAAGTTGCAGAACACTGGCACTGAGCGTGCAGCTTTCCAGCGGAGAGAAAAAGCTACTTGAACACTCTGCAAGCCTTTCCACTCCCAAAAACATGCACATGGAAGGAGCTGCTGCAAAAGCGATGCTGTGCTCGCTGCTGCTCCTCCTGAAGCTCTGGCTGCTAAATCTGAGGCTTTCCTTCCAATTTCAAGCTGCAAAGCACTTGCTGAATTGCAGGGAAAGTCCGGGAGGCATTTGCTGTGCTGGCACACTTTCTCCTTCCTAGACAGAGTGGAAAAGCTTTTCACTGCCGTGTAGGCGACAAGAGACGCATTGGACGGGCATCCGGAGCTGTCCGAAGGTAAGCGCCTGTTCCCGGCCTCTGTCGGCACAAGCCCCCGCTCCGGAGCGCACCGCGGCCGGCAGGATGCTCTCTGCCGGCGAAGGTGCCGCTTCTCCGGCAAGGAAGCCTCGCCCGCTTCTCCAGCACACGGAGAGCGTGCTAGCAGGTGAAACGTGAAGAAAGAAGCTGCAGAACACTGGCACTGAGCGTGCAGCTTTCCAGCGGAGAGAAAAAGCTACTTGAACACTCTGCAAGCCTTTCCACTCCCAAAAACATGCACATGGAAGGAGCTGCTGCAAAACCGATGCTGTGCTCGCTGCTGCTCCTCCTGAAGCTCTGGCTGCTAAATCTGAGGCTTTCCTTCCAATTTCAAGCTGCAAAGCACTTGCTGAATTGCAGGGAAAGTCCGGGAGGCATTTGCTGTGCTGGCACACTTTCTCCTTCCTAGACAGAGTGGAAAAGCTTTTCCCTGCCGTGTAGGCGACAAGAGACGCATTAGATGGGCATCCGGAGCTGTCCGAAGGTAAGCGCCTGTTGCCGGCCTCTTTCGGCACAAGCCCCCGCTCCGGAGCGCACCGCGGCCGGCAGGATGCTCTCTGCCGGCGAAGGTGCCGCTTCTCCGGCAAGGAAGCCTCAGCCGCTTCTCCTGCACACGGAGAGCGCGCTAGCTGCTGAAACGTGAAGAAAGAAGCTGCAGAACACTGGCACTGAGCGTGCAGCTTTCCAGCGGAGAGAAAAAGCTACTTGAACACTCTGCAAGCCTTTCCACTCCCAAAAACATGCACATGGAAGGAGCTGCTGCAAAAGCGATGCTGTGCTCGCTGCTGCTCCTCCTGAAGCTCTGGCTGCTAAATCTGAGGCTTTCCTTCCAATTTCAAGCTGCAAAGCACTTGCTGAATTGCAGGGAAAGTCCGGGAGGCATTTGCTGTGCTGGCACACTTTCTCCTTCCTAGACAGAGTGGAAAAGCTTTTCCCTGCCGTGTAGGCGACAAGAGACGCATTAGACGGCGATCCGGAGCTGTCCGAAGGTAAGCGCCTGTTGCCGGCCTCTTTCGGCACAAGCCCCCGCTCCGGAGCGCACTGCGGCCGGCAGGATGCTCTCTGCCGGCGAAGGTGCCGCTTCTCCGGCAAGGAAGCCTCAGCCGCTTCTCCTGCACACGGAGAGCGTGCTAGCTGCTGAAACGTGAAGAAAGAAGTTGCAGAACACTGGCACTGAGCGTGCAGCTTTCCAGCGGAGAGAAAAAGCTACGTGAACACTCTGCAAGCCTTTCCACTCTCAAAAACCAGCACATTGAAGGAGCTGCTGCAAAAGCGATGCTGTGCTCGCTGCTGCTCCTCCTGAAGCTCTGGCTGCTAAATCTGAGGCTTTCCTTCCAATTTCAAGCTGCAAAGCACTTGCTGAATTGCAGGGAAAGTCCGGGAGGCATTTGCTGTGCTGGCACACTTTCTCCTTCCTAGACAGAGTGGAAAAGCTTTTCCCTGCCGTGTAGGCGACAAGAGACGCATTGGACGGGCATCCGGAGCTGTCCGAAGGTAAGCGCCTGTTGCCGGCCTCTTTCGGCACAAGCCCCCGCTCCGGAGCGCACCGCGGCCGGCAGGATGCTCTCTGCCGGCGAAGGTGCCGCTTCTCCGGCAAGGAAGCCTCAGCCGCTTCTCCAGCACACGGAGAGCGTGGTAGCTGCTGAAACGTGAAGAAAGAAGTTGCAGAACACTGGCACTGAGCGTGCAGCTTTCCAGCGGAGAGAAAAAGCTACTTGAACACTCTGCAAGCCTTTCCACTCCCAAAAACATGCACATGGAAGGAGCTGCTGCAAAAGCGATGCTGTGCTCGCTGCTGCTCCTCCTGAAGCTCTGGCTGCTAAATCTGAGGCTTTCCTTCCAATTTCAAGCTGCAAAGCACTTGCTGAATTGCAGGGAAAGTCCGGGAGGCATTTGCTGTGCTGGCACACTTTCTCCTTCCTAGACAGAGTGGAAAAGCTTTTCACTGCCGTGTAGGCGACAAGAGACGCATTGGACGGGCATCCGGAGCTGTCCGAAGGTAAGCGCCTGTTCCCGGCCTCTGTCGGCACAAGCCCCCGCTCCGGAGCGCACCGCGGCCGGCAGGATGCTCTCTGCCGGCGAAGGTGCCGCTTCTCCGGCAAGGAAGCCTCAGCCGCTTCTCCTGCACACGGCGAGCGTGCTAGCAGGTGAAACGCGAAGAAAGAAGCTGCAGAACACTGGCACTGAGCGTGCAGCTTTCCAGCGGAGAGAAAAAGCTACTTTAACACTCTGCAAGCCTTTCAACTCCCAAAAACATGCACATGGAAGGAGCTGCTGCAAAAGCGATGCTGTGCTCGCTGCTGCTCCTCCTGAAGCTCTGGCTGCTAAATCTGAGGCTTTCCTTCCAATTTCAAGCTGCAAAGCACTTGCTGAATTGCAGGGAAAGTCCGGGAGGCATTTGCTGTGCTGGCACACTTTCTCCTTCCTAGACAGAGTGGAAAAGCTTTTCCCTGCCGTGTAGGCGACAAGAGACGCATTAGACGGGGATCCGGAGCTGTCCGAAGGTAAGCGCCTGTTGCCGGCCTCTTTCGGCACAAGCCCCCGCTCCGGAGCGCACCGCGGCCGGCAGGATGCTCTCTGCCGGCGAAGGTGCCGCTTCTCCGGCAAGGAAGCCTCGCCCGCTTCTCCTGCACACGGAGAGCGTGCTAGCTGCTGAAACGTGAAGAAAGAAGCTGCAGAACACTGGCACTGAGCGTGCAGCTTTCCAGCGGAGAGAAAAAGCTACTTGAACACTCTGCAAGCCTTTCCACTCCCAAAAACATGCACATGGAAGGAGCTGCTGCAAAAGCGATGCTGTGCTCGCTGCTGCTCCTCCTGAAGCTCTGGCTGCTAAATCTGAGGCTTTCCTTCCAATTTCAAGCTGCAAAGCACTTGCTGAATTGCAGGGAAAGTCCGGGAGGCATTTGCTGTGCTGGCACACTTTCTCCTTCCTAGACAGAGTGGAAAAGCTTTTCCCTGCCGTGTAGGCGACAAGAGACGCATTGGACGGGCATCCGGAGCTGTCCGAAGGTAAGCGCCTGTTGCCGGCCTCTTTCGGCACAAGCCCCCGCTCCGGAGCGCACCGCGGCCGGCAGGATGCTCTCTGCCGGCGAAGGTGCCGCTTCTCCGGCAAGGAAGCCTCGCCCGCTTCTCCAGCACACGGAGAGCGTGCTAGCTGCTGAAACGTGAAGAAAGAAGCTGCAGAACACTGGCACTGAGCGTGCAGCTTTCCAGCGGAGAGAAAAAGCTACTTGAACACTCTGCAAGCCTTTCCACTCCCAAAAACATGCACATGGAAGGAGCTGCTGCAAAAGCGATGCTGTGCTCGCTGCTGCTTTTCCTGAAGCTCTGGCTGCTAAATCTGAGGCTTTCCTTCCAATTTCAAGCTGCAAAGCACTTGCTGAATTGCAGGGAAAGTCCGGGAGGCATTTGCTGTGCTGGCACACTTTCTCCTTCCTAGACAGAGTGGAAAAGCTTTTCCCTGCCGTGTAGGCGACAAGAGACGCATTGGACGGGCATCCGGAGCTGTCCGAAGGTAAGCGCCTGTTGCCGGCCTCTTTCGGCACAAGCCCCCGCTCCGGAGCGCACCGCGGCCGGCAGGATGCTCTCTGCCGGCGAAGGTGCCGCTTCTCCGGCAAGGAAGCCTCAGCCGCTTCTCCTGCACACGGAGAGCGTGCTAGCTGCTGAAGCGCGAAGAAAGAAGCTGCAGAACACTGGCACTGAGCGTGCAGCTTTCCAGCGGAGAGAAAAAGCTACTTGAACACTCTGCAAGCCTTTCAACTCCCAAAAACATGCACATGGAAGGAGCTGCTGCAAAAGCGATGCTGTGCTCGCTGCTGCTCCTCCTGAAGCTCTGGCTGCTAAATCTGAGGCTTTCCTTCCAATTTCAAGCTGCAAAGCACTTGCTGAATTGCAGGGAAAGTCCGGGAGGCATTTGCTGTGCTGGCACACTTTCTCCTTCCTAGACAGAGTGGAAAAGCTTTTCCCTGCCGTGTAGGCGACAAGAGACGCATTAGATGGGCATCCGGAGCTGTCCGAAGGTAAGCGCCTGTTCCCGGCCTCTGTCGGCACAAGCCCCCGCTCCGGAGCACACCGCGGCCGGCAGGATGCTCTCTGCCGGCGAAGGTGCCGCTTCTCCGGCAAGGAAGCCTCGCCCGCTTCTCCAGCACACGGAGAGCGTGCTAGCTGCTGAAACGTGAAGAAAGAAGCTGCAGAACACTGGCACTGAGCGTGCAGCTTTCCAGCGGAGAGAAAAAGCTACTTGAACACTCTGCAAGCCTTTCCACTCCCAAAAACATGCACATGGAAGGAGCTGCTGCAAAAGCGATGCTGTGCTCGCTGCTGCTCCTCCTGAAGCTCTGGCTGCTAAATCTGAGGCTTTCCTTCCAATTTCAAGCTGCAAAGCACTTGCTGAATTGCAGGGAAAGTCCGGGAGGCATTTGCTGTGCTGGCACACTTTCTCCTTCCTAGACAGAGTGGAAAAGCTTTTCCCTGCCGTGTAGGCGACAAGAGACGCATTGGACGGGCATCCGGAGCTGTCCGAAGGTAAGCGCCTGTTCCCGGCCTCTGTCGGCACAAGCCCCCGCTCCGGAGCGCACCGCGGCCGGCAGGATGCTCTCTGCCGGCGAAGGTGCCGCTTCTCCGGCAAGGAAGCCTCAGCCGCTTCTCCTGCACACGGAGAGCGTGCTAGCTGCTGAAGCGCGAAGAAAGAAGCTGCAGAACACTGGCACTGAGCGTGCAGCTTTCCAGCGGAGAGAAAAAGCTACTTGAACACTCTGCAAGCCTTTCCACTCCCAAAAACATGCACATGGAAGGAGCTGCTGCAAAAGCGATGCTGTGCTCGCTGCTGCTTCTCCTGAAGCTCTGGCTGCTAAATCTGAGGCTTTCCTTCCAATTTCAAGCTGCAAAGCACTTGCTGAATTGCAGGGAAAGTCCGGGAGGCATTTGCTGTGCTGGCACACTTTCTCCTTCCTAGACAGAGTGGAAAAGCTTTTCCCTGCCGTGTAGGCGACAAGAGACGCATTAGACGGGCATCCGGAGCTGTCCGAAGGTAAGCGCCTGTTCCCGGCCTCTTTCGGCACAAGCCCCCGCTCCGGAGCGCACCGCGGCCGGCAGGATGCTCTCTGCCGGCGAAGGTGCCGCTTCTCCGGCAAGGAAGCCTCAGCCGCTTCTCCTGCACACGGAGAGCGTGCTAGCTGCTGAAACGTGAAGAAAGAAGCTGCAGAGCACTGGCACTGAGCGTGCAGCTTTCCAGCGGAGAGAAAAAGCTACTTGAACACTCTGCAAGCCTTTCAACTCCCAAAAACATGCACATGGAAGGAGCTGCTGCAAAAGCGATGCTGTGCTCGCTGCTGCTCCTCCTGAAGCTCTGGCTGCTAAATCTGAGGCTTTCCTTCCAATTTCAAGCTGCAAAGCACTTGCTGAATTGCAGGGAAAGTCCGGGAGGCATTTGCTGTGCTGGCACACTTTCTCCTTCCTAGACAGAGTGGAAAAGCTTTTCCCTGCCGTGTAGGCGACAAGAGACGCATTAGACGGGCATCCGGAGCTGTCCGAAGGTAAGCGCCTGTTGCCGGCCTCTTTCGGCACAAGCCCCCGCTCCGGAGCGCACCGCGGCCGGCAGGATGCTCTCTGCCGGCGAAGGTGCCGCTTCTCCGGCAAGGAAGCCTCAGCCGCTTCTCCTGCACACGGAGAGCGCGCTAGCTGCTGAAACGTGAAGAAAGAAGCTGCAGAACACTGGCACTGAGCGTGCAGCTTTCCAGCGGAGAGAAAAAGCTACTTGAACACTCTGCAAGCCTTTCCACTCCCAAAAACATGCACATGGAAGGAGCTGCTGCAAAAGCGATGCTGTGCTCGCTGCTGCTCCTCCTGAAACTCTGGCTGCTAAATCTGAGGCTTTCCTTCCAATTTCAAGCTGCAAAGCACTTGCTGAATTGCAGGGAAAGTCCGGGAGGCATTTGCTGTGCTGGCACACTTTCTCCTTCCTAGACAGAGTGGAAAAGCTTTTCCCTGCCGTGTAGGCGACAAGAGACGCATTGGACGGGCATCCGGAGCTGTCCGAAGGTAAGCGCCTGTTCCCGGCCTCTTTCGGCACAAGCCCCCGCTCCGGAGCGCACCGCGGCCGGCAGGATGCTCTCTGCCGGCGAAGGTGCCGCTTCTCCGGCAAGGAAGCCTCAGCCGCTTCTCCTGCACACGGAGAGCGCGCTAGCTGCTGAAACGTGAAGAAAGAAGCTGCAGAACACTGGCACTGAGCGTGCAGCTTTCCAGCGGAGAGAAAAAGCTACTTGAACACTCTGCAAGCCTTTCCACTCCCAAAAACATGCACATGGAAGGAGCTGCTGCAAAAGCGATGCTGTGCTCGCTGCTGCTCCTCCTGAAGCTCTGGCTGCTAAATCTGAGGCTTTCCTTCCAATTTCAAGCTGCAAAGCACTTGCTGAATTGCAGGGAAAGTCCGGGAGGCATTTGCTGTGCTGGCACACTTTCTCCTTCCTAGACAGAGTGGAAAAGCTTTTCCCTGCCGTGTAGGCGACAAGAGACGCATTAGACGGCGATCCGGAGCTGTCCGAAGGTAAGCGCCTGTTGCCGGCCTCTTTCGGCACAAGCCCCCGCTCCGGAGCGCACCGCGGCCGGCAGGATGCTCTCTGCCGGCGAAGGTGCCGCTTCTCCGGCAAGGAAGCCTCAGCCGCTTCTCCTGCACACGGAGAGCGTGCTAGCTGCTGAAACGTGAAGAAAGAAGTTGCAGAGCACTGGCACTGAGCGTGCAGCTTTCCAGCGGAGAGAAAAAGCTACGTGAACACTCTGCAAGCCTTTCCACTCTCAAAAACCAGCACATTGAAGGAGCTGCTGCAAAAGCGATGCTGTGCTCGCTGCTGCTCCTCCTGAAGCTCTGGCTGCTAAATCTGAGGCTTTCCTTCCAATTTCAAGCTGCAAAGCACTTGCTGAATTGCAGGGAAAGTCCGGGAGGCATTTGCTGTGCTGGCACACTTTCTCCTTCCTAGACAGAGTGGAAAAGCTTTTCCCTGCCGTGTAGGCGACAAGAGACGCATTGGACGGGCATCCGGAGCTGTCCGAAGGTAAGCGCCTGTTCCCGGCCTCTTTCGGCACAAGCCCCCGCTCCGGAGCGCACCGCGGCCGGCAGGATGCTCTCTGCCGGCGAAGGTGCCGCTTCTCCGGCAAGGAAGCCTCAGCCGCTTCTCCAGCACACGGAGAGCGTGGTAGCTGCTGAAACGTGAAGAAAGAAGTTGCAGAACACTGGCACTGAGCGTGCAGCTTTCCAGCGGAGAGAAAAAGCTACTTGAACACTCTGCAAGCCTTTCCACTCCCAAAAACATGCACATGGAAGGAGCTGCTGCAAAAGCGATGCTGTGCTCGCTGCTGCTCCTCCTGAAGCTCTGGCTGCTAAATCTGAGGCTTTCCTTCCAATTTCAAGCTGCAAAGCACTTGCTGAATTGCAGGGAAAGTCCGGGAGGCATTTGCTGTGCTGGCACACTTTCTCCTTCCTAGACAGAGTGGAAAAGCTTTTCCCTGCCGTGTAGGCGACAAGAGACGCATTAGATGGGCATCCGGAGCTGTCCGAAGGTAAGCGCCTGTTGCCGGCCTCTTTCGGCACAAGCCCCCGCTCCGGAGCGCACCGCGGCCGGCAGGATGCTCTCTGCCGGCGAAGGTGCCGCTTCTCCGGCAAGGAAGCCTCAGCCGCTTCTCCTGCACACGGAGAGCGTGCTAGCTGCTGAAACGCGAAGAAAGAAGTTGCAGAGCACTGGCACTGAGCGTGCAGCTTTCCAGCGGAGAGAAAAAGCTACGTGAACACTCTGCAAGCCTTTCCACTCCCAAAAACATGCACATGGAAGGAGCTGCTGCAAAAGCGATGCTGTGCTCGCTGCTGCTCCTCCTGAAGCTCTGGCTGCTAAATCTGAGGCTTTCCTTCCAATTTCAAGCTGCAAAGCACTTGCTGAATTGCAGGGAAAGTCCGGGAGGCATTTGCTGTGCTGGCACACTTTCTCCTTCCTAGACAGAGTGGAAAAGCTTTTCCCTGCCGTGTAGGCGACAAGAGACGCATTGGACGGGCATCCGGAGCTGTCCGAAGGTAAGCGCCTGTTGCCGGCCTCTGTCGGCACAAGCCCCCGCTCCGGAGCGCACCGCGGCCGGCAGGATGCTCTCTGCCGGCGAAGGTGCCGCTTCTCCGGCAAGGAAGCCTCGCCCGCTTCTCCAGCACACGGAGAGCGTGCTAGCTGCTGAAACGTGAAGAAAGAAGTTGCAGAACACTGGCACTGAGCGTGCAGCTTTCCAGCGGAGAGAAAAAGCTACTTGAACACTCTGCAAGCCTTTCCACTCCCAAAAACATGCACATGGAAGGAGCTGCTGCAAAAGCGATGCTGTGCTCGCTGCTGCTCCTCCTGAAGCTCTGGCTGCTAAATCTGAGGCTTTCCTTCCAATTTCAAGCTGCAAAGCACTTGCTGAATTGCAGGGAAAGTCCGGGAGGCATTTGCTGTGCTGGCACACTTTCTCCTTCCTAGACAGAGTGGAAAAGCTTTTCCCTGCCGTGTAGGCGACAAGAGACGCATTAGACGGGCATCCGGAGCTGTCCGAAGGTAAGCGCCTGTTGCCGGCCTCTTTCGGCACAAGCCCCCGCTCCGGAGCGCACCGCGGCCGGCAGGATGCTCTCTGCCGGCGAAGGTGCCGCTTCTCCGGCAAGGAAGCCTCAGCCGCTTCTCCAGCACACGGAGAGCGTGCTAGCTGCTGAAACGTGAAGAAAGAAGTTGCAGAGCACTGGCACTGAGCGTGCAGCTTTCCAGCGGAGAGAAAAAGCTACGTGAACACTCTGCAAGCCTTTCCACTCTCAAAAACATGCACATAGAAGAAGCTGCTGCAAAAGCGATGCTGTGCTCGCTGCTGCTCCTCCTGAAGCTCTGGCTGCTAAATCTGAGGCTTTCCTTCCAATTTCAAGCTGCAAAGCACTTGCTGAATTGCAGGGAAAGTCCGGGAGGCATTTGCTGTGCTGGCACACTTTCTCCTTCCTAGACAGAGTGGAAAAGCTTTTCCCTGCCGTGTAGGCGACAAGAGACGCATTGGACGGGCATCCGGAGCTGTCCGAAGGTAAGCGCCTGTTCCCGGCCTCTTTCGGCACAAGCCCCCGCTCCGGAGCGCACCGCGGCCGGCAGGATGCTCTCTGCCGGCGAAGGTGCCGCTTCTCCGGCAAGGAAGCCTCAGCCGCTTCTCCAGCACACGGAGAGCGTGGTAGCTGCTGAAACGTGAAGAAAGAAGTTGCAGAACACTGGCACTGAGCGTGCAGCTTTCCAGCGGAGAGAAAAAGCTACTTGAACACTCTGCAAGCCTTTCCACTCCCAAAAACATGCACATGGAAGGAGCTGCTGCAAAAGCGATGCTGTGCTCGCTGCTGCTCCTCCTGAAGCTCTGGCTGCTAAATCTGAGGCTTTCCTTCCAATTTCAAGCTGCAAAGCACTTGCTGAATTGCAGGGAAAGTCCGGGAGGCATTTGCTGTGCTGGCACACTTTCTCCTTCCTAGACAGAGTGGAAAAGCTTTTCCCTGCCGTGTAGGCGACAAGAGACGCATTAGATGGGCATCCGGAGCTGTCCGAAGGTAAGCGCCTGTTGCCGGCCTCTTTCGGCACAAGCCCCCGCTCCGGAGCGCACCGCGGCCGGCAGGATGCTCTCTGCCGGCGAAGGTGCCGCTTCTCCGGCAAGGAAGCCTCAGCCGCTTCTCCTGCACACGGAGAGCGTGCTAGCTGCTGAAACGCGAAGAAAGAAGTTGCAGAGCACTGGCACTGAGCGTGCAGCTTTCCAGCGGAGAGAAAAAGCTACGTGAACACTCTGCAAGCCTTTCCACTCCCAAAAACATGCACATGGAAGGAGCTGCTGCAAAAGCGATGCTGTGCTCGCTGCTGCTCCTCCTGAAGCTCTGGCTGCTAAATCTGAGGCTTTCCTTCCAATTTCAAGCTGCAAAGCACTTGCTGAATTGCAGGGAAAGTCCGGGAGGCATTTGCTGTGCTGGCACACTTTCTCCTTCCTAGACAGAGTGGAAAAGCTTTTCCCTGCCGTGTAGGCGACAAGAGACGCATTGGACGGGGATCCGGAGCTGTCCGAAGGTAAGCGCCTGTTGCCGGCCTCTTTCGGCACAAGCCCCCGCTCCGGAGCGCACCGCGGCCGGCAGGATGCTCTCTGCCGGCGAAGGTGCCGCTTCTCCGGCAAGGAAGCCTCGCCCGCTTCTCCTGCACACGGAGAGCGTGCTAGCTGCTGAAACGTGAAGAAAGAAGTTGCAGAACACTGGCACTGAGCGTGCAGCTTTCCAGCGGAGAGAAAAAGCTACTTGAACACTCTGCAAGCCTTTCCACTCCCAAAAACATGCACATGGAAGGAGCTGCTGCAAAAGCGATGCTGTGCTCGCTGCTGCTCCTCCTGAAGCTCTGGCTGCTAAATCTGAGGCTTTCCTTCCAATTTCAAGCAGCAAAGCACTTGCTGAATTGCAGGGAAAGTCCGGGAGGCATTTGCTGTGCTGGCACACTTTCTCCTTCCTAGACAGAGTGGAAAAGCTTTTCCCTGCCGTGTAGGCGACAAGAGACGCATTAGATGGGCATCCGGAGCTGTCCGAAGGTAAGCGCCTGTTGCCGGCCTCTGTCGGCACAAGCCCCCGCTCCGGAGCGCACCGCGGCCGGCAGGATGCTCTCTGCCGGCGAAGGTGCCGCTTCTCCGGCAAGGAAGCCTCGCCCGCTTCTCCAGCACACGGCGAGCGTGGTAGCTGCTGAAACGCGAAGAAAGAATTTGCAGAACACTGGCACTGAGCGTGCAGCTTTCCAGCGGAGAGAAAAAGCTACTTTAACACTCTACAAGCCTTTCCACTCTCAAAAACCAGCACATGGAAGGAGCTGCTGCAAAAGCGATGCTGTGCTCGCTGCTGCTCCTCCTGAAGCTCTGGCTGCTAAATCTGAGGCTTTCCTTCCAATTTCAAGCTGCAAAGCACTTGCTGAATTGCAGGGAAAGTCCGGGAGGCATTTGCTGTGCTGGCACACTTTCTCCTTCCTAGACAGAGTGGAAAAGCTTTTCCCTGCCGTGTAGGCGACAAGAGACGCATTAGACGGGCATCCGGAGCTGTCCGAAGGTAAGCGCCTGTTGCCGGCCTCTTTCGGCACAAGCCCCCGCTCCGGAGCGCACCGCGGCCGGCAGGATGCTCTCTGCCGGCGAAGGTGCCGCTTCTCCGGCAAGGAAGCCTCAGCCGCTTCTCCTGCACACGGAGAGCGCGCTAGCTGCTGAAACGTGAAGAAAGAAGCTGCAGAACACTGGCACTGAGCGTGCAGCTTTCCAGCGGAGAGAAAAAGCTACTTGAACACTCTGCAAGCCTTTCCACTCCCAAAAACATGCACATGGAAGGAGCTGCTGCAAAAGCGATGCTGTGCTCGCTGCTGCTCCTCCTGAAGCTCTGGCTGCTAAATCTGAGGCTTTCCTTCCAATTTCAAGCTGCAAAGCACTTGCTGAATTGCAGGGAAAGTCCGGGAGGCATTTGCTGTGCTGGCACACTTTCTCCTTCCTAGACAGAGTGGAAAAGCTTTTCCCTGCCGTGTAGGCGACAAGAGACGCATTGGACGGGCATCCGGAGCTGTCCGAAGGTAAGCGCCTGTTGCCGGCCTCTTTCGGCACAAGCCCCCGCTCCGGAGCGCACCGCGGCCGGCAGGATGCTCTCTGCCGGCGAAGGTGCCGCTTCTCCGGCAAGGAAGCCTCAGCCGCTTCTCCTGCACACGGAGAGCGCGCTAGCTGCTGAAACGTGAAGAAAGAAGCTGCAGAACACTGGCACTGAGCGTGCAGCTTTCCAGCGGAGAGAAAAAGCTACTTGAACACTCTGCAAGCCTTTCAACTCCCAAAAACATGCACATGGAAGGAGCTGCTGCAAAAGCGATGCTGTGCTCGCTGCTGCTCCTCCTGAAGCTCTGGCTGCTAAATCTGAGGCTTTCCTTCCAATTTCAAGCTGCAAAGCACTTGCTGAATTGCAGGGAAAGTCCGGGAGGCATTTGCTGTGCTGGCACACTTTCTCCTTCCTAGACAGAGTGGAAAAGCTTTTCCCTGCCGTGTAGGCGACAAGAGACGCATTGGACGGGCATCCGGAGCTGTCCGAAGGTAAGCGCCTGTTGCCGGCCTCTGTCAGCACAAGCCCCCGCTCCGGAGCGCACCGCGGCCGGCAGGATGCTCTCTGCCGGCGAAGGTGCCGCTTCTCCGGCAAGGAAGCCTCAGCCGCTTCTCCTGCACACGGAGAGCGCGCTAGCTGCTGAAACGTGAAGAAAGAAGCTGCAGAACACTGGCACTGAGCGTGCAGCTTTCCAGCGGAGAGAAAAAGCTACTTGAACACTCTGCAAGCCTTTCCACTCCCAAAAACATGCACATGGAAGGAGCTGCTGCAAAAGCGATGCTGTGCTCGCTGCTGCTCCTCCTGAAGCTCTGGCTGCTAAATCTGAGGCTTTCCTTCCAATTTCAAGCTGCAAAGCACTTGCTGAATTGCAGGGAAAGTCCGGGAGGCATTTGCTGTGCTGGCACACTTTCTCCTTCCTAGACAGAGTGGAAAAGCTTTTCCCTGCCGTGTAGGCGACAAGAGACGCATTAGACGGGCATCCGGAGCTGTCCGAAGGTAAGCGCCTGTTCCCGGCCTCTTTCGGCACAAGCCCCCGCTCCGGAGCGCACCGCGGCCGGCAGGATGCTCTCTGCCGGCGAAGGTGCCGCTTCTCCGGCAAGGAAGCCTCAGCCGCTTCTCCTGCACACGGAGAGCGTGGTAGCTGCTGAAACGCGAAGAAAGAAGCTGCAGAGCACTGGCACTGAGCGTGCAGCTTTCCAGCGGAGAGAAAAAGCTACTTGAACACTCTGCAAGCCTTTCAACTCCCAAAAACCAGCACATAGAAGGAGCTGCTGCAAAAGCGATGCTGTGCTCGCTGCTGCTCCTCCTGAAGCTCTGGCTGCTAAATCTGAGGCTTTCCTTCCAATTTCAAGCTGCAAAGCACTTGCTGAATTGCAGGGAAAGTCCGGGAGGCATTTGCTGTGCTGGCACACTTTCTCCTTCCTAGACAGAGTGGAAAAGCTTTTCCCTGCCGTGTAGGCGACAAGAGACGCATTGGACGGGCATCCGGAGCTGTCCGAAGGTAAGCGCCTGTTCCCGGCCTCTGTCGGCACAAGCCCCCGCTCCGGAGCGCACCGCGGCCGGCAGGATGCTCTCTGCCGGCGAAGGTGCCGCTTCTCCGGCAAGGAAGCCTCAGCCGCTTCTCCTGCACACGGAGAGCGCGCTAGCTGCTGAAACGTGAAGAAAGAAGCTGCAGAACACTGGCACTGAGCGTGCAGCTTTCCAGCGGAGAGAAAAAGCTACTTGAACACTCTGCAAGCCTTTCCACTCCCAAAAACATGCACATGGAAGGAGCTGCTGCAAAAGCGATGCTGTGCTCGCTGCTGCTCCTCCTGAAGCTCTGACTGCTAAATCTGAGGCTTTCCTTCCAATTTCAAGCTGCAAAGCACTTGCTGAATTGCAGGGAAAGTCCGGGAGGCATTTGCTGTGCTGGCACACTTTCTCCTTCCTAGACAGAGTGGAAAAGCTTTTCCCTGCCGTGTAGGCGACAAGAGACGCATTAGACGGGCATCCGGAGCTGTCCGAAGGTAAGCGCCTGTTCCCGGCCTCTGTCGGCACAAGCCCCCGCTCCGGAGCGCACAGCGGCCGGCAGGATGCTCTCTGCCGGCGAAGGTGCCGCTTCTCCGGCAAGGAAGCCTCGCCCGCTTCTCCAGCACACGGAGAGCGTGCTAGCAGGTGAAACGTGAAGAAAGAAGCTGCAGAACACTGGCACTGAGCGTGCAGCTTTCCAGCGGAGAGAAAAAGCTACTTGAACACTCTGCAAGCCTTTCCACTCCCAAAAACATGCACATGGAAGGAGCTGCTGCAAAACCGATGCTGTGCTCGCTGCTGCTCCTCCTGAAGCTCTGGCTGCTAAATCTGAGGCTTTCCTTCCAATTTCAAGCTGCAAAGCACTTGCTGAATTGCAGGGAAAGTCCGGGAGGCATTTGCTGTGCTGGCACACTTTCTCCTTCCTAGACAGAGTGGAAAAGCTTTTCCCTGCCGTGTAGGCGACAAGAGACGCATTAGACGGGGATCCGGAGCTGTCCGAAGGTAAGCGCCTGTTGCCGGCCTCTTTCGGCACAAGCCCCCGCTCCGGAGCGCACCGCGGCCGGCAGGATGCTCTCTGCCGGCGAAGGTGCCGCTTCTCCGGCAAGGAAGCCTCAGCCGCTTCTCCTGCACACGGAGAGCGCGCTAGCTGCTGAAACGTGAAGAAAGAAGCTGCAGAACACTGGCACTGAGCGTGCAGCTTTCCAGCGGAGAGAAAAAGCTACTTGAACACTCTGCAAGCCTTTCCACTCCCAAAAACATGCACATGGAAGGAGCTGCTGCAAAAGCGATGCTGTGCTCGCTGCTGCTCCTCCTGAAGCTCTGGCTGCTAAATCTGAGGCTTTCCTTCCAATTTCAAGCTGCAAAGCACTTGCTGAATTGCAGGGAAAGTCCGGGAGGCATTTGCTGTGCTGGCACACTTTCTCCTTCCTAGACAGAGTGGAAAAGCTTTTCCCTGCCGTGTAGGCGACAAGAGACGCATTAGACGGCGATCCGGAGCTGTCCGAAGGTAAGCGCCTGTTGCCGGCCTCTTTCGGCACAAGCCCCCGCTCCGGAGCGCACTGCGGCCGGCAGGATGCTCTCTGCCGGCGAAGGTGCCGCTTCTCCGGCAAGGAAGCCTCAGCCGCTTCTCCAGCACACGGAGAGCGTGCTAGCTGCTGAAACGTGAAGAAAGAAGTTGCAGAGCACTGGCACTGAGCGTGCAGCTTTCCAGCGGAGAGAAAAAGCTACGTGAACACTCTGCAAGCCTTTCCACTCTCAAAAACCAGCACATTGAAGGAGCTGCTGCAAAAGCGATGCTGTGCTCGCTGCTGCTCCTCCTGAAGCTCTGGCTGCTAAATCTGAGGCTTTCCTTCCAATTTCAAGCTGCAAAGCACTTGCTGAATTGCAGGGAAAGTCCGGGAGGCATTTGCTGTGCTGGCACACTTTCTCCTTCCTAGACAGAGTGGAAAAGCTTTTCCCTGCCGTGTAGGCGACAAGAGACGCATTGGACGGGCATCCGGAGCTGTCCGAAGGTAAGCGCCTGTTGCCGGCCTCTTTCGGCACAAGCCCCCGCTCCGGAGCGCACCGCGGCCGGCAGGATGCTCTCTGCCGGCGAAGGTGCCGCTTCTCCGGCAAGGAAGCCTCAGCCGCTTCTCCAGCACACGGAGAGCGTGGTAGCTGCTGAAACGTGAAGAAAGAAGTTGCAGAACACTGGCACTGAGCGTGCAGCTTTCCAGCGGAGAGAAAAAGCTACTTGAACACTCTGCAAGCCTTTCCACTCCCAAAAACATGCACATGGAAGGAGCTGCTGCAAAAGCGATGCTGTGCTCGCTGCTGCTCCTCCTGAAGCTCTGGCTGCTAAATCTGAGGCTTTCCTTCCAATTTCAAGCTGCAAAGCACTTGCTGAATTGCAGGGAAAGTCCGGGAGGCATTTGCTGTGCTGGCACACTTTCTCCTTCCTAGACAGAGTGGAAAAGCTTTTCACTGCCGTGTAGGCGACAAGAGACGCATTGGACGGGCATCCGGAGCTGTCCGAAGGTAAGCGCCTGTTCACGGCCTCTGTCGGCACAAGCCCCCGCTCCGGAGCACACCGCGGCCGGCAGGATGCTCTCTGCCGGCGAAGGTGCCGCTTCTCCGGCAAGGAAGCCTCGCCCGCTTCTCCTGCACACGGCGAGCGTGCTAGCAGGTGAAACGCGAAGAAAGAAGCTGCAGAACACTGGCACTGAGCGTGCAGCTTTCCAGCGGAGAGAAAAAGCTACTTTAACACTCTGCAAGCCTTTCAACTCCCAAAAACATGCACATGGAAGGAGCTGCTGCAAAAGCGATGCTGTGCTCGCTGCTGCTCCTCCTGAAGCTCTGGCTGCTAAATCTGAGGCTTTCCTTCCAATTTCAAGCTGCAAAGCACTTGCTGAATTGCAGGGAAAGTCCAGGAGGCATTTGCTGTGCTGGCACACTTTCTCCTTCCTAGACAGAGTGGAAAAGCTTTTCCCTGCCGTGTAGGCGACAAGAGACGCATTAGACGGGGATCCGGAGCTGTCCGAAGGTAAGCGCCTGTTGCCGGCCTCTTTCGGCACAAGCCCCCGCTCCGGAGCGCACCGCGGCCGGCAGGATGCTCTCTGCCGGCGAAGGTGCCGCTTCTCCGGCAAGGAAGCCTCGCCCGCTTCTCCTGCACACGGAGAGCGTGCTAGCTGCTGAAACGTGAAGAAAGAAGCTGCAGAACACTGGCACTGAGCGTGCAGCTTTCCAGCGGAGAGAAAAAGCTACTTGAACACTCTGCAAGCCTTTCCACTCCCAAAAACATGCACATGGAAGGAGCTGCTGCAAAAGCGATGCTGTGCTCGCTGCTGCTCCTCCTGAAGCTCTGGCTGCTAAATCTGAGGCTTTCCTTCCAATTTCAAGCTGCAAAGCACTTGCTGAATTGCAGGGAAAGTCCGGGAGGCATTTGCTGTGCTGGCACACTTTCTCCTTCCTAGACAGAGTGGAAAAGCTTTTCCCTGCCGTGTAGGCGACAAGAGACGCATTGGACGGGCATCCGGAGCTGTCCGAAGGTAAGCGCCTGTTGCCGGCCTCTTTCGGCACAAGCCCCCGCTCCGGAGCGCACCGCGGCCGGCAGGATGCTCTCTGCCGGCGAAGGTGCCGCTTCTCCGGCAAGGAAGCCTCAGCCGCTTCTCCTGCACACGGAGAGCGCGCTAGCTGCTGAAACGTGAAGAAAGAAGCTGCAGAACACTGGCACTGAGCGTGCAGCTTTCCAGCGGAGAGAAAAAGCTACTTGAACACTCTGCAAGCCTTTCAACTCCCAAAAACATGCACATGGAAGGAGCTGCTGCAAAAGCGATGCTGTGCTCGCTGCTGCTCCTCCTGAAGCTCTGGCTGCTAAATCTGAGGCTTTCCTTCCAATTTCAAGCTGCAAAGCACTTGCTGAATTGCAGGGAAAGTCCGGGAGGCATTTGCTGTGCTGGCACACTTTCTCCTTCCTAGACAGAGTGGAAAAGCTTTTCCCTGCCGTGTAGGCGACAAGAGACGCATTGGACGGGCATCCGGAGCTGTCCGAAGGTAAGCGCCTGTTCCCGGCCTCTGTCGGCACAAGCCCCCGCTCCGGAGCGCACCGCGGCCGGCAGGATGCTCTCTGCCGGCGAAGGTGCCGCTTCTCCGGCAAGGAAGCCTCAGCCGCTTCTCCTGCACACGGAGAGCGCGCTAGCTGCTGAAACGTGAAGAAAGAAGCTGCAGAACACTGGCACTGAGCGTGCAGCTTTCCAGCGGAGAGAAAAAGCTACTTGAACACTCTGCAAGCATTTCCACTCCCAAAAACATGCACATGGAAGGAGCTGCTGCAAAAGCGATGCTGTGCTCGCTGCTGCTCCTCCTGAAGCTCTGGCTGCTAAATCTGAGGCTTTCCTTCCAATTTCAAGCTGCAAAGCACTTGCTGAATTGCAGGGAAAGTCCGGGAGGCATTTGCTGTGCTGGCACACTTTCTCCTTCCTAGACAGAGTGGAAAAGCTTTTCCCTGCCGTGTAGGCGACAAGAGACGCATTAGACGGGCATCCGGAGCTGTCCGAAGGTAAGCGCCTGTTCCCGGCCTCTTTCGGCACAAGCCCCCGCTCCGGAGCGCACCGCGGCCGGCAGGATGCTCTCTGCCGGCGAAGGTGCCGCTTCTCCGGCAAGGAAGCCTCAGCCGCTTCTCCTGCACACGGAGAGCGTGGTAGCTGCTGAAACGCGAAGAAAGAAGCTGCAGAGCACTGGCACTGAGCGTGCAGCTTTCCAGCGGAGAGAAAAAGCTACTTGAACACTCTGCAAGCCTTTCAACTCCCAAAAACCAGCACATAGAAGGAGCTGCTGCAAAAGCGATGCTGTGCTCGCTGCTGCTCCTCCTGAAGCTCTGGCTGCTAAATCTGAGGCTTTCCTTCCAATTTCAAGCTGCAAAGCACTTGCTGAATTGCAGGGAAAGTCCGGGAGGCATTTGCTGTGCTGGCACACTTTCTCCTTCCTAGACAGAGTGGAAAAGCTTTTCCCTGCCGTGTAGGCGACAAGAGACGCATTGGACGGGCATCCGGAGCTGTCCGAAGGTAAGCGCCTGTTGCCGGCCTCTTTCGGCACAAGCCCCCGCTCCGGAGCGCACCGCGGCCGGCAGGATGCTCTCTGCCGGCGAAGGTGCCGCTTCTCCGGCAAGGAAGCCTCAGCCGCTTCTCCTGCACACGGAGAGCGCGCTAGCTGCTGAAACGTGAAGAAAGAAGCTGCAGAACACTGGCACTGAGCGTGCAGCTTTCCAGCGGAGAGAAAAAGCTACTTTAACACTCTGCAAGCCTTTCCACTCCCAAAAACATGCACATGGAAGGAGCTGCTGCAAAAGCGATGCTGTGCTCGCTGCTGCTCCTCCTGAAGCTCTGGCTGCTAAATCTGAGGCTTTCCTTCCAATTTCAAGCTGCAAAGCACTTGCTGAATTGCAGGGAAAGTCCGGGAGGCATTTGCTGTGCTGGCACACTTTCTCCTTCCTAGACAGAGTGGAAAAGCTTTTCCCTGCCGTGTAGGCGACAAGAGACGCATTGGACGGGCATCCGGAGCTGTCCGAAGGTAAGCGCCTGTTCCCGGCCTCTGTCGGCACAAGCCCCCGCTCCGGAGCGCACCGCGGCCGGCAGGATGCTCTCTGCCGGCGAAGGTGCCGCTTCTCCGGCAAGGAAGCCTCAGCCGCTTCTCCTGCACACGGAGAGCGCGCTAGCTGCTGAAACGTGAAGAAAGAAGCTGCAGAACACTGGCACTGAGCGTGCAGCTTTCCAGCGGAGAGAAAAAGCTACTTGAACACTCTGCAAGCCTTTCCACTCCCAAAAACATGCACATGGAAGGAGCTGCTGCAAAAGCGATGCTGTGCTCGCTGCTGCTCCTCCTGAAGCTCTGACTGCTAAATCTGAGGCTTTCCTTCCAATTTCAAGCTGCAAAGCACTTGCTGAATTGCAGGGAAAGTCCGGGAGGCATTTGCTGTGCTGGCACACTTTCTCCTTCCTAGACAGAGTGGAAAAGCTTTTCCCTGCCGTGTAGGCGACAAGAGACGCATTAGACGGGCATCCGGAGCTGTCCGAAGGTAAGCGCCTGTTCCCGGCCTCTGTCGGCACAAGCCCCCGCTCCGGAGCGCACAGCGGCCGGCAGGATGCTCTCTGCCGGCGAAGGTGCCGCTTCTCCGGCAAGGAAGCCTCGCCCGCTTCTCCAGCACACGGAGAGCGTGCTAGCAGGTGAAACGTGAAGAAAGAAGCTGCAGAACACTGGCACTGAGCGTGCAGCTTTCCAGCGGAGAGAAAAAGCTACTTGAACACTCTGCAAGCCTTTCCACTCCCAAAAACATGCACATGGAAGGAGCTGCTGCAAAACCGATGCTGTGCTCGCTGCTGCTCCTCCTGAAGCTCTGGCTGCTAAATCTGAGGCTTTCCTTCCAATTTCAAGCTGCAAAGCACTTGCTGAATTGCAGGGAAAGTCCGGGAGGCATTTGCTGTGCTGGCACACTTTCTCCTTCCTAGACAGAGTGGAAAAGCTTTTCCCTGCCGTGTAGGCGACAAGAGACGCATTGGACGGGCATCCGGAGCTGTCCGAAGGTAAGCGCCTGTTGCCGGCCTCTTTCGGCACAAGCCCCCGCTCCGGAGCGCACCGCGGCCGGCAGGATGCTCTCTGCCGGCGAAGGTGCCGCTTCTCCGGCAAGGAAGCCTCAGCCGCTTCTCCTGCACACGGAGAGCGCGCTAGCTGCTGAAACGTGAAGAAAGAAGCTGCAGAACACTGGCACTGAGCGTGCAGCTTTCCAGCGGAGAGAAAAAGCTACTTGAACACTCTGCAAGCCTTTCCACTCCCAAAAACATGCACATGGAAGGAGCTGCTGCAAAAGCGATGCTGTGCTCGCTGCTGCTCCTCCTGAAGCTCTGGCTGCTAAATCTGAGGCTTTCCTTCCAATTTCAAGCTGCAAAGCACTTGCTGAATTGCAGGGAAAGTCCGGGAGGCATTTGCTGTGCTGGCACACTTTCTCCTTCCTAGACAGAGTGGAAAAGCTTTTCCCTGCCGTGTAGGCGACAAGAGACGCATTAGACGGCGATCCGGAGCTGTCCGAAGGTAAGCGCCTGTTGCCGGCCTCTTTCGGCACAAGCCCCCGCTCCGGAGCGCACTGCGGCCGGCAGGATGCTCTCTGCCGGCGAAGGTGCCGCTTCTCCGGCAAGGAAGCCTCAGCCGCTTCTCCAGCACACGGAGAGCGTGCTAGCTGCTGAAACGTGAAGAAAGAAGTTGCAGAGCACTGGCACTGAGCGTGCAGCTTTCCAGCGGAGAGAAAAAGCTACGTGAACACTCTGCAAGCCTTTCCACTCTCAAAAACCAGCACATTGAAGGAGCTGCTGCAAAAGCGATGCTGTGCTCGCTGCTGCTCCTCCTGAAGCTCTGGCTGCTAAATCTGAGGCTTTCCTTCCAATTTCAAGCTGCAAAGCACTTGCTGAATTGCAGGGAAAGTCCGGGAGGCATTTGCTGTGCTGGCACACTTTCTCCTTCCTAGACAGAGTGGAAAAGCTTTTCCCTGCCGTGTAGGCGACAAGAGACGCATTGGACGGGCATCCGGAGCTGTCCGAAGGTAAGCGCCTGTTGCCGGCCTCTTTCGGCACAAGCCCCCGCTCCGGAGCGCACCGCGGCCGGCAGGATGCTCTCTGCCGGCGAAGGTGCCGCTTCTCCGGCAAGGAAGCCTCAGCCGCTTCTCCAGCACACGGAGAGCGTGGTAGCTGCT
Organism: Fringilla coelebs; assembly: GCF_963513975.1. Classification (NCBI taxonomy): domain Eukaryota; kingdom Metazoa; phylum Chordata; class Aves; order Passeriformes; family Fringillidae; genus Fringilla; species Fringilla coelebs. Next base: position 155,891 of record NW_028167420.1, on the reverse strand, counting down.
GAAACGTGAAGAAAGAAGTTGCAGAACACTGGCACTGAGCGTGCAGCTTTCCAGCGGAGAGAAAAAGCTACTTGAACACTCTGCAAGCCTTTCCACTCCCAAAAACATGCACATGGAAGGAGCTGCTGCAAAAGCGATGCTGTGCTCGCTGCTGCTCCTCCTGAAGCTCTGGCTGCTAAATCTGAGGCTTTCCTTCCAATTTCAAGCTGCAAAGCACTTGCTGAATTGCAGGGAAAGTCCGGGAGGCATTTGCTGTGCTGGCACACTTTCTCCTTCCTAGACAGAGTGGAAAAGCTTTTCCCTGCCGTGTAGGCGACAAGAGACGCATTAGACGGGCATCCGGAGCTGTCCAAAGGTAAGCGCCTGTTCCCGGCCTCTTTCGGCACAAGCCCCCGCTCCGGAGCGCACCGCGGCCGGCAGGATGCTCTCTGCCGGCGAAGGTGCCGCTTCTCCGGCAAGGAATCCTCAGCCGCTTCTCCTGCACACGGAGAGCGCGCTAGCTGCTGAAACGTGAAGAAAGAAGCTGCAGAACACTGGCACTGAGCGTGCAGCTTTCCAGCGGAGAGAAAAAGCTACTTGAACACTCTGCAAGCCTTTCAACTCCCAAAAACATGCACATGGAAGGAGCTGCTGCAAAAGCGATGCTGTGCTCGCTGCTGCTCCTCCTGAAGCTCTGGCTGCTAAATCTGAGGCTTTCCTTCCAATTTCAAGCTGCAAAGCACTTGCTGAATTGCAGGGAAAGTCCGGGAGGCATTTGCTGTGCTGGCACACTTTCTCCTTCCTAGACAGAGTGGAAAAGCTTTTCCCTGCCGTGTAGGCGACAAGAGACGCATTGGACGGGCATCCGGAGCTGTCCGAAGGTAAGCGCCTGTTGCCGGCCTCTTTCGGCACAAGCCCCCGCTCCGGAGCGCACCGCGGCCGGCAGGATGCTCTCTGCCGGCGAAGGTGCCGCTTCTCCGGCAAGGAAGCCTCGCCCGCTTCTCCAGCACACGGAGAGCGTGCTAGCTGCTGAAACGTGAAGAAAGAAGCTGCAGAACACTGGCACTGAGCGTGCAGCTTTCCAGCGGAGAGAAAAAGCTACTTGAACACTCTGCAAGCCTTTCCACTCCCAAAAACATGCACATGGAAGGAGCTGCTGCAAAAGCGATGCTGTGCTCGCTGCTGCTCCTCCTGAAGCTCTGGCTGCTAAATCTGAGGCTTTCCTTCCAATTTCAAGCTGCAAAGCACTTGCTGAATTGCAGGGAAAGTCCGGGAGGCATTTGCTGTGCTGGCACACTTTCTCCTTCCTAGACAGAGTGGAAAAGCTTTTCCCTGCCGTGTAGGCGACAAGAGACGCATTGGACGGGCATCCGGAGCTGTCCGAAGGTAAGCGCCTGTTCCCGGCCTCTTTCGGCACAAGCCCCCGCTCCGGAGCGCACCGCGGCCGGCAGGATGCTCTCTGCCGGCGAAGGTGCCGCTTCTCCGGCAAGGAAGCCTCGCCCGCTTCTCCAGCACACGGAGAGCGTGCTAGCTGCTGAAACGTGAAGAAAGAAGCTGCAGAACACTGGCACTGAGCGTGCAGCTTTCCAGCGGAGAGAAAAAGCTACTTGAACACTCTGCAAGCCTTTCCACTCCCAAAAACATGCACATGGAAGGAGCTGCTGCAAAAGCGATGCTGTGCTCGCTGCTGCTCCTCCTGAAGCTCTGGCTGCTAAATCTGAGGCTTTCCTTCCAATTTCAAGCTGCAAAGCACTTGCTGAATTGCAGGGAAAGTCCGGGAGGCATTTGCTGTGCTGGCACACTTTCTCCTTCCTAGACAGAGTGGAAAAGCTTTTCCCTGCCGTGTAGGCGACAAGAGACGCATTAGACGGGCATCCGGAGCTGTCCGAAGGTAAGCGCCTGTTCCCGGCCTCTTTCGGCACAAGCCCCCGCTCCGGAGCGCACCGCGGCCGGCAGGATGCTCTCTGCCGGCGAAGGTGCCGCTTCTCCGGCAAGGAATCCTCAGCCGCTTCTCCTGCACACGGAGAGCGCGCTAGCTGCTGAAACGTGAAGAAAGAAGCTGCAGAACACTGGCACTGAGCGTGCAGCTTTCCAGCGGAGAGAAAAAGCTACTTGAACACTCTGCAAGCCTTTCAACTCCCAAAAACATGCACATGGAAGGAGCTGCTGCAAAAGCGATGCTGTGCTCGCTGCTGCTCCTCCTGAAGCTCTGGCTGCTAAATCTGAGGCTTTCCTTCCAATTTCAAGCTGCAAAGCACTTGCTGAATTGCAGGGAAAGTCCGGGAGGCATTTGCTGTGCTGGCACACTTTCTCCTTCCTAGACAGAGTGGAAAAGCTTTTCCCTGCCGTGTAGGCGACAAGAGACGCATTAGACGGGGATCCGGAGCTGTCCGAAGGTAAGCGCCTGTTCCCGGCCTCTTTCGGCACAAGCCCCCGCTCCGGAGCGCACCGCGGCCGGCAGGATGCTCTCTGCCAGCGAAGGTGCCGCTTCTCCGGCAAGGAAGCCTCGCCCGCTTCTCCTGCACACGGCGAGCGTGCTAGCAGGTGAAACGCGAAGAAAGAAGCTGCAGAACACTGGCACTGAGCGTGCAGCTTTCCAGCGGAGAGAAAAAGCTACTTGAACACTCTGCAAGCCTTTCCACTCCCAAAAACATGCACATGGAAGGAGCTGCTGCAAAAGCGATGCTGTGCTCGCTGCTGCTCCTCCTGAAGCTCTGGCTGCTAAATCTGAGGCTTTCCTTCCAATTTCAAGCTGCAAAGCACTTGCTGAATTGCAGGGAAAGTCCGGGAGGCATTTGCTGTGCTGGCACACTTTCTCCTTCCTAGACAGAGTGGAAAAGCTTTTCCCTGCCGTGTAGGCGACAAGAGACGCATTAGACGGGGATCCGGAGCTGTCCGAAGGTAAGCGCCTGTTGCCGGCCTCTTTCGGCACAAGCCCCCGCTCCAGAGCGCACCGCGGCCGGCAGGATGCTCTCTGCCGGCGAAGGTGCCGCTTCTCCGGCAAGGAAGCCTCAGCCGCTTCTCCTGCACACGGAGAGCGCGCTAGCTGCTGAAACGTGAAGAAAGAAGCTGCAGAACACTGGCACTGAGCGTGCAGCTTTCCAGCGGAGAGAAAAAGCTACTTGAACACTCTGCAAGCCTTTCCACTCCCAAAAACATGCACATGGAAGGAGCTGCTGCAAAAGCGATGCTGTGCTCGCTGCTGCTCCTCCTGAAGCTCTGGCTGCTAAATCTGAGGCTTTCCTTCCAATTTCAAGCTGCAAAGCACTTGCTGAATTGCAGGGAAAGTCCGGGAGGCATTTGCTGTGCTGGCACACTTTCTCCTTCCTAGACAGAGTGGAAAAGCTTTTCCCTGCCGTGTAGGCGACAAGAGACGCATTAGACGGGCATCCGGAGCTGTCCGAAGGTAAGCGCCTGTTCCCGGCCTCTTTCGGCACAAGCCCCCGCTCCGGAGCGCACCGCGGCCGGCAGGATGCTCTCTGCCGGCGAAGGTGCCGCTTCTCCGGCAAGGAAGCCTCAGCCGCTTCTCCTGCACACGGAGAGCGCGCTAGCTGCTGAAACGTGAAGAAAGAAGCTGCAGAACACTGGCACTGAGCGTGCAGCTTTCCAGCGGAGAGAAAAAGCTACTTGAACACTCTGCAAGCCTTTCCACTCCCAAAAACATGCACATGGAAGGAGCTGCTGCAAAAGCGATGCTGTGCTCGCTGCTGCTCCTCCTGAAGCTCTGGCTGCTAAATCTGAGGCTTTCCTTCCAATTTCAAGCTGCAAAGCACTTGCTGAATTGCAGGGAAAGTCCGGGAGGCATTTGCTGTGCTGGCACACTTTCTCCTTCCTAGACAGAGTGGAAAAGCTTTTCCCTGCCGTGTAGGCGACAAGAGACGCATTAGACGGGCATCCGGAGCTGTCCAAAGGTAAGCGCCTGTTCCCGGCCTCTTTCGGCACAAGCCCCCGCTCCGGAGCGCACCGCGGCCGGCAGGATGCTCTCTGCCGGCGAAGGTGCCGCTTCTCCGGCAAGGAATCCTCAGCCGCTTCTCCTGCACACGGAGAGCGCGCTAGCTGCTGAAACGTGAAGAAAGAAGCTGCAGAACACTGGCACTGAGCGTGCAGCTTTCCAGCGGAGAGAAAAAGCTACTTGAACACTCTGCAAGCCTTTCAACTCCCAAAAACATGCACATGGAAGGAGCTGCTGCAAAAGCGATGCTGTGCTCGCTGCTGCTCCTCCTGAAGCTCTGGCTGCTAAATCTGAGGCTTTCCTTCCAATTTCAAGCTGCAAAGCACTTGCTGAATTGCAGGGAAAGTCCGGGAGGCATTTGCTGTGCTGGCACACTTTCTCCTTCCTAGACAGAGTGGAAAAGCTTTTCCCTGCCGTGTAGGCGACAAGAGACGCATTAGACGGGCATCCGGAGCTGTCCGAAGGTAAGCGCCTGTTGCCGGCCTCTTTCGGCACAAGCCCCCGCTCCGGAGCGCACCGCGGCCGGCAGGATGCTCTCTGCCGGCGAAGGTGCCGCTTCTCCGGCAAGGAAGCCTCGCCCGCTTCTCCAGCACACGGAGAGCGTGCTAGCTGCTGAAACGTGAAGAAAGAAGCTGCAGAACACTGGCACTGAGCGTGCAGCTTTCCAGCGGAGAGAGAAAGCTACTTGAACACTCTGCAAGCCTTTCCACTCCCAAAAACATGCACATGGAAGGAGCTGCTGCAAAAGCGATGCTGTGCTCGCTGCTGCTCCTCCTGAAGCTCTGGCTGCTAAATCTGAGGCTTTCCTTCCAATTTCAAGCTGCAAAGCACTTGCTGAATTGCAGGGAAAGTCCGGGAGGCATTTGCTGTGCTGGCACACTTTCTCCTTCCTAGGCAGAGTGGAAAAGCTTTTCCCTGCCGTGTAGGCGACAAGAGACGCATTAGACGGGGATCCGGAGCTGTCCGAAGGTAAGCGCCTGTTGCCGGCCTCTGTCGGCACAAGCCCCCGCTCCGGAGCGCACCGCGGCCGGCAGGATGCTCTCTGCCGGCGAAGGTGCCGCTTCTCCGGCAAGGAATCCTCAGCCGCTTCTCCTGCACACGGAGAGCGCGCTAGCTGCTGAAACGTGAAGAAAGAAGCTGCAGAACACTGGCACTGAGCGTGCAGCTTTCCAGCGGAGAGAAAAAGCTACTTGAACACTCTGCAAGCCTTTCAACTCCCAAAAACATGCACATGGAAGGAGCTGCTGCAAAAGCGATGCTGTGCTCGCTGCTGCTTCTCCTGAAGCTCTGGCTGCTAAATCTGAGGCTTTCCTTCCAATTTCAAGCTGCAAAGCACTTGCTGAATTGCAGGGAAAGTCCGGGAGGCATTTGCTGTGCTGGCACACTTTCTCCTTCCTAGACAGAGTGGAAAAGCTTTTCCCTGCCGTGTAGGCGACAAGAGACGCATTAGACGGGCATCCGGAGCTGTCCGAAGGTAAGCGCCTGTTGCCGGCCTCTTTCGGCACAAGCCCCCGCTCCGGAGCGCACCGCGGCCGGCAGGATGCTCTCTGCCGGCGAAGGTGCCGCTTCTCCGGCAAGGAAGCCTCAGCCGCTTCTCCTGCACACGGAGAGCGCGCTAGCTGCTGAAACGTGAAGAAAGAAGCTGCAGAACACTGGCACTGAGCGTGCAGCTTTCCAGCGGAGAGAAAAAGCTACTTTAACACTCTGCAAGCCTTTCCACTCCCAAAAACATGCACATGGAAGGAGCTGCTGCAAAAGCGATGCTGTGCTCGCTGCTGCTCCTCCTGAAGCTCTGGCTGCTAAATCTGAGGCTTTCCTTCCAATTTCAAGCTGCAAAGCACTTGCTGAATTGCAGGGAAAGTCCGGGAGGCATTTGCTGTGCTGGCACACTTTCTCCTTCCTAGACAGAGTGGAAAAGCTTTTCCCTGCCGTGTAGGCGACAAGAGACGCATTAGACGGGGATCCGGAGCTGTCCGAAGGTAAGCGCCTGTTGCCGGCCTCTTTCGGCACAAGCCCCCGCTCCGGAGCGCACCGCGGCCGGCAGGATGCTCTCTGCCGGCGAAGGTGCCGCTTCTCCGGCAAGGAAGCCTCAGCCGCTTCTCCTGCACACGGAGAGCGTGCTAGCAGGTGAAACGTGAAGAAAGAAGCTGCAGAACACTGGCACTGAGCGTGCAGCTTTCCAGCGGAGAGAAAAAGCTACTTGAACACTCTGCAAGCCTTTCCACTCCCAAAAACATGCACATGGAAGGAGCTGCTGCAAAAGCGATGCTGTGCTCGCTGCTGCTCCTCCTGAAGCTCTGGCTGCTAAATCTGAGGCTTTCCTTCCAATTTCAAGCTGCAAAGCACTTGCTGAATTGCAGGGAAAGTCCGGGAGGCATTTGCTGTGCTGGCACACTTTCTCCTTCCTAGACAGAGTGGAAAAGCTTTTCCCTGCCGTGTAGGCGACAAGAGACGCATTGGACGGGCATCCGGAGCTGTCCGAAGGTAAGCGCCTGTTGCCGGCCTCTTTCGGCACAAGCCCCCGCTCCGGAGCGCACCGCGGCCGGCAGGATGCTCTCTGCCGGCGAAGGTGCCGCTTCTCCGGCAAGGAAGCCTCGCCCGCTTCTCCAGCACACGGAGAGCGTGCTAGCAGGTGAAACGTGAAGAAAGAAGCTGCAGAACACTGGCACTGAGCGTGCAGCTTTCCAGCGGAGAGAAAAAGCTACTTGAACACTCTGCAAGCCTTTCCACTCCCAAAAACATGCACATGGAAGGAGCTGCTGCAAAAGCGATGCTGTGCTCGCTGCTGCTCCTCCTGAAGCTCTGGCTGCTAAATCTGAGGCTTTCCTTCCAATTTCAAGCTGCAAAGCACTTGCTGAATTGCAGGGAAAGTCCGGGAGGCATTTGCTGTGCTGGCACACTTTCTCCTTCCTAGACAGAGTGGAAAAGCTTTTCCCTGCCGTGTAGGCGACAAGAGACGCATTGGACGGGCATCCGGAGCTGTCCGAAGGTAAGCGCCTGTTGCCGGCCTCTTTCGGCACAAGCCCCCGCTCCGGAGCGCACCGCGGCCGGCAGGATGCTCTCTGCCGGCGAAGGTGCCGCTTCTCCGGCAAGGAAGCCTCAGCCGCTTCTCCTGCACACGGAGAGCGCGCTAGCTGCTGAAACGTGAAGAAAGAAGCTGCAGAACACTGGCACTGAGCGTGCAGCTTTCCAGCGGAGAGAAAAAGCTACTTGAACACTCTGCAAGCCTTTCCACTCCCAAAAACATGCACATGGAAGGAGCTGCTGCAAAAGCGATGCTGTGCTCGCTGCTGCTCCTCCTGAAGCTCTGGCTGCTAAATCTGAGGCTTTCCTTCCAATTTCAAGCTGCAAAGCACTTGCTGAATTGCAGGGAAAGTCCGGGAGGCATTTGCTGTGCTGGCACACTTTCTCCTTCCTAGACAGAGTGGAAAAGCTTTTCCCTGCCGTGTAGGCGACAAGAGACGCATTAGACGGGCATCCGGAGCTGTCCGAAGGTAAGCGCCTGTTCCCGGCCTCTTTCGGCACAAGCCCCCGCTCCGGAGCGCACCGCGGCCGGCAGGATGCTCTCTGCCGGCGAAGGTGCCGCTTCTCCGGCAAGGAAGCCTCAGCCGCTTCTCCTGCACACGGCGAGCGTGCTAGCAGGTGAAACGCGAAGAAAGAAGCTGCAGAACACTGGCACTGAGCGTGCAGCTTTCCAGCGGAGAGAAAAAGCTACTTGAACACTCTGCAAGCCTTTCCACTCCCAAAAACATGCACATGGAAGGAGCTGCTGCAAAAGCGATGCTGTGCTCGCTGCTGCTCCTCCTGAAGCTCTGGCTGCTAAATCTGAGGCTTTCCTTCCAATTTCAAGCTGCAAAGCACTTGCTGAATTGCAGGGAAAGTCCGGGAGGCATTTGCTGTGCTGGCACACTTTCTCCTTCCTAGACAGAGTGGAAAAGCTTTTCCCTGCCGTGTAGGCGACAAGAGACGCATTAGACGGGGATCCGGAGCTGTCCGAAGGTAAGCGCCTGTTGCCGGCCTCTTTCGGCACAAGCCCCCGCTCCGGAGCGCACCGCGGCCGGCAGGATGCTCTCTGCCGGCGAAGGTGCCGCTTCTCCGGCAAGGAAGCCTCAGCCGCTTCTCCTGCACACGGAGAGCGTGCTAGCTGCTGAAACGTGAAGAAAGAAGCTGCAGAACACTGGCACTGAGCGTGCAGCTTTCCAGCGGAGAGAAAAAGCTACTTGAACACTCTGCAAGCCTTTCCACTCCCAAAAACATGCACATGGAAGGAGCTGCTGCAAAAGCGATGCTGTGCTCGCTGCTGCTCCTCCTGAAGCTCTGGCTGCTAAATCTGAGGCTTTCCTTCCAATTTCAAGCTGCAAAGCACTTGCTGAATTGCAGGGAAAGTCCGGGAGGCATTTGCTGTGCTGGCACACTTTCTCCTTCCTAGACAGAGTGGAAAAGCTTTTCCCTGCCGTGTAGGCGACAAGAGACGCATTAGACGGGCATCCGGAGCTGTCCGAAGGTAAGCGCCTGTTGCCGGCCTCTTTCGGCACAAGCCCCCGCTCCGGAGCGCACCGCGGCCGGCCGGAGGCTCTCTGCCGGCGAAGGTGCCGCTTCTCCGGCAAGGAAGCCTCAGCCGCTTCTCCTGCACACGGAGAGCGCGCTAGCTGCTGAAACGTGAAGAAAGAAGCTGCAGAACACTGGCACTGAGCGTGCAGCTTTCCAGCGGAGAGAAAAAGCTACTTGAACACTCCGCAAGCCTTTCCACTCCCAAAAACATGCACATGGAAGGAGCTGCTGCAAAAGCGATGCTGTGCTCGCTGCTGCTCCTCCTGAAGCTCTGGCTGCTAAATCTGAGGCTTTCCTTCCAATTTCAAGCTGCAAAGCACTTGCTGAATTGCAGGGAAAGTCCGGGAGGCATTTGCTGTGCTGGCACACTTTCTCCTTCCTAGACAGAGTGGAAAAGCTTTTCCCTGCCGTGTAGGCGACAAGAGACGCATTAGACGGGCATCCGGAGCTGTCCGAAGGTAAGCGCCTGTTGCCGGCCTCTTTCGGCACAAGCCCCCGCTCCGGAGCGCACCGCGGCCGGCAGGATGCTCTCTGCCGGCGAAGGTGCCGCTTCTCCGGCAAGGAAGCCTCAGCCGCTTCTCCTGCACACGGAGAGCGCGCTAGCTGCTGAAACGTGAAGAAAGAAGCTGCAGAACACTGGCACTGAGCGTGCAGCTTTCCAGCGGAGAGAAAAAGCTACTTGAACACTCTGCAAGCCTTTCAACTCCCAAAAACATGCACATGGAAGGAGCTGCTGCAAAAGCGATGCTGTGCTCGCTGCTGCTCCTCCTGAAGCTCTGGCTGCTAAATCTGAGGCTTTCCTTCCAATTTCAAGCTGCAAAGCACTTGCTGAATTGCAGGGAAAGTCCGGGAGGCATTTGCTGTGCTGGCACACTTTCTCCTTCCTAGACAGAGTGGAAAAGCTTTTCCCTGCCGTGTAGGCGACAAGAGACGCATTAGACGGGCATCCGGAGCTGTCCGAAGGTAAGCGCCTGTTCCCGGCCTCTTTCGGCACAAGCCCCCGCTCCGGAGCGCACCGCGGCCGGCAGGATGCTCTCTGCCGGCGAAGGTGCCACTTCTCCGGCAAGGAAGCCTCAGCCGCTTCTCCTGCACACGGCGAGCGTGCTAGCAGGTGAAACGCGAAGAAAGAAGCTGCAGAACACTGGCACTGAGCGTGCAGCTTTCCAGCGGAGAGAAAAAGCTACTTTAAAACTCTGCAAGCCTTTCCACTCCCAAAAACATGCACATGGAAGGAGCTGCTGCAAAAGCGATGCTGTGCTCGCTGCTGCTCCTCCTGAAGCTCTGGCTGCTAAATCTGAGGCTTTCCTTCCAATTTCAAGCTGCAAAGCACTTGCTGAATTGCAGGGAAAGTCCGGGAGGCATTTGCTGTGCTGGCACACTTTCTCCTTCCTAGACAGAGTGGAAAAGCTTTTCCCTGCCGTGTAGGCGACAAGAGACGCATTGGACGGGCATCCGGAGCTGTCCGAAGGTAAGCGCCTGTTGCCGGCCTCTTTCGGCACAAGCCCCCGCTCCGGAGCGCACCGCGGCCGGCAGGATGCTCTCTGCCGGCGAAGGTGCCGCTTCTCCGGCAAGGAAGCCTCAGCCGCTTCTCCTGCACACGGAGAGCGTGCTAGCTGCTGAAACGTGAAGAAAGAAGCTGCAGAGCACTGGCACTGAGCGTGCAGCTTTCCAGCGGAGAGAAAAAGCTACTTGAACACTCTGCAAGCCTTTCAACTCCCAAAAACATGCACATGGAAGGAGCTGCTGCAAAAGCGATGCTGTGCTCGCTGCTGCTCCTCCTGAAGCTCTGGCTGCTAAATCTGAGGCTTTCCTTCCAATTTCAAGCTGCAAAGCACTTGCTGAATTGCAGGGAAAGTCCGGGAGGCATTTGCTGTGCTGGCACACTTTCTCCTTCCTAGACAGAGTGGAAAAGCTTTTCCCTGCCGTGTAGGCGACAAGAGACGCATTAGACGGGCATCCGGAGCTGTCCGAAGGTAAGCGCCTGTTCCCGGCCTCTTTCGGCACAAGCCCCCGCTCCGGAGCGCACCGCGGCCGGCAGGATGCTCTCTGCCGGCGAAGGTGCCGCTTCTCCGGCAAGGAAGCCTCGCCCGCTTCTCCAGCACACGGAGAGCGTGCTAGCTGCTGAAACGTGAAGAAAGAAGCTGCAGAACACTGGCACTGAGCGTGCAGCTTTCCAGCGGAGAGAAAAAGCTACTTGAACACTCTGCAAGCCTTTCCACTCCCAAAAACATGCACATGGAAGGAGCTGCTGCAAAAGCGATGCTGTGCTCGCTGCTGCTCCTCCTGAAGCTCTGGCTGCTAAATCTGAGGCTTTCCTTCCAATTTCAAGCTGCAAAGCACTTGCTGAATTGCAGGGAAAGTCCGGGAGGCATTTGCTGTGCTGGCACACTTTCTCCTTCCTAGACAGAGTGGAAAAGCTTTTCCCTGCCGTGTAGGCGACAAGAGACGCATTAGACGGGGATCCGGAGCTGTCCGAAGGTAAGCGCCTGTTCCCGGCCTCTTTCGGCACAAGCCCCCGCTCCGGAGCGCACCGCGGCCGGCAGGATGCTCTCTGCCGGCGAAGGTGCCGCTTCTCCGGCAAGGAAGCCTCGCCCGCTTCTCCAGCACACGGAGAGCGTGCTAGCAGGTGAAACGTGAAGAAAGAAGCTGCAGAACACTGGCACTGAGCGTGCAGCTTTCCAGCGGAGAGAAAAAGCTACTTGAACACTCTGCAAGCCTTTCCACTCCCAAAAACATGCACATGGAAGGAGCTGCTGCAAAAGCGATGCTGTGCTCGCTGCTGCTCCTCCTGAAGCTCTGGCTGCTAAATCTGAGGCTTTCCTTCCAATTTCAAGCTGCAAAGCACTTGCTGAATTGCAGGGAAAGTCCGGGAGGCATTTGCTGTGCTGGCACACTTTCTCCTTCCTAGACAGAGTGGAAAAGCTTTTCCCTGCCGTGTAGGCGACAAGAGACGCATTAGACGGGGATCCGGAGCTGTCCGAAGGTAAGCGCCTGTTGCCGGCCTCTTTCGGCACAAGCCCCCGCTCCGGAGCGCACCGCGGCCGGCAGGATGCTCTCTGCCGGCGAAGGTGCCGCTTCTCCGGCAAGGAAGCCTCAGCCGCTTCTCCTGCACACGGAGAGCGTGCTAGCTGCTGAAACGTGAAGAAAGAAGCTGCAGAGCACTGGCACTGAGCGTGCAGCTTTCCAGCGGAGAGAAAAAGCTACTTGAACACTCTGCAAGCCTTTCAACTCCCAAAAACATGCACATGGAAGGAGCTGCTGCAAAAGCGATGCTGTGCTCGCTGCTGCTCCTCCTGAAGCTCTGGCTGCTAAATCTGAGGCTTTCCTTCCAATTTCAAGCTGCAAAGCACTTGCTGAATTGCAGGGAAAGTCCGGGAGGCATTTGCTGTGCTGGCACACTTTCTCCTTCCTAGACAGAGTGGAAAAGCTTTTCCCTGCCGTGTAGGCGACAAGAGACGCATTAGACGGGCATCCGGAGCTGTCCGAAGGTAAGCGCCTGTTCCCGGCCTCTTTCGGCACAAGCCCCCGCTCCGGAGCGCACCGCGGCCGGCAGGATGCTCTCTGCCGGCGAAGGTGCCGCTTCTCCGGCAAGGAAGCCTCGCCCGCTTCTCCTGCACACGGAGAGCGTGCTAGCTGCTGAAACGTGAAGAAAGAAGCTGCAGAACACTGGCACTGAGCCTGCAGCTTTCCAGCGGAGAGAAAAAGCTACTTGAACACTCTGCAAGCCTTTCCACTCCCAAAAACATGCACATGGAAGGAGCTGCTGCAAAAGCGATGCTGTGCTCGCTGCTGCTCCTCCTGAAGCTCTGGCTGCTAAATCTGAGGCTTTCCTTCCAATTTCAAGCTGCAAAGCACTTGCTGAATTGCAGGGAAAGTCCGGGAGGCATTTGCTGTGCTGGCACACTTTCTCCTTCCTAGACAGAGTGGAAAAGCTTTTCCCTGCCGTGTAGGCGACAAGAGACGCATTAGACGGGGATCCGGAGCTGTCCGAAGGTAAGCGCCTGTTGCCGGCCTCTTTCGGCACAAGCCCCCGCTCCGGAGCGCACCGCGGCCGGCAGGATGCTCTCTGCCGGCGAAGGTGCCGCTTCTCCGGCAAGGAAGCCTCGCCCGCTTCTCCAGCACACGGAGAGCGTGCTAGCTGCTGAAACGTGAAGAAAGAAGCTGCAGAACACTGGCACTGAGCGTGCAGCTTTCCAGCGGAGAGAAAAAGCTACTTGAACACTCTGCAAGCCTTTCCACTCCCAAAAACATGCACATGGAAGGAGCTGCTGCAAAAGCGATGCTGTGCTCGCTGCTGCTCCTCCTGAAGCTCTGGCTGCTAAATCTGAGGCTTTCCTTCCAATTTCAAGCTGCAAAGCACTTGCTGAATTGCAGGGAAAGTCCGGGAGGCATTTGCTGTGCTGGCACACTTTCTCCTTCCTAGACAGAGTGGAAAAGCTTTTCACTGCCGTGTAGGCGACAAGAGACGCATTGGACGGGCATCCGGAGCTGTCCGAAGGTAAGCGCCTGTTCCCGGCCTCTGTCGGCACAAGCCCCCGCTCCGGAGCACACCGCGGCCGGCAGGATGCTCTCTGCCGGCGAAGGTGCCGCTTCTCCGGCAAGGAAGCCTCAGCCGCTTCTCCTGCACACGGCGAGCGTGCTAGCTGCTGAAACGCGAAGAAAGAAGCTGCAGAACACTGGCACTGAGCGTGCAGCTTTCCAGCGGAGAGAAAAAGCTACTTGAACACTCTGCAAGCCTTTCCACTCCCAAAAACATGCACATGGAAGGAGCTGCTGCAAAAGCGATGCTGTGCTCGCTGCTGCTCCTCCTGAAGCTCTGGCTGCTAAATCTGAGGCTTTCCTTCCAATTTCAAGCTGCAAAGCACTTGCTGAATTGCAGGGAAAGTCCGGGAGGCATTTGCTGTGCTGGCACACTTTCTCCTTCCTAGACAGAGTGGAAAAGCTTTTCCCTGCCGTGTAGGCGACAAGAGACGCATTAGACGGGGATCCGGAGCTGTCCGAAGGTAAGCGCCTGTTGCCGGCCTCTTTCGGCACAAGCCCCCGCTCCGGAGCGCACCGCGGCCGGCAGGATGCTCTCTGCCGGCGAAGGTGCCGCTTCTCCGGCAAGGAAGCCTCAGCCGCTTCTCCTGCACACGGCGAGCGTGCTAGCAGGTGAAACGCGAAGAAAGAAGCTGCAGAACACTGGCACTGAGCGTGCAGCTTTCCAGCGGAGAGAAAAAGCTACTTGAACACTCTGCAAGCCTTTCCACTCCCAAAAACATGCACATGGAAGGAGCTGCTGCAAAAGCGATGCTGTGCTCGCTGCTGCTCCTCCTGAAGCTCTGGCTGCTAAATCTGAGGCTTTCCTTCCAATTTCAAGCTGCAAAGCACTTGCTGAATTGCAGGGAAAGTCCGGGAGGCATTTGCTGTGCTGGCACACTTTCTCCTTCCTAGACAGAGTGGAAAAGCTTTTCCCTGCCGTGTAGGCGACAAGAGACGCATTAGACGGGGATCCGGAGCTGTCCGAAGGTAAGCGCCTGTTCCCGGCCTCTTTCGGCACAAGCCCCCGCTCCGGAGCGCACCGCGGCCGGCAGGATGCTCTCTGCCGGCGAAGGTGCCGCTTCTCCGGCAAGGAAGCCTCAGCCGCTTCTCCTGCACACGGAGAGCGTGCTAGCTGCTGAAACGTGAAGAAAGAAGCTGCAGAACACTGGCACTGAGCGTGCAGCTTTCCAGCGGAGAGAAAAAGCTACTTGAACACTCTGCAAGCCTTTCCACTCCCAAAAACATGCACATGGAAGGAGCTGCTGCAAAAGCGATGCTGTGCTCGCTGCTGCTCCTCCTGAAGCTCTGGCTGCTAAATCTGAGGCTTTCCTTCCAATTTCAAGCTGCAAAGCACTTGCTGAATTGCAGGGAAAGTCCGGGAGGCATTTGCTGTGCTGGCACACTTTCTCCTTCCTAGACAGAGTGGAAAAGCTTTTCCCTGCCGTGTAGGCGACAAGAGACGCATTAGACGGGCATCCGGAGCTGTCCGAAGGTAAGCGCCTGTTGCCGGCCTCTTTCGGCACAAGCCCCCGCTCCGGAGCGCACCGCGGCCGGCCGGAGGCTCTCTGCCGGCGAAGGTGCCGCTTCTCCGGCAAGGAAGCCTCAGCCGCTTCTCCTGCACACGGAGAGCGCGCTAGCTGCTGAAACGTGAAGAAAGAAGCTGCAGAACACTGGCACTGAGCGTGCAGCTTTCCAGCGGAGAGAAAAAGCTACTTGAACACTCCGCAAGCCTTTCCACTCCCAAAAACATGCACATGGAAGGAGCTGCTGCAAAAGCGATGCTGTGCTCGCTGCTGCTCCTCCTGAAGCTCTGGCTGCTAAATCTGAGGCTTTCCTTCCAATTTCAAGCTGCAAAGCACTTGCTGAATTGCAGGGAAAGTCCGGGAGGCATTTGCTGTGCTGGCACACTTTCTCCTTCCTAGACAGAGTGGAAAAGCTTTTCCCTGCCGTGTAGGCGACAAGAGACGCATTAGACGGGCATCCGGAGCTGTCCGAAGGTAAGCGCCTGTTGCCGGCCTCTTTCGGCACAAGCCCCCGCTCCGGAGCGCACCGCGGCCGGCAGGATGCTCTCTGCCGGCGAAGGTGCCGCTTCTCCGGCAAGGAAGCCTCAGCCGCTTCTCCTGCACACGGAGAGCGCGCTAGCTGCTGAAACGTGAAGAAAGAAGCTGCAGAACACTGGCACTGAGCGTGCAGCTTTCCAGCGGAGAGAAAAAGCTACTTGAACACTCTGCAAGCCTTTCAACTCCCAAAAACATGCACATGGAAGGAGCTGCTGCAAAAGCGATGCTGTGCTCGCTGCTGCTCCTCCTGAAGCTCTGGCTGCTAAATCTGAGGCTTTCCTTCCAATTTCAAGCTGCAAAGCACTTGCTGAATTGCAGGGAAAGTCCGGGAGGCATTTGCTGTGCTGGCACACTTTCTCCTTCCTAGACAGAGTGGAAAAGCTTTTCCCTGCCGTGTAGGCGACAAGAGACGCATTAGACGGGCATCCGGAGCTGTCCGAAGGTAAGCGCCTGTTCCCGGCCTCTTTCGGCACAAGCCCCCGCTCCGGAGCGCACCGCGGCCGGCAGGATGCTCTCTGCCGGCGAAGGTGCCACTTCTCCGGCAAGGAAGCCTCAGCCGCTTCTCCTGCACACGGCGAGCGTGCTAGCAGGTGAAACGCGAAGAAAGAAGCTGCAGAACACTGGCACTGAGCGTGCAGCTTTCCAGCGGAGAGAAAAAGCTACTTTAAAACTCTGCAAGCCTTTCCACTCCCAAAAACATGCACATGGAAGGAGCTGCTGCAAAAGCGATGCTGTGCTCGCTGCTGCTCCTCCTGAAGCTCTGGCTGCTAAATCTGAGGCTTTCCTTCCAATTTCAAGCTGCAAAGCACTTGCTGAATTGCAGGGAAAGTCCGGGAGGCATTTGCTGTGCTGGCACACTTTCTCCTTCCTAGACAGAGTGGAAAAGCTTTTCCCTGCCGTGTAGGCGACAAGAGACGCATTAGACGGGCATCCGGAGCTGTCCGAAGGTAAGCGCCTGTTGCCGGCCTCTTTCGGCACAAGCCCCCGCTCCGGAGCGCACCGCGGCCGGCAGGATGCTCTCTGCCGGCGAAGGTGCCGCTTCTCTGGCAAGGAAGCCTCAGCCGCTTCTCCTGCACACGGAGAGCGTGCTAGCTGCTGAAACGTGAAGAAAGAAGCTGCAGAGCACTGGCACTGAGCGTGCAGCTTTCCAGCGGAGAGAAAAAGCTACTTGAACACTCTGCAAGCCTTTCAACTCCCAAAAACATGCACATGGAAGGAGCTGCTGCAAAAGCGATGCTGTGCTCGCTGCTGCTCCTCCTGAAGCTCTGGCTGCTAAATCTGAGGCTTTCCTTCCAATTTCAAGCTGCAAAGCACTTGCTGAATTGCAGGGAAAGTCCGGGAGGCATTTGCTGTGCTGGCACACTTTCTCCTTCCTAGACAGAGTGGAAAAGCTTTTCCCTGCCGTGTAGGCGACAAGAGACGCATTAGACGGGCATCCGGAGCTGTCCGAAGGTAAGCGCCTGTTCCCGGCCTCTTTCGGCACAAGCCCCCGCTCCGGAGCGCACCGCGGCCGGCAGGATGCTCTCTGCCGGCGAAGGTGCCGCTTCTCCGGCAAGGAAGCCTCGCCCGCTTCTCCAGCACACGGAGAGCGTGCTAGCTGCTGAAACGTGAAGAAAGAAGCTGCAGAACACTGGCACTGAGCGTGCAGCTTTCCAGCGGAGAGAAAAAGCTACTTGAACACTCTGCAAGCCTTTCCACTCCCAAAAACATGCACATGGAAGGAGCTGCTGCAAAAGCGATGCTGTGCTCGCTGCTGCTCCTCCTGAAGCTCTGGCTGCTAAATCTGAGGCTTTCCTTCCAATTTCAAGCTGCAAAGCACTTGCTGAATTGCAGGGAAAGTCCGGGAGGCATTTGCTGTGCTGGCACACTTTCTCCTTCCTAGACAGAGTGGAAAAGCTTTTCCCTGCCGTGTAGGCGACAAGAGACGCATTAGACGGGGATCCGGAGCTGTCCGAAGGTAAGCGCCTGTTCCCGGCCTCTTTCGGCACAAGCCCCCGCTCCGGAGCGCACCGCGGCCGGCAGGATGCTCTCTGCCGGCGAAGGTGCCGCTTCTCCGGCAAGGAAGCCTCGCCCGCTTCTCCAGCACACGGAGAGCGTGCTAGCAGGTGAAACGTGAAGAAAGAAGCTGCAGAACACTGGCACTGAGCGTGCAGCTTTCCAGCGGAGAGAAAAAGCTACTTGAACACTCTGCAAGCCTTTCCACTCCCAAAAACATGCACATGGAAGGAGCTGCTGCAAAAGCGATGCTGTGCTCGCTGCTGCTCCTCCTGAAGCTCTGGCTGCTAAATCTGAGGCTTTCCTTCCAATTTCAAGCTGCAAAGCACTTGCTGAATTGCAGGGAAAGTCCGGGAGGCATTTGCTGTGCTGGCACACTTTCTCCTTCCTAGACAGAGTGGAAAAGCTTTTCCCTGCCGTGTAGGCGACAAGAGACGCATTAGACGGGGATCCGGAGCTGTCCGAAGGTAAGCGCCTGTTGCCGGCCTCTTTCGGCACAAGCCCCCGCTCCGGAGCGCACCGCGGCCGGCAGGATGCTCTCTGCCGGCGAAGGTGCCGCTTCTCCGGCAAGGAAGCCTCAGCCGCTTCTCCTGCACACGGAGAGCGTGCTAGCTGCTGAAACGTGAAGAAAGAAGCTGCAGAGCACTGGCACTGAGCGTGCAGCTTTCCAGCGGAGAGAAAAAGCTACTTGAACACTCTGCAAGCCTTTCAACTCCCAAAAACATGCACATGGAAGGAGCTGCTGCAAAAGCGATGCTGTGCTCGCTGCTGCTCCTCCTGAAGCTCTGGCTGCTAAATCTGAGGCTTTCCTTCCAATTTCAAGCTGCAAAGCACTTGCTGAATTGCAGGGAAAGTCCGGGAGGCATTTGCTGTGCTGGCACACTTTCTCCTTCCTAGACAGAGTGGAAAAGCTTTTCCCTGCCGTGTAGGCGACAAGAGACGCATTAGACGGGCATCCGGAGCTGTCCGAAGGTAAGCGCCTGTTCCCGGCCTCTTTCGGCACAAGCCCCCGCTCCGGAGCGCACCGCGGCCGGCAGGATGCTCTCTGCCGGCGAAGGTGCCGCTTCTCCGGCAAGGAAGCCTCGCCCGCTTCTCCTGCACACGGAGAGCGTGCTAGCTGCTGAAACGTGAAGAAAGAAGCTGCAGAACACTGGCACTGAGCCTGCAGCTTTCCAGCGGAGAGAAAAAGCTACTTGAACACTCTGCAAGCCTTTCCACTCCCAAAAACATGCACATGGAAGGAGCTGCTGCAAAAGCGATGCTGTGCTCGCTGCTGCTCCTCCTGAAGCTCTGGCTGCTAAATCTGAGGCTTTCCTTCCAATTTCAAGCTGCAAAGCACTTGCTGAATTGCAGGGAAAGTCCGGGAGGCATTTGCTGTGCTGGCACACTTTCTCCTTCCTAGACAGAGTGGAAAAGCTTTTCCCTGCCGTGTAGGCGACAAGAGACGCATTAGACGGGGATCCGGAGCTGTCCGAAGGTAAGCGCCTGTTGCCGGCCTCTTTCGGCACAAGCCCCCGCTCCGGAGCGCACCGCGGCCGGCAGGATGCTCTCTGCCGGCGAAGGTGCCGCTTCTCCGGCAAGGAAGCCTCGCCCGCTTCTCAAGCACACGGAGAGCGTGCTAGCTGCTGAAACGTGAAGAAAGAAGCTGCAGAACACTGGCACTGAGCGTGCAGCTTTCCAGCGGAGAGAAAAAGCTACTTGAACACTCTGCAAGCCTTTCCACTCCCAAAAACATGCACATGGAAGGAGCTGCTGCAAAAGCGATGCTGTGCTCGCTGCTGCTCCTCCTGAAGCTCTGGCTGCTAAATCTGAGGCTTTCCTTCCAATTTCAAGCTGCAAAGCACTTGCTGAATTGCAGGGAAAGTCCGGGAGGCATTTGCTGTGCTGGCACACTTTCTCCTTCCTAGACAGAGTGGAAAAGCTTTTCACTGCCGTGTAGGCGACAAGAGACGCATTGGACGGGCATCCGGAGCTGTCCGAAGGTAAGCGCCTGTTCCCGGCCTCTGTCGGCACAAGCCCCCGCTCCGGAGCACACCGCGGCCGGCAGGATGCTCTCTGCCGGCGAAGGTGCCGCTTCTCCGGCAAGGAAGCCTCAGCCGCTTCTCCTGCACACGGCGAGCGTGCTAGCTGCTGAAACGCGAAGAAAGAAGCTGCAGAACACTGGCACTGAGCGTGCAGCTTTCCAGCGGAGAGAAAAAGCTACTTGAACACTCTGCAAGCCTTTCCACTCCCAAAAACATGCACATGGAAGGAGCTGCTGCAAAAGCGATGCTGTGCTCGCTGCTGCTCCTCCTGAAGCTCTGGCTGCTAAATCTGAGGCTTTCCTTCCAATTTCAAGCTGCAAAGCACTTGCTGAATTGCAGGGAAAGTCCGGGAGGCATTTGCTGTGCTGGCACACTTTCTCCTTCCTAGACAGAGTGGAAAAGCTTTTCCCTGCCGTGTAGGCGACAAGAGACGCATTAGACGGGCATCCGGAGCTGTCCGAAGGTAAGCGCCTGTTCCCGGCCTCTTTCGGCACAAGCCCCCGCTCCGGAGCGCACCGCGGCCGGCAGGATGCTCTCTGCCGGCGAAGGTGCCGCTTCTCCGGCAAGGAAGCCTCAGCCGCTTCTCCTGCACACGGAGAGCGTGGTAGCTGCTGAAACGCGAAGAAAGAAGTTGCAGAACACTGGCACTGAGCGTGCAGCTTTCCAGCGGAGAGAAAAAGCTACTTGAACACTCTGCAAGCCTTTCCACTCCCAAAAACATGCACATGGAAGGAGCTGCTGCAAAAGCGATGCTGTGCTCGCTGCTGCTCCTCCTGAAGCTCTGGCTGCTAAATCTGAGGCTTTCCTTCCAATTTCAAGCTGCAAAGCACTTGCTGAATTGCAGGGAAAGTCCGGGAGGCATTTGCTGTGCTGGCACACTTTCTCCTTCCTAGACAGAGTGGAAAAGCTTTTCCCTGCCGTGTAGGCGACAAGAGACGCATTGGACGGGCATCCGGAGCTGTCCGAAGGTAAGCGCCTGTTGCCGGCCTCTTTCGGCACAAGCCCCCGCTCCGGAGCGCACCGCGGCCGGCAGGATGCTCTCTGCCGGCGAAGGTGCCGCTTCTCCGGCAAGGAAGCCTCAGCCGCTTCTCCTGCACACGGAGAGCGTGCTAGCTGCTGAAACGTGAAGAAAGAAGCTGCAGAGCACTGGCACTGAGCGTGCAGCTTTCCAGCGGAGAGAAAAAGCTACTTGAACACTCTGCAAGCCTTTCAACTCCCAAAAACATGCACATGGAAGGAGCTGCTGCAAAAGCGATGCTGTGCTCGCTGCTGCTCCTCCTGAAGCTCTGGCTGCTAAATCTGAGGCTTTCCTTCCAATTTCAAGCTGCAAAGCACTTGCTGAATTGCAGGGAAAGTCCGGGAGGCATTTGCTGTGCTGGCACACTTTCTCCTTCCTAGACAGAGTGGAAAAGCTTTTCCCTGCCGTGTAGGCGACAAGAGACGCATTAGACGGGCATCCGGAGCTGTCCGAAGGTAAGCGCCTGTTCCCGGCCTCTTTCGGCACAAGCCCCCGCTCCGGAGCGCACCGCGGCCGGCAGGATGCTCTCTGCCGGCGAAGGTGCCGCTTCTCCGGCAAGGAAGCCTCGCCCGCTTCTCCAGCACACGGAGAGCGTGCTAGCTGCTGAAACGTGAAGAAAGAAGCTGCAGAACACTGGCACTGAGCGTGCAGCTTTCCAGCGGAGAGAAAAAGCTACTTGAACACTCTGCAAGCCTTTCCACTCCCAAAAACATGCACATGGAAGGAGCTGCTGCAAAAGCGATGCTGTGCTCGCTGCTGCTCCTCCTGAAGCTCTGGCTGCTAAATCTGAGGCTTTCCTTCCAATTTCAAGCTGCAAAGCACTTGCTGAATTGCAGGGAAAGTCCGGGAGGCATTTGCTGTGCTGGCACACTTTCTCCTTCCTAGACAGAGTGGAAAAGCTTTTCCCTGCCGTGTAGGCGACAAGAGACGCATTAGACGGGGATCCGGAGCTGTCCGAAGGTAAGCGCCTGTTGCCGGCCTCTTTCGGCACAAGCCCCCGCTCCGGAGCGCACCGCGGCCGGCAGGATGCTCTCTGCCGGCGAAGGTGCCGCTTCTCCGGCAAGGAAGCCTCGCCCGCTTCTCCAGCACACGGAGAGCGTGCTAGCTGCTGAAACGTGAAGAAAGAAGCTGCAGAACACTGGCACTGAGCGTGCAGCTTTCCAGCGGAGAGAAAAAGCTACTTGAACACTCTGCAAGCCTTTCCACTCCCAAAAACATGCACATGGAAGGAGCTGCTGCAAAAGCGATGCTGTGCTCGCTGCTGCTCCTCCTGAAGCTCTGGCTGCTAAATCTGAGGCTTTCCTTCCAATTTCAAGCTGCAAAGCACTTGCTGAATTGCAGGGAAAGTCCGGGAGGCATTTGCTGTGCTGGCACACTTTCTCCTTCCTAGACAGAGTGGAAAAGCTTTTCACTGCCGTGTAGGCGACAAGAGACGCATTGGACGGGCATCCGGAGCTGTCCGAAGGTAAGCGCCTGTTCCCGGCCTCTGTCGGCACAAGCCCCCGCTCCGGAGCACACCGCGGCCGGCAGGATGCTCTCTGCCGGCGAAGGTGCCGCTTCTCCGGCAAGGAAGCCTCAGCCGCTTCTCCTGCACACGGCGAGCGTGCTAGCTGCTGAAACGCGAAGAAAGAAGCTGCAGAACACTGGCACTGAGCGTGCAGCTTTCCAGCGGAGAGAAAAAGCTACTTGAACACTCTGCAAGCCTTTCCACTCCCAAAAACATGCACATGGAAGGAGCTGCTGCAAAAGCGATGCTGTGCTCGCTGCTGCTCCTCCTGAAGCTCTGGCTGCTAAATCTGAGGCTTTCCTTCCAATTTCAAGCTGCAAAGCACTTGCTGAATTGCAGGGAAAGTCCGGGAGGCATTTGCTGTGCTGGCACACTTTCTCCTTCCTAGACAGAGTGGAAAAGCTTTTCCCTGCCGTGTAGGCGACAAGAGACGCATTAGACGGGCATCCGGAGCTGTCCGAAGGTAAGCGCCTGTTGCCGGCCTCTTTCGGCACAAGCCCCCGCTCCGGAGCGCACCGCGGCCGGCAGGATGCTCTCTGCCGGCGAAGGTGCCGCTTCTCCGGCAAGGAATCCTCAGCCGCTTCTCCTGCACACGGAGAGCGCGCTAGCTGCTGAAACGTGAAGAAAGAAGCTGCAGAACACTGGCACTGAGCGTGCAGCTTTCCAGCGGAGAGAAAAAGCTACTTGAACACTCTGCAAGCCTTTCAACTCCCAAAAACATGCACATGGAAGGAGCTGCTGCAAAAGCGATGCTGTGCTCGCTGCTGCTCCTCCTGAAGCTCTGGCTGCTAAATCTGAGGCTTTCCTTCCAATTTCAAGCTGCAAAGCACTTGCTGAATTGCAGGGAAAGTCCGGGAGGCATTTGCTGTGCTGGCACACTTTCTCCTTCCTAGACAGAGTGGAAAAGCTTTTCCCTGCCGTGTAGGCGACAAGAGACGCATTAGACGGGCATCCGGAGCTGTCCGAAGGTAAGCGCCTGTTCCCGGCCTCTTTCGGCACAAGCCCCCGCTCCGGAGCGCACCGCGGCCGGCAGGATGCTCTCTGCCGGCGAAGGTGCCGCTTCTCCGGCAAGGAAGCCTCGCCCGCTTCTCCAGCACACGGAGAGCGTGCTAGCTGCTGAAACGTGAAGAAAGAAGCTGCAGAACACTGGCACTGAGCGTGCAGCTTTCCAGCGGAGAGAAAAAGCTACTTGAACACTCTGCAAGCCTTTCCACTCCCAAAAACATGCACATGGAAGGAGCTGCTGCAAAAGCGATGCTGTGCTCGCTGCTGCTCCTCCTGAAGCTCTGGCTGCTAAATCTGAGGCTTTCCTTCCAATTTCAAGCTGCAAAGCACTTGCTGAATTGCAGGGAAAGTCCGGGAGGCATTTGCTGTGCTGGCACACTTTCTCCTTCCTAGACAGAGTGGAAAAGCTTTTCCCTGCCGTGTAGGCGACAAGAGACGCATTAGACGGGGATCCGGAGCTGTCCGAAGGTAAGCGCCTGTTGCCGGCCTCTTTCGGCACAAGCCCCCGCTCCGGAGCGCACCGCGGCCGGCAGGATGCTCTCTGCCGGCGAAGGTGCCGCTTCTCCGGCAAGGAAGCCTCGCCCGCTTCTCCAGCACACGGAGAGCGTGCTAGCTGCTGAAACGTGAAGAAAGAAGCTGCAGAACACTGGCACTGAGCGTGCAGCTTTCCAGCGGAGAGAAAAAGCTACTTGAACACTCTGCAAGCCTTTCCACTCCCAAAAACATGCACATGGAAGGAGCTGCTGCAAAAGCGATGCTGTGCTCGCTGCTGCTCCTCCTGAAGCTCTGGCTGCTAAATCTGAGGCTTTCCTTCCAATTTCAAGCTGCAAAGCACTTGCTGAATTGCAGGGAAAGTCCGGGAGGCATTTGCTGTGCTGGCACACTTTCTCCTTCCTAGACAGAGTGGAAAAGCTTTTCCCTGCCGTGTAGGCGACAAGAGACGCATTAGACGGGGATCCGGAGCTGTCCGAAGGTAAGCGCCTGTTGCCGGCCTCTTTCGGCACAAGCCCCCGCTCCGGAGCGCACCGCGGCCGGCAGGATGCTCTCTGCCGGCGAAGGTGCCGCTTCTCCGGCAAGGAAGCCTCAGCCGCTTCTCCTGCACACGGAGAGCGTGCTAGCAGGTGAAACGTGAAGAAAGAAGCTGCAGAACACTGGCACTGAGCGTGCAGCTTTCCAGCGGAGAGAAAAAGCTACTTGAACACTCTGCAAGCCTTTCCACTCCCAAAACCATGCACATGGAAGGAGCTGCTGCAAAAGCGATGCTGTGCTCGCTGCTGCTCCTCCTGAAGCTCTGGCTGCTAAATCTGAGGCTTTCCTTCCAATTTCAAGCTGCAAAGCACTTGCTGAATTGCAGGGAAAGTCCGGGAGGCATTTGCTGTGCTGGCACACTTTCTCCTTCCTAGACAGAGTGGAAAAGCTTTTCCCTGCCGTGTAGGCGACAAGAGACGCATTAGACGGGCATCCGGAGCTGTCCGAAGGTAAGCGCCTGTTGCCGGCCTCTTTCGGCACAAGCCCCCTCTCCGGAGCGCACCGCGGCCGGCAGGATGCTCTCTGCCGGCGAAGGTGCCGCTTCTCCGGCAAGGAAGCCTCAGCCGCTTCTCCTGCACACGGAGAGCGCGCTAGCTGCTGAAACGTGAAGAAAGAAGCTGCAGAACACTGGCACTGAGCGTGCAGCTTTCCAGCGGAGAGAAAAAGCTACTTGAACACTCTGCAAGCCTTTCTACTCCCAAAAACATGCACATGGAAGGAGCTGCTGCAAAAGCGATGCTGTGCTCGCTGCTGCTCCTCCTGAAGCTCTGGCTGCTAAATCTGAGGCTTTCCTTCCAATTTCAAGCTGCAAAGCACTTGCTGAATTGCAGGGAAAGTCCGGGAGGCATTTGCTGTGCTGGCACACTTTCTCCTTCCTAGACAGAGTGGAAAAGCTTTTCCCTGCCGTGTAGGCGACAAGAGACGCATTAGACGGGCATCCGGAGCTGTCCGAAGGTAAGCGCCTGTTCCCGGCCTCTTTCGGCACAAGCCCCCGCTCCGGAGCACACCGCGGCCGGCAGGATGCTCTCTGCCGGCGAAGGTGCCGCTTCTCCGGCAAGGAAGCCTCAGCCGCTTCTCCTGCACACGGCGAGCGTGCTAGCAGGTGAAACGCGAAGAAAGAAGCTGCAGAACACTGGCACTGAGCGTGCAGCTTTCCAGCGGAGAGAAAAAGCTACTTTAACACTCTGCAAGCCTTTCCACTCCCAAAAACATGCACATGGAAGGAGCTGCTGCAAAAGCGATGCTGTGCTCGCTGCTGCTCCTCCTGAAGCTCTGGCTGCTAAATCTGAGGCTTTCCTTCCAATTTCAAGCTGCAAAGCACTTGCTGAATTGCAGGGAAAGTCCGGGAGGCATTTGCTGTGCTGGCACACTTTCTCCTTCCTAGACAGAGTGGAAAAGCTTTTCCCTGCCGTGTAGGCGACAAGAGACGCATTAGACGGGCATCCGGAGCTGTCCGAAGGTAAGCGCCTGTTGCCGGCCTCTTTCGGCACAAGCCCCCGCTCCGGAGCGCACCGCGGCCGGCAGGATGCTCTCTGCCGGCGAAGGTGCCGCTTCTCCGGCAAGGAAGCCTCAGCCGCTTCTCCTGCACACGGAGAGCGTGCTAGCTGCTGAAACGTGAAGAAAGAAGCTGCAGAACACTGGCACTGAGCGTGCAGCTTTCCAGCGGAGAGAAAAAGCTACTTGAACACTCTGCAAGCCTTTCCACTCCCAAAAACATGCACATGGAAGGAGCTGCTGCAAAAGCGATGCTGTGCTCGCTGCTGCTCCTCCTGAAGCTCTGGCTGCTAAATCTGAGGCTTTCCTTCCAATTTCAAGCTGCAAAGCACTTGCTGAATTGCAGGGAAAGTCCGGGAGGCATTTGCTGTGCTGGCACACTTTCTCCTTCCTAGACAGAGTGGAAAAGCTTTTCACTGCCGTGTAGGCGACAAGAGACGCATTGGACGGGCATCCGGAGCTGTCCGAAGGTAAGCGCCTGTTCCCGGCCTCTGTCGGCACAAGCCCCCGCTCCGGAGCACACCGCGGCCGGCAGGATGCTCTCTGCCGGCGAAGGTGCCGCTTCTCCGGCAAGGAAGCCTCAGCCGCTTCTCCTGCACACGGCGAGCGTGCTAGCTGCTGAAACGCGAAGAAAGAAGCTGCAGAACACTGGCACTGAGCGTGCAGCTTTCCAGCGGAGAGAAAAAGCTACTTGAACACTCTGCAAGCCTTTCCACTCCCAAAAACATGCACATGGAAGGAGCTGCTGCAAAAGCGATGCTGTGCTCGCTGCTGCTCCTCCTGAAGCTCTGGCTGCTAAATCTGAGGCTTTCCTTCCAATTTCAAGCTGCAAAGCACTTGCTGAATTGCAGGGAAAGTCCGGGAGGCATTTGCTGTGCTGGCACACTTTCTCCTTCCTAGACAGAGTGGAAAAGCTTTTCCCTGCCGTGTAGGCGACAAGAGACGCATTAGACGGGCATCCGGAGCTGTCCGAAGGTAAGCGCCTGTTCCCGGCCTCTTTCGGCACAAGCCCCCGCTCCGGAGCGCACCGCGGCCGGCAGGATGCTCTCTGCCGGCGAAGGTGCCGCTTCTCCGGCAAGGAAGCCTCAGCCGCTTCTCCAGCACACGGAGAGCGTGCTAGCTGCTGAAACGTGAAGAAAGAAGCTGCAGAACACTGGCACTGAGCGTGCAGCTTTCCAGCGGAGAGAAAAAGCTACTTGAACACTCTGCAAGCCTTTCCACTCCCAAAAACATGCACATGGAAGGAGCTGCTGCAAAAGCGATGCTGTGCTCGCTGCTGCTCCTCCTGAAGCTCTGGCTGCTAAATCTGAGGCTTTCCTTCCAATTTCAAGCTGCAAAGCACTTGCTGAATTGCAGGGAAAGTCCGGGAGGCATTTGCTGTGCTGGCACACTTTCTCCTTCCTAGACAGAGTGGAAAAGCTTTTCCCTGCCGTGTAGGCGACAAGAGACGCATTAGACGGGCATCCGGAGCTGTCCGAAGGTAAGCGCCTGTTCCCGGCCTCTTTCGGCACAAGCCCCCGCTCCGGAGCGCACCGGGGCCGGCAGGATGCTCTCTGCCGGCGAAGGTGCCGCTTCTCCGGCAAGGAAGCCTCAGCCGCTTCTCCTGCACACGGAGAGCGCGCTAGCTGCTGAAACGTGAAGAAAGAAGCTGCAGAACACTGGCACTGAGCGTGCAGCTTTCCAGCGGAGAGAAAAAGCTACTTGAACACTCTGCAAGCCTTTCCACTCCCAAAAACATGCACATGGAAGGAGCTGCTGCAAAAGCGATGCTGTGCTCGCTGCTGCTCCTCCTGAAGCTCTGGCTGCTAAATCTGAGGCTTTCCTTCCAATTTCAAGCTGCAAAGCACTTGCTGAATTGCAGGGAAAGTCCGGGAGGCATTTGCTGTGCTGGCACACTTTCTCCTTCCTAGACAGAGTGGAAAAGCTTTTCCCTGCCGTGTAGGCGACAAGAGACGCATTAGACGGGCATCCGGAGCTGTCCGAAGGTAAGCGCCTGTTGCCGGCCTCTTTCGGCACAAGCCCCCGCTCCGGAGCGCACCGCGGCCGGCAGGATGCTCTCTGCCGGCGAAGGTGCCGCTTCTCCGGCAAGGAAGCCTCAGCCGCTTCTCCTGCACACGGAGAGCGTGCTAGCTGCTGAAACGTGAAGAAAGAAGCTGCAGAACACTGGCACTGAGCGTGCAGGTTTTCTAGCGGAGAGAAAAAGCTACTTTAACACTCTGCAAGCCTTTCCACTCCCAAAAACATGCACATGGAAGGAGCTGCTGCAAAAGCGATGCTGTGCTCGCTGCTGCTCCTCCTGAAGCTCTGGCTGCTAAATCTGAGGCTTTCCTTCCAATTTCAAGCTGCAATACACTTGCTGAATTGCAGGGAAAGTCCGGGAGGCATTTGCTGTGCTGGCACACTTTCTCCTTCCTAGACAGAGTGGAAAAGCTTTTCCCTGCCGTGTAGGCGACAAGAGACGCATTGGACGGGCATCCGGAGCTGTCCGAAGGTAAGCGCCTGTTCCCGGCCTCTTTCGGCACAAGCCCCCGCTCCGGAGCGCACCGCGGCCGGCAGGATGCTCTCTGCCGGCGAAGGTGCCGCTTCTCCGGCAAGGAAGCCTCAGCCGCTTCTCCTGCACACGGAGAGCGTGCTAGCTGCTGAAACGTGAAGAAAGAAGCTGCAGAACACTGGCACTGAGCGTGCAGCTTTCCAGCGGAGAGAAAAAGCTACTTGAACACTCTGCAAGCCTTTCCACTCTCAAAAACATGCACATGGAAGGAGCTGCTGCAAAAGCGATGCTGTGCTCGCTGCTGCTCCTCCTGAAGCTCTGGCTGCTAAATCTGAGGCTTTCCTTCCAATTTCAAGCTGCAAAGCACTTGCTGAATTGCAGGGAAAGTCCGGGAGGCATTTGCTGTGCTGGCACACTTTCTCCTTCCTAGACAGAGTGGAAAAGCTTTTCCCTGCCGTGTAGGCGACAAGAGACGCATTAGACGGGCATCCGGAGCTGTCCGAAGGTAAGCGCCTGTTGCCGGCCTCTTTCGGCACAAGCCCCCGCTCCGGAGCGCACCGCGGCCGGCCGGAGGCTCTCTGCCGGCGAAGGTGCCGCTTCTCCGGCAAGGAAGCCTCAGCCGCTTCTCCTGCACACGGAGAGCGTGCTAGCTGCTGAAACGTGAAGAAAGAAGCTGCAGAACACTGGCACTGAGCCTGCAGCTTTCCAGCGGAGAGAAAAAGCTACTTGAACACTCTGCAAGCCTTTCCACTCCCAAAAACATGCACATGGAAGGAGCTGCTGCAAAAGCGATGCTGTGCTCGCTGCTGCTCCTCCTGAAGCTCTGGCTGCTAAATCTGAGGCTTTCCTTCCAATTTCAAGCTGCAAAGCACTTGCTGAATTGCAGGGAAAGTCCGGGAGGCATTTGCTGTGCTGGCACACTTTCTCCTTCCTAGACAGAGTGGAAAAGCTTTTCCCTGCCGTGTAGGCGACAAGAGACGCATTAGACGGGCATCCGGAGCTGTCCGAAGGTAAGCGCCTGTTGCCGGCCTCTTTCGGCACAAGCCCCCGCTCCGGAGCACACCGCGGCCGGCAGGATGCTCTCTGCCGGCGAAGGTGCCGCTTCTCCGGCAAGGAAGCCTCAGCCGCTTCTCCTGCACACGGCGAGCGTGCTAGCTGCTGAAACGCGAAGAAAGAAGCTGCAGAACACTGGCACTGAGCGTGCAGCTTTCCAGCGGAGAGAAAAAGCTACTTTAACACTCTGCAAGCCTTTCCACTCCCAAAAACATGCACATGGAAGGAGCTGCTGCAAAAGCGATGCTGTGCTCGCTGCTGCTCCTCCTGAAGCTCTGGCTGCTAAATCTGAGGCTTTCCTTCCAATTTCAAGCTGCAAAGCACTTGCTGAATTGCAGGGAAAGTCCGGGAGGCATTTGCTGTGCTGGCACACTTTCTCCTTCCTAGACAGAGTGGAAAAGCTTTTCCCTGCCGTGTAGGCGACAAGAGACGCATTAGACGGGCATCCGGAGCTGTCCGAAGGTAAGCGCCTGTTCCCGGCCTCTTTCGGCACAAGCCCCCGCTCCGGAGCGCACCGCGGCCGGCAGGATGCTCTCTGCCGGCGAAGGTGCCGCTTCTCCGGCAAGGAAGCCTCAGCCGCTTCTCCAGCACACGGAGAGCGTGCTAGCTGCTGAAACGTGAAGAAAGAAGCTGCAGAACACTGGCACTGAGCGTGCAGCTTTCCAGCGGAGAGAAAAAGCTACTTGAACACTCCGCAAGCCTTTCCACTCCCAAAAACATGCACATGGAAGGAGCTGCTGCAAAAGCGATGCTGTGCTCGCTGCTGCTCCTCCTGAAGCTCTGGCTGCTAAATCTGAGGCTTTCCTTCCAATTTCAAGCTGCAAAGCACTTGCTGAATTGCAGGGAAAGTCCGGGAGGCATTTGCTGTGCTGGCACACTTTCTCCTTCCTAGACAGAGTGGAAAAGCTTTTCCCTGCCGTGTAGGCGACAAGAGACGCATTAGACGGGCATCCGGAGCTGTCCGAAGGTAAGCGCCTGTTGCCGGCCTCTTTCGGCACAAGCCCCCGCTCCGGAGCGCACCGGGGCCGGCAGGATGCTCTCTGCCGGCGAAGGTGCCGCTTCTCCGGCAAGGAAGCCTCAGCCGCTTCTCCTGCACACGGAGAGCGCGCTAGCTGCTGAAACGTGAAGAAAGAAGCTGCAGAACACTGGCACTGAGCGTGCAGCTTTCCAGCGGAGAGAAAAAGCTACTTGAACACTCTGCAAGCCTTTCCACTCCCAAAAACATGCACATGGAAGGAGCTGCTGCAAAAGCGATGCTGTGCTCGCTGCTGCTCCTCCTGAAGCTCTGGCTGCTAAATCTGAGGCTTTCCTTCCAATTTCAAGCTGCAAAGCACTTGCTGAATTGCAGGGAAAGTCCGGGAGGCATTTGCTGTGCTGGCACACTTTCTCCTTCCTAGACAGAGTGGAAAAGCTTTTCCCTGCCGTGTAGGCGACAAGAGACGCATTAGACGGGCATCCGGAGCTGTCCGAAGGTAAGCGCCTGTTCCCGGCCTCTTTCGGCACAAGCCCCCGCTCCGGAGCGCACCGCGGCCGGCAGGATGCTCTCTGCCGGCGAAGGTGCCGCTTCTCCGGCAAGGAAGCCTCAGCCGCTTCTCCTGCACACGGCGAGCGTGCTAGCAGGTGAAACGCGAAGAAAGAAGCTGCAGAACACTGGCACTGAGCGTGCAGCTTTCCAGCGGAGAGAAAAAGCTACTTGAACACTCCGCAAGCCTTTCCACTCCCAAAAACATGCACATGGAAGGAGCTGCTGCAAAAGCGATGCTGTGCTCGCTGCTGCTCCTCCTGAAGCTCTGGCTGCTAAATCTGAGGCTTTCCTTCCAATTTCAAGCTGCAAAGCACTTGCTGAATTGCAGGGAAAGTCCGGGAGGCATTTGCTGTGCTGGCACACTTTCTCCTTCCTAGACAGAGTGGAAAAGCTTTTCCCTGCCGTGTAGGCGACAAGAGACGCATTGGACGGGCATCCGGAGCTGTCCGAAGGTAAGCGCCTGTTCCCGGCCTCTTTCGGCACAAGCCCCCGCTCCGGAGCGCACCGCGGCCGGCAGGATGCTCTCTGCCGGCGAAGGTGCCGCTTCTCCGGCAAGGAAGCCTCAGCCGCTTCTCCTGCACACGGAGAGCGTGCTAGCTGCTGAAACGTGAAGAAAGAAGCTGCAGAACACTGGCACTGAGCCTGCAGCTTTCCAGCGGAGAGAAAAAGCTACTTGAACACTCTGCAAGCCTTTCCACTCTCAAAAACATGCACATGGAAGGAGCTGCTGCAAAAGCGATGCTGTGCTCGCTGCTGCTCCTCCTGAAGCTCTGGCTGCTAAATCTGAGCCTTTCCTTCCAATTTCAAGCTGCAAAGCACTTGCTGAATTGCAGGGAAAGTCCGGGAGGCATTTGCTGTGCTGGCACACTTTCTCCTTCCTAGACAGAGTGGAAAAGCTTTTCCCTGCCGTGTAGGCGACAAGAGACGCATTAGACGGGCATCCGGAGCTGTCCGAAGGTAAGCGCCTGTTCCCGGCCTCTTTCGGCACAAGCCCCCGCTCCGGAGCGCACCGCGGCCGGCAGGATGCTCTCTGCCGGCGAAGGTGCCGCTTCTCCGGCAAGGAAGCCTCAGCCGCTTCTCCTGCACACGGAGAGCGTGCTAGCTGCTGAAACGCGAAGAAAGAAGTTGCAGAGCACTGGCACTGAGCGTGCAGCTTTCCAGCGGAGAGAAAAAGCTACGTGAACACTCTGCAAGCCTTTCCACTCCCAAAAACATGCACATGGAAGGAGCTGCTGCAAAAGCGATGCTGTGCTCGCTGCTGCTCCTCCTGAAGCTCTGGCTGCTAAATCTGAGGCTTTCCTTCCAATTTCAAGCTGCAAAGCACTTGCTGAATTGCAGGGAAAGTCCGGGAGGCATTTGCTGTGCTGGCACACTTTCTCCTTCCTAGACAGAGTGGAAAAGCTTTTCCCTGCCGTGTAGGCGACAAGAGACGCATTAGACGGGCATCCGGAGCTGTCCGAAGGTAAGCGCCTGTTCCCGGCCTCTTTCGGCACAAGCCCCCGCTCCGGAGCGCACCGCGGCCGGCAGGATGCTCTCTGCCGGCGAAGGTGCCGCTTCTCCGGCAAGGAAGCCTCAGCCGCTTCTCCAGCACACGGAGAGCGTGGTAGCTGCTGAAACGCGAAGAAAGAAGTTGCAGAACACTGGCACTGAGCGTGCAGCTTTCCAGCGGAGAGAAAAAGCTACTTGAACACTCTGCAAGCCTTTCCACTCCCAAAAACATGCACATGGAAGGAGCTGCTGCAAAAGCGATGCTGTGCTCGCTGCTGCTTCTCCTGAAGCTCTGGCTGCTAAATCTGAGGCTTTCCTTCCAATTTCAAGCTGCAAAGCACTTGCTGAATTGCAGGGAAAGTCCGGGAGGCATTTGCTGTGCTGGCACACTTTCTCCTTCCTAGACAGAGTGGAAAAGCTTTTCCCTGCCGTGTAGGCGACAAGAGACGCATTGGACGGGCATCCGGAGCTGTCCGAAGGTAAGCGCCTGTTGCCGGCCTCTTTCGGCACAAGCCCCCGCTCCGGAGCGCACCGCGGCCGGCAGGATGCTCTCTGCCGGCGAAGGTGCCGCTTCTCCGGCAAGGAAGCCTCGCCCGCTTCTCCAGCACACGGAGAGCGTGCTAGCTGCTGAAACGTGAAGAAAGAAGCTGCAGAACACTGGCACTGAGCGTGCAGCTTTCCAGCGGAGAGAAAAAGCTACTTGAACACTCTGCAAGCCTTTCCACTCTCAAAAACCAGCACATAGAAGGAGCTGCTGCAAAAGCGATGCTGTGCTCGCTGCTGCTCCTCCTGAAGCTCTGGCTGCTAAATCTGAGGCTTTCCTTCCAATTTCAAGCTGCAAAGCACTTGCTGAATTGCAGGGAAAGTCCGGGAGGCATTTGCTGTGCTGGCACACTTTCTCCTTCCTAGACAGAGTGGAAAAGCTTTTCCCTGCCGTGTAGGCGACAAGAGACGCATTGGACGGGCATCCGGAGCTGTCCGAAGGTAAGCGCCTGTTGCCGGCCTCTTTCGGCACAAGCCCCCGCTCCGGAGCACACCGCGGCCGGCAGGATGCTCTCTGCCGGCGAAGGTGCCGCTTCTCCGGCAAGGAAGCCTCGCCCGCTTCTCCAGCACACGGAGAGCGTGCTAGCTGCTGAAACGTGAAGAAAGAAGCTGCAGAACACCGGCACTGAGCGTGCAGCTTTCCAGCGGAGAGAAAAAGCTACTTGAACACTCTGCAAGCCTTTCCACTCCCAAAAACATGCACATGGAAGGAGCTGCTGCAAAAGCGATGCTGTGCTCGCTGCTGCTCCTCCTGAAGCTCTGGCTGCTAAATCTGAGGCTTTCCTTCCAATTTCAAGCTGCAAAGCACTTGCTGAATTGCAGGGAAAGTCCGGGAGGCATTTGCTGTGCTGGCACACTTTCTCCTTCCTAGACAGAGTGGAAAAGCTTTTCCCTGCCGTGTAGGCGACAAGAGACGCATTGGACGGGCATCCGGAGCTGTCCGAAGGTAAGCGCCTGTTGCCGGCCTCTTTCGGCACAAGCCCCCGCTCCGGAGCGCACCGCGGCCGGCAGGATGCTCTCTGCCGGCGAAGGTGCCGCTTCTCCGGCAAGGAAGCCTCAGCCGCTTCTCCTGCACACGGAGAGCGTGCTAGCTGCTGAAGCGCGAAGAAAGAAGCTGCAGAACACTGGCACTGAGCGTGCAGCTTTCCAGCGGAGAGAAAAAGCTACTTGAACACTCTGCAAGCCTTTCTACTCCCAAAAACATGCACATGGAAGGAGCTGCTGCAAAAGCGATGCTGTGCTCGCTGCTGCTTCTCCTGAAGCTCTGGCTGCTAAATCTGAGGCTTTCCTTCCAATTTCAAGCTGCAAAGCACTTGCTGAATTGCAGGGAAAGTCCGGGAGGCATTTGCTGTGCTGGCACACTTTCTCCTTCCTAGACAGAGTGGAAAAGCTTTTCCCTGCCGTGTAGGCGACAAGAGACGCATTGGACGGGCATCCGGAGCTGTCCGAAGGTAAGCGCCTGTTCCCGGCCTCTGTCGGCACAAGCCCCCGCTCCGGAGCGCACCGCGGCCGGCAGGATGCTCTCTGCCGGCGAAGGTGCCGCTTCTCCGGCAAGGAAGCCTCAGCCGCTTCTCCTGCACACGGAGAGCGTGCTAGCTGCTGAAACGTGAAGAAAGAAGCTGCAGAACACTGGCACTGAGCGTGCAGCTTTCCAGCGGAGAGAAAAAGCTACTTGAACACTCTGCAAGCCTTTCCACTCCCAAAAACATGCACATGGAAGGAGCTGCTGCAAAAGCGATGCTGTGCTCGCTGCTGCTCCTCCTGAAGCTCTGGCTGCTAAATCTGAGGCTTTCCTTCCAATTTCAAGCTGCAAAGCACTTGCTGAATTGCAGGGAAAGTCCGGGAGGCATTTGCTGTGCTGGCACACTTTCTCCTTCCTAGACAGAGTGGAAAAGCTTTTCCCTGCCGTGTAGGCGACAAGAGACGCATTGGACGGGCATCCGGAGCTGTCCGAAGGTAAGCGCCTGTTCCCGGCCTCTTTCGGCACAAGCCCCCGCTCCGGAGCGCACCGCGGCCGGCAGGATGCTCTCTGCCGGCGAAGGTGCCGCTTCTCCGGCAAGGAAGCCTCAGCCGCTTCTCCTGCACACGGAGAGCGTGCTAGCTGCTGAAACGTGAAGAAAGAAGTTGCAGAGCACTGGCACTGAGCGTGCAGCTTTCCAGCGGAGAGAAAAAGCTACGTGAAAACTCTGCAAGCCTTTCCACTCCCAAAAACATGCACATGGAAGGAGCTGCTGCAAAAGCGATGCTGTGCTCGCTGCTGCTCCTCCTGAAGCTCTGGCTGCTAAATCTGAGGCTTTCCTTCCAATTTCAAGCTGCAAAGCACTTGCTGAATTGCAGGGAAAGTCCGGGAGGCATTTGCTGTGCTGGCACACTTTCTCCTTCCTAGACAGAGTGGAAAAGCTTTTCCCTGCCGTGTAGGCGACAAGAGACGCATTGGACGGGCATCCGGAGCTGTCCGAAGGTAAGCGCCTGTTCCCGGCCTCTGTCGGCACAAGCCCCCGCTCCGGAGCGCACCGCGGCCGGCAGGATGCTCTCTGCCGGCGAAGGTGCCGCTTCTCCGTCAAGGAAGCCTCGCCCGCTTCTCCAGCACACGGAGAGCGTGCTAGCTGCTGAAACGTGAAGAAAGAAGTTGCAGAACACTGGCACTGAGCGTGCAGCTTTCCAGCGGAGAGAAAAAGCTACTTGAACACTCTGCAAGCCTTTCCACTCCCAAAAACATGCACATGGAAGGAGCTGCTGCAAAAGCGATGCTGTGCTCGCTGCTGCTCCTCCTGAAGCTCTGGCTGCTAAATCTGAGGCTTTCCTTCCAATTTCAAGCTGCAAAGCACTTGCTGAATTGCAGGGAAAGTCCGGGAGGCATTTGCTGTGCTGGCACACTTTCTCCTTCCTAGACAGAGTGGAAAAGCTTTTCCCTGCCGTGTAGGCGACAAGAGACGCATTAGACGGGCATCCGGAGCTGTCCGAAGGTAAGCGCCTGTTCCCGGCCTCTTTCGGCACAAGCCCCCGCTCCGGAGCGCACCGCGGCCGGCAGGATGCTCTCTGCCGGCGAAGGTGCCGCTTCTCCGGCAAGGAAGCCTCAGCCGCTTCTCCAGCACACGGAGAGCGTGCTAGCTGCTGAAACGTGAAGAAAGAAGCTGCAGAACACTGGCACTGAGCGTGCAGCTTTCCAGCGGAGAGAAAAAGCTACTTGAACACTCTGCAAGCCTTTCCACTCCCAAAAACATGCACATGGAAGGAGCTGCTGCAAAAGCGATGCTGTGCTCGCTGCTGCTCCTCCTGAAGCTCTGGCTGCTAAATCTGAGGCTTTCCTTCCAATTTCAAGCTGCAAAGCACTTGCTGAATTGCAGGGAAAGTCCGGGAGGCATTTGCTGTGCTGGCACACTTTCTCCTTCCTAGACAGAGTGGAAAAGCTTTTCCCTGCCGTGTAGGCGACAAGAGACGCATTAGACGGGCATCCGGAGCTGTCCGAAGGTAAGCGCCTGTTGCCGGCCTCTTTCGGCACAAGCCCCCGCTCCGGAGCGCACCGCGGCCGGCAGGATGCTCTCTGCCGGCGAAGGTGCCGCTTCTCCGGCAAGGAAGCCTCAGCCGCTTCTCCTGCACACGGAGAGCGCGCTAGCTGCTGAAACGTGAAGAAAGAAGCTGCAGAACACTGGCACTGAGCGTGCAGCTTTCCAGCGGAGAGAAAAAGCTACTTGAACACTCCGCAAGCCTTTCCACTCCCAAAAACATGCACATGGAAGGAGCTGCTGCAAAAGCGATGCTGTGCTCGCTGCTGCTCCTCCTGAAGCTCTGGCTGCTAAATCTGAGGCTTTCCTTCCAATTTCAAGCTGCAAAGCACTTGCTGAATTGCAGGGAAAGTCCGGGAGGCATTTGCTGTGCTGGCACACTTTCTCCTTCCTAGACAGAGTGGAAAAGCTTTTCCCTGCCGTGTAGGCGACAAGAGACGCATTAGACGGGCATCCGGAGCTGTCCGAAGGTAAGCGCCTGTTCCCGGCCTCTTTCGGCACAAGCCCCCGCTCCGGAGCACACCGCGGCCGGCAGGATGCTCTCTGCCGGCGAAGGTGCCGCTTCTCCGGCAAGGAAGCCTCAGCCGCTTCTCCTGCACACGGCGAGCGTGCTAGCAGGTGAAACGCGAAGAAAGAAGCTGCAGAACACTGGCACTGAGCGTGCAGCTTTCCAGCGGAGAGAAAAAGCTACTTGAACACTCTGCAAGCCTTTCCAGTCCCAAAAACATGCACATGGAAGGAGCTGCTGCAAAAGCGATGCTGTGCTCGCTGCTGCTCCTCCTGAAGCTCTGGCTGCTAAATCTGAGGCTTTCCTTCCAATTTCAAGCTGCAAAGCACTTGCTGAATTGCAGGGAAAGTCCGGGAGGCATTTGCTGTGCTGGCACACTTTCTCCTTCCTAGACAGAGTGGAAAAGCTTTTCCCTGCCGTGTAGGCGACAAGAGACGCATTAGACGGGCATCCGGAGCTGTCCGAAGGTAAGCGCCTGTTGCCGGCCTCTTTCGGCACAAGCCCCCGCTCCGGAGCGCACCGCGGCCGGCAGGATGCTCTCTGCCGGCGAAGGTGCCGCTTCTCCGGCAAGGAAGCCTCAGCCGCTTCTCCTGCACACGGAGAGCGTGCTAGCTGCTGAAACGTGAAGAAAGAAGCTGCAGAACACTGGCACTGAGCGTGCAGGTTTTCTAGCGGAGAGAAAAAGCTACTTTAACACTCTGCAAGCCTTTCCACTCCCAAAAACATGCACATGGAAGGAGCTGCTGCAAAAGCGATGCTGTGCTCGCTGCTGCTCCTCCTGAAGCTCTGGCTGCTAAATCTGAGGCTTTCCTTCCAATTTCAAGCTGCAAAGCACTTGCTGAATTGCAGGGAAAGTCCGGGAGGCATTTGCTGTGCTGGCACACTTTCTCCTTCCTAGACAGAGTGGAAAAGCTTTTCCCTGCCGTGTAGGCGACAAGAGACGCATTGGACGGGCATCCGGAGCTGTCCGAAGGTAAGCGCCTGTTGCCGGCCTCTTTCGGCACAAGCCCCCGCTCCGGAGCGCACCGCGGCCGGCAGGATGCTCTCTGCCGGCGAAGGTGCCGCTTCTCCGGCAAGGAAGCCTCAGCCGCTTCTCCTGCACACGGAGAGCGTGCTAGCTGCTGAAACGTGAAGAAAGAAGCTGCAGAACACTGGCACTGAGCGTGCAGCTTTCCAGCGGAGAGAAAAAGCTACTTGAACACTCTGCAAGCCTTTCCACTCTCAAAAACATGCACATGGAAGGAGCTGCTGCAAAAGCGATGCTGTGCTCGCTGCTGCTCCTCCTGAAGCTCTGGCTGCTAAATCTGAGGCTTTCCTTCCAATTTCAAGCTGCAAAGCACTTGCTGAATTGCAGGGAAAGTCCGGGAGGCATTTGCTGTGCTGGCACACTTTCTCCTTCCTAGACAGAGTGGAAAAGCTTTTCCCTGCCGTGTAGGCGACAAGAGACGCATTGGACGGGCATCCGGAGCTGTCCGAAGGTAAGCGCCTGTTCCCGGCCTCTGTCGGCACAAGCCCCCGCTCCGGAGCGCACCGCGGCCGGCAGGATGCTCTCTGCCGGCGAAGGTGCCGCTTCTCCGGCAAGGAAGCCTCGCCCGCTTCTCCAGCACACGGAGAGCGTGCTAGCTGCTGAAACGTGAAGAAAGAAGCTGCAGAACACTGGCACTGAGCGTGTAGCTTTCCAGCGGAGAGAAAAAGCTACTTGAACACTCTGCAAGCCTTTCCACTCCCAAAAACATGCACATGGAAGGAGCTGCTGCAAAAGCGATGCTGTGCTCGCTGCTGCTCCTCCTGAAGCTCTGGCTGCTAAATCTGAGGCTTTCCTTCCAATTTCAAGCTGCAAAGCACTTGCTGAATTGCAGGGAAAGTCCGGGAGGCATTTGCTGTGCTGGCACACTTTCTCCTTCCTAGACAGAGTGGAAAAGCTTTTCCCTGCCGTGTAGGCGACAAGAGACGCATTGGACGGGCATCCGGAGCTGTCCGAAGGTAAGCGCCTGTTCCCGGCCTCTTTCGGCACAAGCCCCCGCTCCGGAGCGCACCGCGGCCGGCAGGATGCTCTCTGCCGGCGAAGGTGCCGCTTCTCCGGCAAGGAAGCCTCGCCCGCTTCTCCAGCACACGGAGAGCGTGCTAGCTGCTGAAACGTGAAGAAAGAAGCTGCAGAACACTGGCACTGAGCGTGCAGCTTTCCAGCGGAGAGAAAAAGCTACTTTAACACTCTACAAGCCTTTCCACTCTCAAAAACCAGCACATAGAAGGAGCTGCTGCAAAAGCGATGCTGTGCTCGCTGCTGCTCCTCCTGAAGCTCTGGCTGCTAAATCTGAGGCTTTCCTTCCAATTTCAAGCTGCAAAGCACTTGCTGAATTGCAGGGAAAGTCCGGGAGGCATTTGCTGTGCTGGCACACTTTCTCCTTCCTAGACAGAGTGGAAAAGCTTTTCCCTGCCGTGTAGGCGACAAGAGACGCATTAGACGGGCATCCGGAGCTGTCCGAAGGTAAGCGCCTGTTCCCGGCCTCTTTCGGCACAAGCCCCCGCTCCGGAGCACACCGCGGCCGGCAGGATGCTCTCTGCCGGCGAAGGTGCCGCTTCTCCGGCAAGGAAGCCTCGCCCGCTTCTCCAGCACACGGCGAGCGTGCTAGCTGCTGAAACGCGAAGAAAGAAGCTGCAGAACACTGGCACTGAGCGTGCAGCTTTCCAGCGGAGAGAAAAAGCTACTTGAACACTCTACAAGCCTTTCCACTCTCAAAAACCAGCACATAGAAGGAGCTGCTGCAAAAGCGATGCTGTGCTCGCTGCTGCTCCTCCTGAAGCTCTGGCTGCTAAATCTGAGGCTTTCCTTCCAATTTCAAGCTGCAAAGCACTTGCTGAATTGCAGGGAAAGTCCGGGAGGCATTTGCTGTGCTGGCACACTTTCTCCTTCCTAGACAGAGTGGAAAAGCTTTTCCCTGCCGTGTAGGCGACAAGAGACGCATTGGACGGGCATCCGGAGCTGTCCGAAGGTAAGCGCCTGTTGCCGGCCTCTTTCGGCACAAGCCCCCGCTCCGGAGCGCACCGCGGCCGGCAGGATGCTCTCTGCCGGCGAAGGTGCCGCTTCTCCGGCAAGGAAGCCTCGCCCGCTTCTCCAGCACACGGAGAGCGTGCTAGCTGCTGAAACGTGAAGAAAGAAGCTGCAGAACACCGGCACTGAGCGTGCAGCTTTCCAGCGGAGAGAAAAAGCTACTTGAACACTCTGCAAGCCTTTCCACTCCCAAAAACATGCACATGGAAGGAGCTGCTGCAAAAGCGATGCTGTGCTCGCTGCTGCTCCTCCTGAAGCTCTGGCTGCTAAATCTGAGGCTTTCCTTCCAATTTCAAGCTGCAAAGCACTTGCTGAATTGCAGGGAAAGTCCGGGAGGCATTTGCTGTGCTGGCACACTTTCTCCTTCCTAGACAGAGTGGAAAAGCTTTTCCCTGCCGTGTAGGCGACAAGAGACGCATTGGACGGGCATCCGGAGCTGTCCGAAGGTAAGCGCCTGTTGCCGGCCTCTGTCGGCACAAGCCCCCGCTCCGGAGCGCACCGCGGCCGGCAGGATGCTCTCTGCCGGCGAAGGTGCCGCTTCTCCGGCAAGGAAGCCTCAGCCGCTTCTCCTGCACACGGAGAGCGTGCTAGCTGCTGAAGCGCGAAGAAAGAAGCTGCAGAACACTGGCACTGAGCGTGCAGCTTTCCAGCGGAGAGAAAAAGCTACTTGAACACTCTGCAAGCCTTTCTACTCCCAAAAACATGCACATGGAAGGAGCTGCTGCAAAAGCGATGCTGTGCTCGCTGCTGCTTCTCCTGAAGCTCTGGCTGCTAAATCTGAGGCTTTCCTTCCAATTTCAAGCTGCAAAGCACTTGCTGAATTGCAGGGAAAGTCCGGGAGGCATTTGCTGTGCTGGCACACTTTCTCCTTCCTAGACAGAGTGGAAAAGCTTTTCCCTGCCGTGTAGGCGACAAGAGACGCATTGGACGGGCATCCGGAGCTGTCCGAAGGTAAGCGCCTGTTCCCGGCCTCTTTCGGCACAAGCCCCCGCTCCGGAGCGCACCGCGGCCGGCAGGATGCTCTCTGCCGGCGAAGGTGCCGCTTCTCCGGCAAGGAAGCCTCAGCCGCTTCTCCAGCACACGGAGAGCGTGCTAGCTGCTGAAACGTGAAGAAAGAAGCTGCAGAACACTGGCACTGAGCGTGCAGCTTTCCAGCGGAGAGAAAAAGCTACTTGAACACTCTGCAAGCCTTTCCACTCCCAAAAACATGCACATGGAAGGAGCTGCTGCAAAAGCGATGCTGTGCTCGCTGCTGCTCCTCCTGAAGCTCTGGCTGCTAAATCTGAGGCTTTCCTTCCAATTTCAAGCTGCAAAGCACTTGCTGAATTGCAGGGAAAGTCCGGGAGGCATTTGCTGTGCTGGCACACTTTCTCCTTCCTAGACAGAGTGGAAAAGCTTTTCCCTGCCGTGTAGGCGACAAGAGACGCATTAGACGGGCATCCGGAGCTGTCCGAAGGTAAGCGCCTGTTGCCGGCCTCTTTCGGCACAAGCCCCCGCTCCGGAGCGCACCGCGGCCGGCAGGATGCTCTCTGCCGGCGAAGGTGCCGCTTCTCCGGCAAGGAAGCCTCAGCCGCTTCTCCTGCACACGGAGAGCGTGCTAGCTGCTGAAACGTGAAGAAAGAAGTTGCAGAGCACTGGCACTGAGCGTGCAGCTTTCCAGCGGAGAGAAAAAGCTACGTGAACACTCTGCAAGCCTTTCCACTCCCAAAAACATGCACATGGAAGGAGCTGCTGCAAAAGCGATGCTGTGCTCGCTGCTGCTCCTCCTGAAGCTCTGGCTGCTAAATCTGAGGCTTTCCTTCCAATTTCAAGCTGCAAAGCACTTGCTGAATTGCAGGGAAAGTCCGGGAGGCATTTGCTGTGCTGGCACACTTTCTCCTTCCTAGACAGAGTGGAAAAGCTTTTCCCTGCCGTGTAGGCGACAAGAGACGCATTGGACGGGCATCCGGAGCTGTCCGAAGGTCAGCGCCTATTGCCGGCCTCTGTCGGTACAAGCCCCCGCTCCGGAGCGCACCGCGGCCGGCAGGATGCTCTCTGCCGGCGAAGGTGCCGCTTCTCCGGCAAGGAAGCCTCGCCCGCTTCTCCAGCACACGGAGAGCGTGCTAGCTGCTGAAACGTGAAGAAAGAAGCTGCAGAACACTGGCACTGAGCGTGCAGCTTTCCAGCGGAGAGAAAAAGCTACTTGAACACTCTGCAAGCCTTTCCACTCCCAAAAACATGCACATGGAAGGAGCTGCTGCAAAAGCGATGCTGTGCTCGCTGCTGCTCCTCCTGAAGCTCTGGCTGCTAAATCTGAGGCTTTCCTTCCAATTTCAAGCTGCAAAGCACTTGCTGAATTGCAGGGAAAGTCCGGGAGGCATTTGCTGTGCTGGCACACTTTCTCCTTCCTAGACAGAGTGGAAAAGCTTTTCCCTGCCGTGTAGGCGACAAGAGACGCATTAGATGGGCATCCGGAGCTGTCCGAAGGTAAGCGCCTGTTCCCGGCCTCTTTCGGCACAAGCCCCCGCTCCGGAGCACACCGCGGCCGGCAGGATGCTCTCTGCCGGCGAAGGTGCCGCTTCTCCGGCAAGGAAGCCTCGCCCGCTTCTCCAGCACACGGCGAGCGTGGTAG
This sequence comes from Fringilla coelebs, assembly GCF_963513975.1. Lineage (NCBI taxonomy): Eukaryota > Metazoa > Chordata > Aves > Passeriformes > Fringillidae > Fringilla > Fringilla coelebs. The sequence continues at coordinate 113,979 of NW_028167420.1, read as the reverse complement.
CTGCTGAAACGCGAAGAAAGAAGCTGCAGAACACTGGCACTGAGCGTGCAGCTTTCCAGCGGAGAGAAAAAGCTACTTGAACACTCTACAAGCCTTTCCACTCTCAAAAACCAGCACATAGAAGGAGCTGCTGCAAAAGCGATGCTGTGCTCGCTGCTGCTCCTCCTGAAGCTCTGGCTGCTAAATCTGAGGCTTTCCTTCCAATTTCAAGCTGCAAAGCACTTGCTGAATTGCAGGGAAAGTCCGAGAGGCATTTGCTGTGCTGGCACACTTTCTCCTTCCTAGACAGAGTGGAAAAGCTTTTCCCTGCCGTGTAGGCGACAAGAGACGCATTAGACGGGCATCCGGAGCTGTCCGAAGGTAAGCGCCTGTTCCCGGCCTCTTTCGGCACAAGCCCCCGCTCCGGAGCGCACCGCGGCCGGCAGGATGCTCTCTGCCGGCGAAGGTGCCGCTTCTCCGGCAAGGAAGCCTCAGCCGCTTCTCCTGCACACGGAGAGCGTGGTAGCTGCTGAAACGCGAAGAAAGAAGCTGCAGAGCACTGGCACTGAGCGTGCAGCTTTCCAGCGGAGAGAAAAAGCTACGTGAACACTCTGCAAGCCTTTCCACTCCCAAAAACATGCACATGGAAGGAGCTGCTGCAAAGCGATGCTGTGCTCGCTGCTGCTCCTCCTGAAGCTCTGGCTGCTAAATCTGAGGCTTTCCTTCCAATTTCAAGCTGCAAAGCACTTGCTGAATTGCAGGGAAAGTCCGGGAGGCATTTGCTGTGCTGGCACACTTTCTCCTTCCTAGACAGAGTGGAAAAGCTTTTCCCTGCCGTGTAGGCGACAAGAGACGCATTGGACGGGCATCCGGAGCTGTCCGAAGGTAAGCGCCTGTTCCCGGCCTCTGTCGGCACAAGCCCCCGCTCCGGAGCGCACCGCGGCCGGCAGGATGCTCTCTGCCGGCGAAGGTGCCGCTTCTCCGGCAAGGAAGCCTCAGCCGCTTCTCCTGCACACGGAGAGCGCGCTAGCTGCTGAAACGTGAAGAAAGAAGCTGCAGAACACTGGCACTGAGCGTGCAGCTTTCCAGCGGAGAGAAAAAGCTACTTGAACACTCTGCAAGCCTTTCCACTCCCAAAAACATGCACATGGAAGGAGCTGCTGCAAAAGCGATGCTGTGCTCGCTGCTGCTCCTCCTGAAGCTCTGGCTGCTAAATCTGAGGCTTTCCTTCCAATTTCAAGCTGCAAAGCACTTGCTGAATTGCAGGGAAAGTCCGGGAGGCATTTGCTGTGCTGGCACACTTTCTCCTTCCTAGACAGAGTGGAAAAGCTTTTCCCTGCCGTGTAGGCGACAAGAGACGCATTGGACGGGCATCCGGAGCTGTCCGAAGGTAAGCGCCTGTTCCCGGCCTCTGTCGGCACAAGCCCCCGCTCCGGAGCGCACCGCGGCCGGCAGGATGCTCTCTGCCGGCGAAGGTGCCGCTTCTCCGGCAAGGAAGCCTCGCCCGCTTCTCCAGCACACGGAGAGCGTGCTAGCTGCTGAAACGTGAAGAAAGAAGCTGCAGAACACTGGCACTGAGCGTGCAGCTTTCCAGCGGAGAGAAAAAGCTACTTGAACACTCTGCAAGCCTTTCCACTCCCAAAAACATGCACATGGAAGGAGCTGCTGCAAAAGCGATGCTGTGCTCGCTGCTGCTCCTCCTGAAGCTCTGGCTGCTAAATCTGAGGCTTTCCTTCCAATTTCAAGCTGCAAAGCACTTGCTGAATTGCAGGGAAAGTCCGGGAGGCATTTGCTGTGCTGGCACACTTTCTCCTTCCTAGACAGAGTGGAAAAGCTTTTCCCTGCCGTGTAGGCGACAAGAGACGCATTGGACGGGCATCCGGAGCTGTCCGAAGGTAAGCGCCTGTTGCCGGCCTCTTTCGGCACAAGCCCCCGCTCCGGAGCGCACCGCGGCCGGCAGGATGCTCTCTGCCGGCGAAGGTGCCGCTTCTCCGGCAAGGAAGCCTCAGCTGCTTCTCCTGCACACGGAGAGCGTGCTAGCAGGTGAAACGTGAAGAAAGAAGCTGCAGAACACTGGCACTGAGCGTGCAGCTTTCCAGCGGAGAGAAAAAGCTACTTGAACACTCTGCAAGCCTTTCCACTCCCAAAAACATGCACATGGAAGGAGCTGCTGCAAAAGCGATGCTGTGCTCGCTGCTGCTCCTCCTGAAGCTCTGGCTGCTAAATCTGAGGCTTTCCTTCCAATTTCAAGCTGCAAAGCACTTGCTGAATTGCAGGGAAAGTCCGGGAGGCATTTGCTGTGCTGGCACACTTTCTCCTTCCTAGACAGAGTGGAAAAGCTTTTCCCTGCCGTGTAGGCGACAAGAGACGCATTGGACGGGCATCCGGAGCTGTCCGAAGGTAAGCGCCTGTTGCCGGCCTCTTTCGGCACAAGCCCCCGCTCCGGAGCGCACCGCGGCCGGCAGGATGCTCCCTGCCGGCGAAGGTGCCGCTTCTCCGGCAAGGAAGCCTCAGCCGCTTCTCCTGCACACGGAGAGCGTGCTAGCTGCTGAAGCGCGAAGAAAGAAGCTGCAGAACACTGGCACTGAGCGTGCAGCTTTCCAGCGGAGAGAAAAAGCTACTTGAACACTCTGCAAGCCTTTCAACTCCCAAAAACATGCACATGGAAGGAGCTGCTGCAAAAGCGATGCTGTGCTCGCTGCTGCTCCTCCTGAAGCTCTGGCTGCTAAATCTGAGGCTTTCCTTCCAATTTCAAGCTGCAAAGCACTTGCTGAATTGCAGGGAAAGTCCGGGAGGCATTTGCTGTGCTGGCACACTTTCTCCTTCCTAGACAGAGTGGAAAAGCTTTTCCCTGCCGTGTAGGCGACAAGAGACGCATTAGATGGGCATCCGGAGCTGTCCGAAGGTAAGCGCCTGTTCCCGGCCTCTTTCGGCACAAGCCCCCGCTCCGGAGCACACCGCGGCCGGCAGGATGCTCTCTGCCGGCGAAGGTGCCGCTTCTCCGGCAAGGAAGCCTCGCCCGCTTCTCCAGCACACGGCGAGCGTGGTAGCTGCTGAAACGTGAAGAAAGAAGTTGCAGAACACTGGCACTGAGCGTGCAGCTTTCCAGCGGAGAGAAAAAGCTACTTGAACACTCTACAAGCCTTTCCACTCTCAAAAACCAGCACATAGAAGGAGCTGCTGCAAAAGCGATGCTGTGCTCGCTGCTGCTCCTCCTGAAGCTCTGGCTGCTAAATCTGAGGCTTTCCTTCCAATTTCAAGCTGCAAAGCACTTGCTGAATTGCAGGGAAAGTCCGGGAGGCATTTGCTGTGCTGGCACACTTTCTCCTTCCTAGACAGAGTGGAAAAGCTTTTCCCTGCCGTGTAGGCGACAAGAGACGCATTGGACGGGCATCCGGAGCTGTCCGAAGGTAAGCGCCTGTTGCCGGCCTCTTTCGGCACAAGCCCCCGCTCCGGAGCGCACCGCGGCCGGCAGGATGCTCTCTGCCGGCGAAGGTGCCGCTTCTCCGGCAAGGAAGCCTCGCCCGCTTCTCCAGCACACGGAGAGCGTGCTAGCTGCTGAAACGTGAAGAAAGAAGCTGCAGAACACTGGCACTGAGCGTGCAGCTTTCCAGCGGAGAGAAAAAGCTACTTGAACACTCTGCAAGCCTTTCCACTCCCAAAAACATGCACATGGAAGGAGCTGCTGCAAAAGCGATGCTGTGCTCGCTGCTGCTCCTCCTGAAGCTCTGGCTGCTAAATCTGAGGCTTTCCTTCCAATTTCAAGCTGCAAAGCACTTGCTGAATTGCAGGGAAAGTCCGGGAGGCATTTGCTGTGCTGGCACACTTTCTCCTTCCTAGACAGAGTGGAAAAGCTTTTCCCTGCCGTGTAGGCGACAAGAGACGCATTGGACGGGCATCCGGAGCTGTCCGAAGGTAAGCGCCTGTTCCCGGCCTCTGTCGGCACAAGCCCCCGCTCCGGAGCGCACCGCGGCCGGCAGGATGCTCTCTGCCGGCGAAGGTGCCGCTTCTCCGGCAAGGAAGCCTCAGCCGCTTCTCCTGCACACGGAGAGCGTGCTAGCTGCTGAAACGTGAAGAAAGAAGCTGCAGAACACTGGCACTGAGCGTGCAGCTTTCCAGCGGAGAGAAAAAGCTACTTGAACACTCTGCAAGCCTTTCCACTCCCAAAAACATGCACATGGAAGGAGCTGCTGCAAAAGCGATGCTGTGCTCGCTGCTGCTCCTCCTGAAGCTCTGGCTGCTAAATCTGAGGCTTTCCTTCCAATTTCAAGCTGCAAAGCACTTGCTGAATTGCAGGGAAAGTCCGGGAGGCATTTGCTGTGCTGGCACACTTTCTCCTTCCTAGACAGAGTGGAAAAGCTTTTCCCTGCCGTGTAGGCGACAAGAGACGCATTGGACGGGCATCCGGAGCTGTCCGAAGGTAAGCGCCTGTTGCCGGCCTCTTTCGGCACAAGCCCCCGCTCCGGAGCGCACCGCGGCCGGCAGGATGCTCTCTGCCGGCGAAGGTGCCGCTTCTCCGGCAAGGAAGCCTCAGCCGCTTCTCCTGCACACGGAGAGCGTGCTAGCTGCTGAAGCGCGAAGAAAGAAGCTGCAGAACACTGGCACTGAGCGTGCAGCTTTCCAGCGGAGAGAAAAAGCTACTTGAACACTCTGCAAGCCTTTCAACTCCCAAAAACATGCACATGGAAGGAGCTGCTGCAAAAGCGATGCTGTGCTCGCTGCTGCTTCTCCTGAAGCTCTGGCTGCTAAATCTGAGGCTTTCCTTCCAATTTCAAGCTGCAAAGCACTTGCTGAATTGCAGGGAAAGTCCGGGAGGCATTTGCTGTGCTGGCACACTTTCTCCTTCCTAGGCAGAGTGGAAAAGCTTTTCCCTGCCGTGTAGGCGACAAGAGACGCATTAGACGGGCATCCGGAGCTGTCCGAAGGTAAGCGCCTGTTCCCGGCCTCTTTCGGCACAAGCCCCCGCTCCGGAGCGCACCGCGGCCGGCAGGATGCTCTCTGCCGGCGAAGGTGCCGCTTCTCCGGCAAGGAAGCCTCAGCCGCTTCTCCTGCACACGGAGAGCGTGCTAGCTGCTGAAACGTGAAGAAAGAAGCTGCAGAGCACTGGCACTGAGCGTGCAGCTTTCCAGCGGAGAGAAAAAGCTACTTGAACACTCTGCAAGCCTTTCCACTCCCAAAAACATGCACATGGAAGGAGCTGCTGCAAAAGCGATGCTGTGCTCGCTGCTGCTCCTCCTGAAGCTCTGACTGCTAAATCTGAGGCTTTCCTTCCAATTTCAAGCTGCAAAGCACTTGCTGAATTGCAGGGAAAGTCCGGGAGGCATTTGCTGTGCTGGCACACTTTCTCCTTCCTAGACAGAGTGGAAAAGCTTTTCCCTGCCGTGTAGGCGACAAGAGACGCATTAGACGGGCATCCGGAGCTGTCCGAAGGTAAGCGCCTGTTCCCGGCCTCTGTCGGCACAAGCCCCCGCTCCGCAGCGCACCGCGGCCGGCAGGATGCTCTCTGCCGGCGAAGGTGCCGCTTCTCCGGCAAGGAAGCCTCGCCCGCTTCTCCAGCACACGGAGAGCGTGCTAGCAGGTGAAACGTGAAGAAAGAAGCTGCAGAACACTGGCACTGAGCGTGCAGCTTTCCAGCGGAGAGAAAAAGCTACTTGAACACTCTGCAAGCCTTTCCACTCCCAAAAACATGCACATGGAAGGAGCTGCTGCAAAACCGATGCTGTGCTCGCTGCTGCTCCTCCTGAAGCTCTGGCTGCTAAATCTGAGGCTTTCCTTCCAATTTCAAGCTGCAAAGCACTTGCTGAATTGCAGGGAAAGTCCGGGAGGCATTTGCTGTGCTGGCACACTTTCTCCTTCCTAGACAGAGTGGAAAAGCTTTTCCCTGCCGTGTAGGCGACAAGAGACGCATTAGATGGGCATCCGGAGCTGTCCGAAGGTAAGCGCCTGTTCCCGGCCTCTTTCGGCACAAGCCCCCGCTCCGGAGCGCACCGCGGCCGGCAGGATGCTCTCTGCCGGCGAAGGTGCCGCTTCTCCGGCAAGGAAGCCTCAGCCGCTTCTCCTGCACACGGAGAGCGCGCTAGCTGCTGAAACGTGAAGAAAGAAGCTGCAGAACACTGGCACTGAGCGTGCAGCTTTCCAGCGGAGAGAAAAAGCTACTTGAACACTCTGCAAGCCTTTCCACTCCCAAAAACATGCACATGGAAGGAGCTGCTGCAAAAGCGATGCTGTGCTCGCTGCTGCTCCTCCTGAAGCTCTGGCTGCTAAATCTGAGGCTTTCCTTCCAATTTCAAGCTGCAAAGCACTTGCTGAATTGCAGGGAAAGTCCGGGAGGCATTTGCTGTGCTGGCACACTTTCTCCTTCCTAGACAGAGTGGAAAAGCTTTTCCCTGCCGTGTAGGCGACAAGAGACGCATTAGACGGCGATCCGGAGCTGTCCGAAGGTAAGCGCCTGTTGCCGGCCTCTTTCGGCACAAGCCCCCGCTCCGGAGCGCACCGCGGCCGGCAGGATGCTCTCTGCCGGCGAAGGTGCCGCTTCTCCGGCAAGGAAGCCTCAGCCGCTTCTCCAGCACACGGAGAGCGTGCTAGCTGCTGAAACGTGAAGAAAGAAGTTGCAGAGCACTGGCACTGAGCGTGCAGCTTTCCAGCGGAGAGAAAAAGCTACGTGAACACTCTGCAAGCCTTTCCACTCTCAAAAACCAGCACATTGAAGGAGCTGCTGCAAAAGCGATGCTGTGCTCGCTGCTGCTCCTCCTGAAGCTCTGGCTGCTAAATCTGAGGCTTTCCTTCCAATTTCAAGCTGCAAAGCACTTGCTGAATTGCAGGGAAAGTCCGGGAGGCATTTGCTGTGCTGGCACACTTTCTCCTTCCTAGACAGAGTGGAAAAGCTTTTCCCTGCCGTGTAGGCGACAAGAGACGCATTGGACGGGCATCCGGAGCTGTCCGAAGGTAAGCGCCTGTTGCCGGCCTCTTTCGGCACAAGCCCCCGCTCCGGAGCGCACCGCGGCCGGCAGGATGCTCTCTGCCGGCGAAGGTGCCGCTTCTCCGGCAAGGAAGCCTCGCCCGCTTCTCCAGCACACGGAGAGGGTGCTAGCTGCTGAAACGTGAAGAAAGAAGCTGCAGAACACCGGCACTGAGCGTGCAGCTTTCCAGCGGAGAGAAAAAGCTACTTGAACACTCTGCAAGCCTTTCCACTCCCAAAAACATGCACATGGAAGGAGCTGCTGCAAAAGCGATGCTGTGCTCGCTGCTGCTCCTCCTGAAGCTCTGGCTGCTAAATCTGAGGCTTTCCTTCCAATTTCAAGCTGCAAAGCACTTGCTGAATTGCAGGGAAAGTCCGGGAGGCATTTGCTGTGCTGGCACACTTTCTCCTTCCTAGACAGAGTGGAAAAGCTTTTCCCTGCCGTGTAGGCGACAAGAGACGCATTGGACGGGCATCCGGAGCTGTCCGAAGGTAAGCGCCTGTTGCCGGCCTCTTTCGGCACAAGCCCCCGCTCCGGAGCGCACCGCGGCCGGCAGGATGCTCTCTGCCGGCGAAGGTGCCGCTTCTCCGGCAAGGAAGCCTCAGCCGCTTCTCCTGCACACGGAGAGCGTGCTAGCTGCTGAAGCGCGAAGAAAGAAGCTGCAGAACACTGGCACTGAGCGTGCAGCTTTCCAGCGGAGAGAAAAAGCTACTTGAACACTCTGCAAGCCTTTCTACTCCCAAAAACATGCACATGGAAGGAGCTGCTGCAAAAGCGATGCTGTGCTCGCTGCTGCTTCTCCTGAAGCTCTGGCTGCTAAATCTGAGGCTTTCCTTCCAATTTCAAGCTGCAAAGCACTTGCTGAATTGCAGGGAAAGTCCGGGAGGCATTTGCTGTGCTGGCACACTTTCTCCTTCCTAGACAGAGTGGAAAAGCTTTTCCCTGCCGTGTAGGCGACAAGAGACGCATTGGACGGGCATCCGGAGCTGTCCGAAGGTAAGCGCCTGTTCCCGGCCTCTTTCGGCACAAGCCCCCGCTCCGGAGCGCACCGCGGCCGGCAGGATGCTCTCTGCCGGCGAAGGTGCCGCTTCTCCGGCAAGGAAGCCTCAGCCGCTTCTCCAGCACACGGAGAGCGTGCTAGCTGCTGAAACGTGAAGAAAGAAGCTGCAGAACACTGGCACTGAGCGTGCAGCTTTCCAGCGGAGAGAAAAAGCTACTTGAACACTCTGCAAGCCTTTCCACTCCCAAAAACATGCACATGGAAGGAGCTGCTGCAAAAGCGATGCTGTGCTCGCTGCTGCTCCTCCTGAAGCTCTGGCTGCTAAATCTGAGGCTTTCCTTCCAATTTCAAGCTGCAAAGCACTTGCTGAATTGCAGGGAAAGTCCGGGAGGCATTTGCTGTGCTGGCACACTTTCTCCTTCCTAGACAGAGTGGAAAAGCTTTTCCCTGCCGTGTAGGCGACAAGAGACGCATTGGACGGGCATCCGGAGCTGTCCGAAGGTAAGCGCCTATTGCCGGCCTCTGTCGGCACAAGCCCCCGCTCCGGAGCGCACCGCGGCCGGCAGGATGCTCTCTGCCGGCGAAGGTGCCGCTTCTCCGGCAAGGAAGCCTCGCCCGCTTCTCCAGCACACGGAGAGCGTGCTAGCTGCTGAAACGTGAAGAAAGAAGTTGCAGAACACTGGCACTGAGCGTGCAGCTTTCCAGCGGAGAGAAAAAGCTACTTGAACACTCTGCAAGCCTTTCCACTCCCAAAAACATGCACATGGAAGGAGCTGCTGCAAAAGCGATGCTGTGCTCGCTGCTGCTCCTCCTGAAGCTCTGGCTGCTAAATCTGAGGCTTTCCTTCCAATTTCAAGCTGCAAAGCACTTGCTGAATTGCAGGGAAAGTCCGGGAGGCATTTGCTGTGCTGGCACACTTTCTCCTTCCTAGACAGAGTGGAAAAGCTTTTCCCTGCCGTGTAGGCTACAAGAGACGCATTAGATGGGCATCCGGAGCTGTCCGAAGGTAAGCGCCTGTTCCCGGCCTCTTTCGGCACAAGCCCCCGCTCCGGAGCACACCGCGGCCGGCAGGATGCTCTCTGCCGGCGAAGGTGCCGCTTCTCCGGCAAGGAAGCCTCGCCCGCTTCTCCAGCACACGGCGAGCGTGGTAGCTGCTGAAACGCGAAGAAAGAAGCTGCAGAACACTGGCACTGAGCGTGCAGCTTTCCAGCGGAGAGAAAAAGCTACTTGAACACTCTACAAGCCTTTCCACTCTCAAAAACCAGCACATAGAAGGAGCTGCTGCAAAAGCGATGCTGTGCTCGCTGCTGCTCCTCCTGAAGCTCTGGCTGCTAAATCTGAGGCTTTCCTTCCAATTTCAAGCTGCAAAGCACTTGCTGAATTGCAGGGAAAGTCCGGGAGGCATTTGCTGTGCTGGCACACTTTCTCCTTCCTAGACAGAGTGGAAAAGCTTTTCCCTGCCGTGTAGGCGACAAGAGACGCATTAGACGGGCATCCGGAGCTGTCCGAAGGTAAGCGCCTGTTCCCGGCCTCTTTCGGCACAAGCCCCCGCTCCGGAGCGCACCGCGGCCGGCAGGATGCTCTCTGCCGGCGAAGGTGCCGCTTCTCCGGCAAGGAAGCCTCAGCCGCTTCTCCTGCACACGGAGAGCGTGGTAGCTGCTGAAACGCGAAGAAAGAAGCTGCAGAGCACTGGCACTGAGCGTGCAGCTTTCCAGCGGAGAGAAAAAGCTACGTGAACACTCTGCAAGCCTTTCCACTCCCAAAAACATGCACATGGAAGGAGCTGCTGCAAAGCGATGCTGTGCTCGCTGCTGCTCCTCCTGAAGCTCTGGCTGCTAAATCTGAGGCTTTCCTTCCAATTTCAAGCTGCAAAGCACTTGCTGAATTGCAGGGAAAGTCCGGGAGGCATTTGCTGTGCTGGCACACTTTCTCCTTCCTAGACAGAGTGGAAAAGCTTTTCCCTGCCGTGTAGGCGACAAGAGACGCATTGGACGGGCATCCGGAGCTGTCCGAAGGTAAGCGCCTGTTCCCGGCCTCTGTCGGCACAAGCCCCCGCTCCGGAGCGCACCGCGGCCGGCAGGATGCTCTCTGCCGGCGAAGGTGCCGCTTCTCCGGCAAGGAAGCCTCAGCCGCTTCTCCTGCACACGGAGAGCGCGCTAGCTGCTGAAACGTGAAGAAAGAAGCTGCAGAACACTGGCACTGAGCGTGCAGCTTTCCAGCGGAGAGAAAAAGCTACTTGAACACTCTGCAAGCCTTTCCACTCCCAAAAACATGCACATGGAAGGAGCTGCTGCAAAAGCGATGCTGTGCTCGCTGCTGCTCCTCCTGAAGCTCTGGCTGCTAAATCTGAGGCTTTCCTTCCAATTTCAAGCTGCAAAGCACTTGCTGAATTGCAGGGAAAGTCCGGGAGGCATTTGCTGTGCTGGCACACTTTCTCCTTCCTAGACAGAGTGGAAAAGCTTTTCCCTGCCGTGTAGGCGACAAGAGACGCATTGGACGGGCATCCGGAGCTGTCCGAAGGTAAGCGCCTGTTCCCGGCCTCTGTCGGCACAAGCCCCCGCTCCGGAGCGCACCGCGGCCGGCAGGATGCTCTCTGCCGGCGAAGGTGCCGCTTCTCCGGCAAGGAAGCCTCGCCCGCTTCTCCAGCACACGGAGAGCGTGCTAGCTGCTGAAACGTGAAGAAAGAAGCTGCAGAACACTGGCACTGAGCGTGCAGCTTTCCAGCGGAGAGAAAAAGCTACTTGAACACTCTGCAAGCCTTTCCACTCCCAAAAACATGCACATGGAAGGAGCTGCTGCAAAAGCGATGCTGTGCTCGCTGCTGCTCCTCCTGAAGCTCTGGCTGCTAAATCTGAGGCTTTCCTTCCAATTTCAAGCTGCAAAGCACTTGCTGAATTGCAGGGAAAGTCCGGGAGGCATTTGCTGTGCTGGCACACTTTCTCCTTCCTAGACAGAGTGGAAAAGCTTTTCCCTGCCGTGTAGGCGACAAGAGACGCATTGGACGGGCATCCGGAGCTGTCCGAAGGTAAGCGCCTGTTGCCGGCCTCTTTCGGCACAAGCCCCCGCTCCGGAGCGCACCGCGGCCGGCAGGATGCTCTCTGCCGGCGAAGGTGCCGCTTCTCCGGCAAGGAAGCCTCAGCTGCTTCTCCTGCACACGGAGAGCGTGCTAGCAGGTGAAACGTGAAGAAAGAAGCTGCAGAACACTGGCACTGAGCGTGCAGCTTTCCAGCGGAGAGAAAAAGCTACTTGAACACTCTGCAAGCCTTTCCACTCCCAAAAACATGCACATGGAAGGAGCTGCTGCAAAAGCGATGCTGTGCTCGCTGCTGCTCCTCCTGAAGCTCTGGCTGCTAAATCTGAGGCTTTCCTTCCAATTTCAAGCTGCAAAGCACTTGCTGAATTGCAGGGAAAGTCCGGGAGGCATTTGCTGTGCTGGCACACTTTCTCCTTCCTAGACAGAGTGGAAAAGCTTTTCCCTGCCGTGTAGGCGACAAGAGACGCATTAGATGGGCATCCGGAGCTGTCCGAAGGTAAGCGCCTGTTCCCGGCCTCTTTCGGCACAAGCCCCCGCTCCGGAGCACACCGCGGCCGGCAGGATGCTCTCTGCCGGCGAAGGTGCCGCTTCTCCGGCAAGGAAGCCTCGCCCGCTTCTCCAGCACACGGCGAGCGTGGTAGCTGCTGAAACGTGAAGAAAGAAGTTGCAGAACACTGGCACTGAGCGTGCAGCTTTCCAGCGGAGAGAAAAAGCTACTTGAACACTCTACAAGCCTTTCCACTCTCAAAAACCAGCACATAGAAGGAGCTGCTGCAAAAGCGATGCTGTGCTCGCTGCTGCTCCTCCTGAAGCTCTGGCTGCTAAATCTGAGGCTTTCCTTCCAATTTCAAGCTGCAAAGCACTTGCTGAATTGCAGGGAAAGTCCGGGAGGCATTTGCTGTGCTGGCACACTTTCTCCTTCCTAGACAGAGTGGAAAAGCTTTTCCCTGCCGTGTAGGCGACAAGAGACGCATTGGACGGGCATCCGGAGCTGTCCGAAGGTAAGCGCCTGTTGCCGGCCTCTTTCGGCACAAGCCCCCGCTCCGGAGCGCACCGCGGCCGGCAGGATGCTCTCTGCCGGCGAAGGTGCCGCTTCTCCGGCAAGGAAGCCTCGCCCGCTTCTCCAGCACACGGAGAGCGTGCTAGCTGCTGAAACGTGAAGAAAGAAGCTGCAGAACACTGGCACTGAGCGTGCAGCTTTCCAGCGGAGAGAAAAAGCTACTTGAACACTCTGCAAGCCTTTCCACTCCCAAAAACATGCACATGGAAGGAGCTGCTGCAAAAGCGATGCTGTGCTCGCTGCTGCTCCTCCTGAAGCTCTGGCTGCTAAATCTGAGGCTTTCCTTCCAATTTCAAGCTGCAAAGCACTTGCTGAATTGCAGGGAAAATCCGGGAGGCATTTGCTGTGCTGGCACACTTTCTCCTTCCTAGACAGAGTGGAAAAGCTTTTCCCTGCCGTGTAGGCGACAAGAGACGCATTGGACGGGCATCCGGAGCTGTCCGAAGGTAAGCGCCTGTTCCCGGCCTCTGTCGGCACAAGCCCCCGCTCCGGAGCGCACCGCGGCCGGCAGGATGCTCTCTGCCGGCGAAGGTGCCGCTTCTCCGGCAAGGAAGCCTCAGCCGCTTCTCCTGCACACGGAGAGCGCGCTAGCTGCTGAAACGTGAAGAAAGAAGCTGCAGAACACTGGCACTGAGCGTGCAGCTTTCCAGCGGAGAGAAAAAGCTACTTGAACACTCTGCAAGCCTTTCCACTCCCAAAAACATGCACATGGAAGGAGCTGCTGCAAAAGCGATGCTGTGCTCGCTGCTGCTCCTCCTGAAGCTCTGGCTGCTAAATCTGAGGCTTTCCTTCCAATTTCAAGCTGCAAAGCACTTGCTGAATTGCAGGGAAAGTCCGGGAGGCATTTGCTGTGCTGGCACACTTTCTCCTTCCTAGACAGAGTGGAAAAGCTTTTCCCTGCCGTGTAGGCGACAAGAGACGCATTGGACGGGCATCCGGAGCTGTCCGAAGGTAAGCGCCTGTTCCCGGCCTCTGTCGGCACAAGCCCCCGCTCCGGAGCGCACCGCGGCCGGCAGGATGCTCTCTGCCGGCGAAGGTGCCGCTTCTCCGGCAAGGAAGCCTCAGCCGCTTCTCCTGCACACGGAGAGCGTGCTAGCTGCTGAAGCGCGAAGAAAGAAGCTGCAGAACACTGGCACTGAGCGTGCAGCTTTCCAGCGGAGAGAAAAAGCTACTTTAACACTCTGCAAGCCTTTCAACTCCCAAAAACATGCACATGGAAGGAGCTGCTGCAAAAGCGATGCTGTGCTCGCTGCTGCTTCTCCTGAAGCTCTGGCTGCTAAATCTGAGGCTTTCCTTCCAATTTCAAGCTGCAAAGCACTTGCTGAATTGCAGGGAAAGTCCGGGAGGCATTTGCTGTGCTGGCACACTTTCTCCTTCCTAGACAGAGTGGAAAAGCTTTTCCCTGCCGTGTAGGCGACAAGAGACGCATTAGACGGGCATCCGGAGCTGTCCGAAGGTAAGCGCCTGTTCCCGGCCTCTTTCGGCACAAGCCCCCGCTCCGGAGCGCACCGCGGCCGGCAGGATGCTCTCTGCCGGCGAAGGTGCCGCTTCTCCGGCAAGGAAGCCTCAGCCGCTTCTCCTGCACACGGAGAGCGCGCTAGCTGCTGAAACGTGAAGAAAGAAGCTGCAGAACACTGGCACTGAGCGTGCAGCTTTCCAGCGGAGAGAAAAAGCTACGTGAACACTCTGCAAGCCTTTCCACTCTCAAAAACCAGCACATGGAAGGAGCTGCTGCAAAAGCGATGCTGTGCTCGCTGCTGCTCCTCCTGAAACTCTGGCTGCTAAATCTGAGGCTTTCCTTCCAATTTCAAGCTGCAAAGCACTTGCTGAATTGCAGGGAAAGTCCGGGAGGCATTTGCTGTGCTGGCACACTTTCTCCTTCCTAGACAGAGTGGAAAAGCTTTTCCCTGCCATGTAGGCGACAAGAGACGCATTGGACGGGCATCCGGAGCTGTCCGAAGGTAAGCGCCTGTTCCCGGCCTCTTTCGGCACAAGCCCCCGCTCCGGAGCGCACCGCGGCCGGCAGGATGCTCTCAGCCGGCGAAGGTGCCGCTTCTCCGGCAAGGAAGCCTCAGCCGCTTCTCCTGCACACGGAGAGCGCGCTAGCTGCTGAAACGTGAAGAAAGAAGCTGCAGAACACTGGCACTGAGCGTGCAGCTTTCCAGCGGAGAGAAAAAGCTACTTGAACACTCTGCAAGCCTTTCCACTCCCAAAAACATGCACATGGAAGGAGCTGCTGCAAAAGCGATGCTGTGCTCGCTGCTGCTCCTCCTGAAGCTCTGACTGCTAAATCTGAGGCTTTCCTTCCAATTTCAAGCTGCAAAGCACTTGCTGAATTGCAGGGAAAGTCCGGGAGGCATTTGCTGTGCTGGCACACTTTCTCCTTCCTAGACAGAGTGGAAAAGCTTTTCCCTGCCGTGTAGGCGACAAGAGACGCATTAGACGGGCATCCGGAGCTGTCCGAAGGTAAGCGCCTGTTCCCGGCCTCTGTCGGCACAAGCCCCCGCTCCGCAGCGCACCGCGGCCGGCAGGATGCTCTCTGCCGGCGAAGGTGCCGCTTCTCCGGCAAGGAAGCCTCGCCCGCTTCTCCAGCACACGGAGAGCGTGCTAGCAGGTGAAACGTGAAGAAAGAAGCTGCAGAACACTGGCACTGAGCGTGCAGCTTTCCAGCGGAGAGAAAAAGCTACTTGAACACTCTGCAAGCCTTTCCACTCCCAAAAACATGCACATGGAAGGAGCTGCTGCAAAAGCGATGCTGTGCTCGCTGCTGCTCCTCCTGAAGCTCTGGCTGCTAAATCTGAGGCTTTCCTTCCAATTTCAAGCTGCAAAGCACTTGCTGAATTGCAGGGAAAGTCCGGGAGGCATTTGCTGTGCTGGCACACTTTCTCCTTCCTAGACAGAGTGGAAAAGCTTTTCCCTGCCGTGTAGGCGACAAGAGACGCATTAGACGGGCATCCGGAGCTGTCCGAAGGTAAGCGCCTGTTGCCGGCCTCTTTCGGCACAAGCCCCCGCTCCGGAGCGCACCGCGGCCGGCAGGATGCTCTCTGCCGGCGAAGGTGCCGCTTCTCCGGCAAGGAAGCCTCAGCCGCTTCTCCAGCACACGGAGAGCGTGCTAGCTGCTGAAACGTGAAGAAAGAAGTTGCAGAGCACTGGCACTGAGCGTGCAGCTTTCCAGCGGAGAGAAAAAGCTACGTGAACACTCTGCAAGCCTTTCCACTCTCAAAAACCAGCACATAGAAAAAGCTGCTGCAAAAGCGATGCTGTGCTCGCTGCTGCTCCTCCTGAAGCTCTGGCTGCTAAATCTGAGGCTTTCCTTCCAATTTCAAGCTGCAAAGCACTTGCTGAATTGCAGGGAAAGTCCGGGAGGCATTTGCTGTGCTGGCACACTTTCTCCTTCCTAGACAGAGTGGAAAAGCTTTTCCCTGCCGTGTAGGCGACAAGAGACGCATTGGACGGGCATCCGGAGCTGTCCGAAGGTAAGCGCCTGTTGCCGGCCTCTTTCGGCACAAGCCCCCGCTCCGGAGCGCACCGCGGCCGGCAGGATGCTCTCTGCCGGCGAAGGTGCCGCTTCTCCGGCAAGGAAGCCTCGCCCGCTTCTCCAGCACACGGAGAGCGTGGTAGCTGCTGAAACGTGAAGAAAGAAGTTGCAGAACACTGGCACTGAGCGTGCAGCTTTCCAGCGGAGAGAAAAAGCTACTTGAACACTCTGCAAGCCTTTCCACTCCCAAAAACATGCACATGGAAGGAGCTGCTGCAAAAGCGATGCTGTGCTCGCTGCTGCTCCTCCTGAAGCTCTGGCTGCTAAATCTGAGGCTTTCCTTCCAATTTCAAGCTGCAAAGCACTTGCTGAATTGCAGGGAAAGTCCGGGAGGCATTTGCTGTGCTGGCACACTTTCTCCTTCCTAGACAGAGTGGAAAAGCTTTTCCCTGCCGTGTAGGCGACAAGAGACGCATTGGACGGGCATCCGGAGCTGTCCGAAGGTAAGCGCCTGTTCCCGGCCTCTTTCGGCACAAGCCCCCGCTCCGGAGCGCACCGCGGCCGGCAGGATGCTCTCTGCCGGCGAAGGTGCCGCTTCTCCGGCAAGGAAGCCTCAGCCGCTTCTCCTGCACACGGAGAGCGTGCTAGCTGCTGAAACGTGAAGAAAGAAGTTGCAGAACACTGGCACTGAGCGTGCAGCTTTCCAGCGGAGAGAAAAAGCTACTTGAACACTCTGCAAGCCTTTCCACTCCCAAAAACATGCACATGGAAGGAGCTGCTGCAAAAGCGATGCTGTGCTCGCTGCTGCTCCTCCTGAAGCTCTGGCTGCTAAATCTGAGGCTTTCCTTCCAATTTCAAGCTGCAAAGCACTTGCTGAATTGCAGGGAAAGTCCGGGAGGCATTTGCTGTGCTGGCACACTTTCTCCTTCCTAGACAGAGTGGAAAAGCTTTTCCCTGCCGTGTAGGCGACAAGAGACGCATTAGATGGGCATCCGGAGCTGTCCGAAGGTAAGCGCCTGTTGCCGGCCTCTTTCGGCACAAGCCCCCGCTCCGGAGCACACCGCGGCCGGCAGGATGCTCTCTGCCGGCGAAGGTGCCGCTTCTCCGGCAAGGAAGCCTCGCCCGCTTCTCCAGCACACGGCGAGCGTGGTAGCTGCTGAAACGCGAAGAAAGAAGCTGCAGAACACTGGCACTGAGCGTGCAGCTTTCCAGCGGAGAGAAAAAGCTACTTGAACACTCTACAAGCCTTTCCACTCTCAAAAACCAGCACATAGAAGGAGCTGCTGCAAAAGCGATGCTGTGCTCGCTGCTGCTCCTCCTGAAGCTCTGGCTGCTAAATCTGAGGCTTTCCTTCCAATTTCAAGCTGCAAAGCACTTGCTGAATTGCAGGGAAAGTCCGGGAGGCATTTGCTGTGCTGGCACACTTTCTCCTTCCTAGACAGAGTGGAAAAGCTTTTCCCTGCCGTGTAGGCGACAAGAGACGCATTGGACGGGCATCCGGAGCTGTCCGAAGGTAAGCGCCTGTTGCCGGCCTCTTTCGGCACAAGCCCCCGCTCCGGAGCGCACCGCGGCCGGCAGGATGCTCTCTGCCGGCGAAGGTGCCGCTTCTCCGGCAAGGAAGCCTCAGCCGCTTCTCCTGCACACGGAGAGCGTGCTAGCTGCTGAAGCGCGAAGAAAGAAGCTGCAGAACACTGGCACTGAGCGTGCAGCTTTCCAGCGGAGAGAAAAAGCTACTTGAACACTCTGCAAGCCTTTCAACTCCCAAAAACATGCACATGGAAGGAGCTGCTGCAAAAGCGATGCTGTGCTCGCTGCTGCTCCTCCTGAAGCTCTGGCTGCTAAATCTGAGGCTTTCCTTCCAATTTCAAGCTGCAAAGCACTTGCTGAATTGCAGGGAAAGTCCGGGAGGCATTTGCTGTGCTGGCACACTTTCTCCTTCCTAGACAGAGTGGAAAAGCTTTTCCCTGCCGTGTAGGCGACAAGAGACGCATTAGATGGGCATCCGGAGCTGTCCGAAGGTAAGCGCCTGTTCCCGGCCTCTTTCGGCACAAGCCCCCGCTCCGGAGCACACCGTGGCCGGCAGGATGCTCTCTGCCGGCGAAGGTGCCGCTTCTCCGGCAAGGAAGCCTCGCCCGCTTCTCCAGCACACGGCGAGCGTGGTAGCTGCTGAAACGTGAAGAAAGAAGTTGCAGAACACTGGCACTGAGCGTGCAGCTTTCCAGCGGAGAGAAAAAGCTACTTGAACACTCTGCAAGCCTTTCCACTCCCAAAAACATGCACATGGAAGGAGCTGCTGCAAAAGCGATGCTGTGCTCGCTGCTGCTCCTCCTGAAGCTCTGGCTGCTAAATCTGAGGCTTTCCTTCCAATTTCAAGCTGCAAAGCACTTGCTGAATTGCAGGGAAAGTCCGGGAGGCATTTGCTGTGCTGGCACACTTTCTCCTTCCTAGACAGAGTGGAAAAGCTTTTCCCTGCCGTGTAGGCGACAAGAGACGCATTGGACGGGCATCCGGAGCTGTCCGAAGGTAAGCGCCTGTTCCCGGCCTCTTTCGGCACAAGCCCCCGCTCCGGAGCGCACCGCGGCCGGCAGGATGCTCTCTGCCGGCGAAGGTGCCGCTTCTCCGGCAAGGAAGCCTCAGCCGCTTCTCCTGCACACGGAGAGCGCGCTAGCTGCTGAAGCGCGAAGAAAGAAGCTGCAGAACACTGGCACTGAGCGTGCAGCTTTCCAGCGGAGAGAAAAAGCTACTTGAACACTCTGCAAGCCTTTCAACTCCCAAAAACATGCACATGGAAGGAGCTGCTGCAAAAGCGATGCTGTGCTCGCTGCTGCTTCTCCTGAAGCTCTGGCTGCTAAATCTGAGGCTTTCCTTCCAATTTCAAGCTGCAAAGCACTTGCTGAATTGCAGGGAAAGTCCGGGAGGCATTTGCTGTGCTGGCACACTTTCTCCTTCCTAGACAGAGTGGAAAAGCTTTTCCCTGCCGTGTAGGCGACAAGAGACGCATTAGACGGGCATCCGGAGCTGTCCGAAGGTAAGCGCCTGTTCCCGGCCTCTTTCGGCACAAGCCCCCGCTCCGGAGCGCACCGCGGCCGGCAGGATGCTCTCTGCCGGCGAAGGTGCCGCTTCTCCGGCAAGGAAGCCTCAGCCGCTTCTCCTGCACACGGAGAGCGTGCTAGCTGCTGAAACGTGAAGAAAGAAGCTGCAGAGCACTGGCACTGAGCGTGCAGCTTTCCAGCGGAGAGAAAAAGCTACTTTAACACTCTGCAAGCCTTTCAACTCCCAAAAACATGCACATGGAAGGAGCTGCTGCAAAAGCGATGCTGTGCTCGCTGCTGCTCCTCCTGAAGCTCTGGCTGCTAAATCTGAGGCTTTCCTTCCAATTTCAAGCTGCAAAGCACTTGCTGAATTGCAGGGAAAGTCCGGGAGGCATTTGCTGTGCTGGCACACTTTCTCCTTCCTAGACAGAGTGGAAAAGCTTTTCCCTGCCGTGTAGGCGACAAGAGACGCATTAGACGGGCATCCGGAGCTGTCCGAAGGTAAGCGCCTGTTGCCGGCCTCTTTCGGCACAAGCCCTCGCTCCGGAGCGCACCGCGGCCGGCAGGATGCTCTCTGCCGGCGAAGGTGCCGCTTCTCCGGCAAGGAAGCCTCAGCCGCTTCTCCTGCACACGGAGAGCGCGCTAGCTGCTGAAACGTGAAGAAAGAAGCTGCAGAACACTGGCACTGAGCGTGCAGCTTTCCAGCGGAGAGAAAAAGCTACTTGAACACTCTGCAAGCCTTTCCACTCCCAAAAACATGCACATGGAAGGAGCTGCTGCAAAAGCGATGCTGTGCTCGCTGCTGCTCCTCCTGAAGCTCTGGCTGCTAAATCTGAGGCTTTCCTTCCAATTTCAAGCTGCAAAGCACTTGCTGAATTGCAGGGAAAGTCCGGGAGGCATTTGCTGTGCTGGCACACTTTCTCCTTCCTAGACAGAGTGGAAAAGCTTTTCCCTGCCGTGTAGGCGACAAGAGACGCATTGGACGGGCATCCGGAGCTGTCCGAAGGTAAGCGCCTGTTGCCGGCCTCTTTCGGCACAAGCCCCCGCTCCGGAGCGCACCGGGGCCGGCAGGATGCTCTCTGCCGGCGAAGGTGCCGCTTCTCCGGCAAGGAAGCCTCAGCCGCTTCTCCAGCACACGGAGAGCGTGGTAGCTGCTGAAACGTGAAGAAAGAAGTTGCAGAACACTGGCACTGAGCGTGCAGCTTTCCAGCGGAGAGAAAAAGCTACTTGAACACTCTGCAAGCCTTTCCACTCCCAAAAACATGCACATGGAAGGAGCTGCTGCAAAAGCGATGCTGTGCTCGCTGCTGCTCCTCCTGAAGCTCTGGCTGCTAAATCTGAGGCTTTCCTTCCAATTTCAAGCTGCAAAGCACTTGCTGAATTGCAGGGAAAGTCCGGGAGGCATTTGCTGTGCTGGCACACTTTCTCCTTCCTAGACAGAGTGGAAAAGCTTTTCCCTGCCGTGTAGGCGACAAGAGACGCATTAGACGGGCATCCGGAGCTGTCCGAAGGTAAGCGCCTGTTGCCGGCCTCTTTCGGCACAAGCCCCCGCTCCGGAGCGCACCGCGGCCGGCAGGATGCTCTCTGCCGGCGAAGGTGCCGCTTCTCCGGCAAGGAAGCCTCAGCCGCTTCTCCAGCACACGGAGAGCGTGCTAGCTGCTGAAACGTGAAGAAAGAAGTTGCAGAGCACTGGCACTGAGCGTGCAGCTTTCCAGCGGAGAGAAAAAGCTACGTGAACACTCTGCAAGCCTTTCCACTCTCAAAAACCAGCACATAGAAGAAGCTGCTGCAAAAGCGATGCTGTGCTCGCTGCTGCTCCTCCTGAAGCTCTGGCTGCTAAATCTGAGGCTTTCCTTCCAATTTCAAGCTGCAAAGCACTTGCTGAATTGCAGGGAAAGTCCGGGAGGCATTTGCTGTGCTGGCACACTTTCTCCTTCCTAGACAGAGTGGAAAAGCTTTTCCCTGCCGTGTAGGCGACAAGAGACGCATTGGACGGGCATCCGGAGCTGTCCGAAGGTAAGCGCCTGTTCCCGGCCTCTTTCGGCACAAGCCCCCGCTCCGGAGCGCACCGCGGCCGGCAGGATGCTCTCTGCCGGCGAAGGTGCCGCTTCTCCGGCAAGGAAGCCTCGCCCGCTTCTCCAGCACACGGAGAGCGTGGTAGCTGCTGAAACGTGAAGAAAGAAGTTGCAGAACACTGGCACTGAGCGTGCAGCTTTCCAGCGGAGAGAAAAAGCTACTTGAACACTCTGCAAGCCTTTCAACTCCCAAAAACATGCACATGGAAGGAGCTGCTGCAAAAGCGATGCTGTGCTCGCTGCTGCTCCTCCTGAAGCTCTGGCTGCTAAATCTGAGGCTTTCCTTCCAATTTCAAGCTGCAAAGCACTTGCTGAATTGCAGGGAAAGTCCGGGAGGCATTTGCTGTGCTGGCACACTTTCTCCTTCCTAGACAGAGTGGAAAAGCTTTTCCCTGCCGTGTAGGCGACAAGAGACGCATTAGACGGGCATCCGGAGCTGTCCGAAGGTAAGCGCCTGTTGCCGGCCTCTTTCGGCACAAGCCCCCGCTCCGGAGCGCACCGCGGCCGGCAGGATGCTCTCTGCCGGCGAAGGTGCCGCTTCTCCGGCAAGGAAGCCTCAGCCGCTTCTCCAGCACACGGAGAGCGTGCTAGCTGCTGAAACGTGAAGAAAGAAGTTGCAGAGCACTGGCACTGAGCGTGCAGCTTTCCAGCGGAGAGAAAAAGCTACGTGAACACTCTGCAAGCCTTTCCACTCTCAAAAACCAGCACATAGAAGAAGCTGCTGCAAAAGCGATGCTGTGCTCGCTGCTGCTCCTCCTGAAGCTCTGGCTGCTAAATCTGAGGCTTTCCTTCCAATTTCAAGCTGCAAAGCACTTGCTGAATTGCAGGGAAAGTCCGGGAGGCATTTGCTGTGCTGGCACACTTTCTCCTTCCTAGACAGAGTGGAAAAGCTTTTCCCTGCCGTGTAGGCGACAAGAGACGCATTAGATGGGCATCCGGAGCTGTCCGAAGGTAAGCGCCTGTTGCCGGCCTCTTTCGGCACAAGCCCCCGCTCCGGAGCGCACCGCGGCCGGCAGGATGCTCTCTGCCGGCGAAGGTGCCGCTTCTCCGGCAAGGAAGCCTCAGCCGCTTCTCCTGCACACGGAGAGCGTGCTAGCTGCTGAAACGCGAAGAAAGAAGTTGCAGAGCACTGGCACTGAGCGTGCAGCTTTCCAGCGGAGAGAAAAAGCTACGTGAACACTCTGCAAGCCTTTCCACTCCCAAAAACATGCACATGGAAGGAGCTGCTGCAAAAGCGATGCTGTGCTCGCTGCTGCTCCTCCTGAAGCTCTGGCTGCTAAATCTGAGGCTTTCCTTCCAATTTCAAGCTGCAAAGCACTTGCTGAATTGCAGGGAAAGTCCGGGAGGCATTTGCTGTGCTGGCACACTTTCTCCTTCCTAGACAGAGTGGAAAAGCTTTTCCCTGCCGTGTAGGCGACAAGAGACGCATTGGACGGGCATCCGGAGCTGTCCGAAGGTAAGCGCCTGTTGCCGGCCTCTTTCGGCACAAGCCCCCGCTCCGGAGCGCACCGCGGCCGGCAGGATGCTCTCTGCCGGCGAAGGTGCCGCTTCTCCGGCAAGGAAGCCTCGCCCGCTTCTCCAGCACACGGAGAGCGTGCTAGCTGCTGAAACGTGAAGAAAGAAGTTGCAGAACACTGGCACTGAGCGTGCAGCTTTCCAGCGGAGAGAAAAAGCTACTTGAACACTCTGCAAGCCTTTCCACTCCCAAAAACATGCACATGGAAGGAGCTGCTGCAAAAGCGATGCTGTGCTCGCTGCTGCTCCTCCTGAAGCTCTGGCTGCTAAATCTGAGGCTTTCCTTCCAATTTCAAGCTGCAAAGCACTTGCTGAATTGCAGGGAAAGTCCGGGAGGCATTTGCTGTGCTGGCACACTTTCTCCTTCCTAGACAGAGTGGAAAAGCTTTTCCCTGCCGTGTAGGCGACAAGAGACGCATTAGATGGGCATCCGGAGCTGTCCGAAGGTAAGCGCCTGTTGCCGGCCTCTTTCGGCACAAGCCCCCGCTCCGGAGCGCACCGCGGCCGGCAGGATGCTCTCTGCCGGCGAAGGTGCCGCTTCTCCGGCAAGGAAGCCTCGCCCGCTTCTCCAGCACACGGCGAGCGTGGTAGCTGCTGAAACGCGAAGAAAGAATTTGCAGAACACTGGCACTGAGCGTGCAGCTTTCCAGCGGAGAGAAAAAGCTACTTTAACACTCTACAAGCCTTTCCACTCTCAAAAACCAGCACATAGAAGGAGCTGCTGCAAAAGCGATGCTGTGCTCGCTGCTGCTCCTCCTGAAGCTCTGGCTGCTAAATCTGAGGCTTTCCTTCCAATTTCAAGCTGCAAAGCACTTGCTGAATTGCAGGGAAAGTCCGGGAGGCATTTGCTGTGCTGGCACACTTTCTCCTTCCTAGACAGAGTGGAAAAGCTTTTCCCTGCCGTGTAGGCGACAAGAGACGCATTAGACGGGCATCCGGAGCTGTCCGAAGGTAAGCGCCTGTTGCCGGCCTCTTTCGGCACAAGCCCCCGCTCCGGAGCGCACCGCGGCCGGCAGGATGCTCTCTGCCGGCGAAGGTGCCGCTTCTCCGGCAAGGAAGCCTCAGCCGCTTCTCCTGCACACGGAGAGCGTGGTAGCTGCTGAAACGCGAAGAAAGAAGCTGCAGAACACTGGCACTGAGCGTGCAGCTTTCCAGCGGAGAGAAAAAGCTACTTGAACACTCTGCAAGCCTTTCAACTCCCAAAAACCAGCACATGGAAGGAGCTGCTGCAAAAGCGATGCTGTGCTCGCTGCTGCTCCTCCTGAAGCTCTGGCTGCTAAATCTGAGGCTTTCCTTCCAATTTCAAGCTGCAAAGCACTTGCTGAATTGCAGGGAAAGTCCGGGAGGCATTTGCTGTGCTGGCACACTTTCTCCTTCCTAGACAGAGTGGAAAAGCTTTTCCCTGCCGTGTAGGCGACAAGAGACGCATTGGACGGGCATCCGGAGCTGTCCGAAGGTAAGCGCCTGTTGCCGGCCTCTTTCGGCACAAGCCCCCGCTCCGGAGCGCACCGCGGCCGGCAGGATGCTCTCTGCCGGCGAAGGTGCCGCTTCTCCGGCAAGGAAGCCTCAGCCGCTTCTCCTGCACACGGAGAGCGTGGTAGCTGCTGAAACGCGAAGAAAGAAGCTGCAGAACACTGGCACTGAGCGTGCAGCTTTCCAGCGGAGAGAAAAAGCTACTTGAACACTCTGCAAGCCTTTCAACTCCCAAAAACCAGCACATAGAAGGAGCTGCTGCAAAAGCGATGCTGTGCTCGCTGCTGCTCCTCCTGAAGCTCTGGCTGCTAAATCTGAGGCTTTCCTTCCAATTTCAAGCTGCAAAGCACTTGCTGAATTGCAGGGAAAGTCCGGGAGGCATTTGCTGTGCTGGCACACTTTCTCCTTCCTAGACAGAGTGGAAAAGCTTTTCCCTGCCGTGTAGGCGACAAGAGACGCATTGGACGGGCATCCGGAGCTGTCCGAAGGTAAGCGCCTGTTCCCGGCCTCTTTCGGCACAAGCCCCCGCTCCGGAGCGCACCGCGGCCGGCAGGATGCTCTCTGCCGGCGAAGGTGCCGCTTCTCCGGCAAGGAAGCCTCAGCCGCTTCTCCTGCACACGGAGAGCGCGCTAGCTGCTGAAACGTGAAGAAAGAAGCTGCAGAACACTGGCACTGAGCGTGCAGCTTTCCAGCGGAGAGAAAAAGCTACTTGAACACTCTGCAAGCCTTTCAACTCCCAAAAACATGCACATGGAAGGAGCTGCTGCAAAAGCGATGCTGTGCTCGCTGCTGCTCCTCCTGAAGCTCTGGCTGCTAAATCTGAGGCTTTCCTTCCAATTTCAAGCTGCAAAGCACTTGCTGAATTGCAGGGAAAGTCCGGGAGGCATTTGCTGTGCTGGCACACTTTCTCCTTCCTAGACAGAGTGGAAAAGCTTTTCCCTGCCGTGTAGGCGACAAGAGACGCATTGGACGGGCATCCGGAGCTGTCCGAAGGTAAGCGCCTGTTGCCGGCCTCTTTCGGCACAAGCCCCCGCTCCGGAGCGCACCGCGGCCGGCAGGATGCTCTCTGCCGGCGAAGGTGCCGCTTCTCCGGCAAGGAAGCCTCAGCCGCTTCTCCTGCACACGGAGAGCGCGCTAGCTGCTGAAACGTGAAGAAAGAAGCTGCAGAACACTGGCACTGAGCGTGCAGCTTTCCAGCGGAGAGAAAAAGCTACTTGAACACTCTGCAAGCCTTTCAACTCCCAAAAACATGCACATGGAAGGAGCTGCTGCAAAAGCGATGCTGTGCTCGCTGCTGCTCCTCCTGAAGCTCTGGCTGCTAAATCTGAGGCTTTCCTTCCAATTTCAAGCTGCAAAGCACTTGCTGAATTGCAGGGAAAGTCCGGGAGGCATTTGCTGTGCTGGCACACTTTCTCCTTCCTAGACAGAGTGGAAAAGCTTTTCCCTGCCGTGTAGGCGACAAGAGACGCATTGGACGGGCATCCGGAGCTGTCCGAAGGTAAGCGCCTGTTCCCGGCCTCTGTCGGCACAAGCCCCCGCTCCGGAGCGCACCGCGGCCGGCAGGATGCTCTCTGCCGGCGAAGGTGCCGCTTCTCCGGCAAGGAAGCCTCAGCCGCTTCTCCTGCACACGGAGAGCGCGCTAGCTGCTGAAACGTGAAGAAAGAAGCTGCAGAACACTGGCACTGAGCGTGCAGCTTTCCAGCGGAGAGAAAAAGCTACTTGAACACTCTGCAAGCCTTTCCACTCCCAAAAACATGCACATGGAAGGAGCTGCTGCAAAAGCGATGCTGTGCTCGCTGCTGCTCCTCCTGAAGCTCTGGCTGCTAAATCTGAGGCTTTCCTTCCAATTTCAAGCTGCAAAGCACTTGCTGAATTGCAGGGAAAGTCCGGGAGGCATTTGCTGTGCTGGCACACTTTCTCCTTCCTAGACAGAGTGGAAAAGCTTTTCCCTGCCGTGTAGGCGACAAGAGACGCATTAGACGGGCATCCGGAGCTGTCCGAAGGTAAGCGCCTGTTCCCGGCCTCTTTCGGCACAAGCCCCCGCTCCGGAGCGCACCGCGGCCGGCAGGATGCTCTCTGCCGGCGAAGGTGCCGCTTCTCCGGCAAGGAAGCCTCAGCCGCTTCTCCTGCACACGGAGAGCGTGGTAGCTGCTGAAACGCGAAGAAAGAAGCTGCAGAGCACTGGCACTGAGCGTGCAGCTTTCCAGCGGAGAGAAAAAGCTACTTGAACACTCTGCAAGCCTTTCAACTCCCAAAAACATGCACATGGAAGGAGCTGCTGCAAAAGCGATGCTGTGCTCGCTGCTGCTCCTCCTGAAGCTCTGGCTGCTAAATCTGAGGCTTTCCTTCCAATTTCAAGCTGCAAAGCACTTGCTGAATTGCAGGGAAAGTCCGGGAGGCATTTGCTGTGCTGGCACACTTTCTCCTTCCTAGACAGAGTGGAAAAGCTTTTCCCTGCCGTGTAGGCGACAAGAGACGCATTGGACGGGCATCCGGAGCTGTCCGAAGGTAAGCGCCTGTTCCCGGCCTCTTTCGGCACAAGCCCCCGCTCCGGAGCGCACCGCGGCCGGCAGGATGCTCTCTGCCGGCGAAGGTGCCGCTTCTCCGGCAAGGAAGCCTCAGCCGCTTCTCCTGCACACGGAGAGCGCGCTAGCTGCTGAAACGTGAAGAAAGAAGCTGCAGAACACTGGCACTGAGCGTGCAGCTTTCCAGCGGAGAGAAAAAGCTACTTGAACACTCTGCAAGCCTTTCCACTCCCAAAAACATGCACATGGAAGGAGCTGCTGCAAAAGCGATGCTGTGCTCGCTGCTGCTCCTCCTGAAGCTCTGGCTGCTAAATCTGAGGCTTTCCTTCCAATTTCAAGCTGCAAAGCACTTGCTGAATTGCAGGGAAAGTCCGGGAGGCATTTGCTGTGCTGGCACACTTTCTCCTTCCTAGACAGAGTGGAAAAGCTTTTCCCTGCCGTGTAGGCGACAAGAGACGCATTGGACGGGCATCCGGAGCTGTCCGAAGGTAAGCGCCTGTTGCCGGCCTCTTTCGGCACAAGCCCCCGCTCCGGAGCGCACCGCGGCCGGCAGGATGCTCTCTGCCGGCGAAGGTGCCGCTTCTCCGGCAAGGAAGCCTCAGCCGCTTCTCCTGCACACGGAGAGCGCGCTAGCTGCTGAAACGTGAAGAAAGAAGCTGCAGAACACTGGCACTGAGCG
Source organism: Fringilla coelebs (assembly GCF_963513975.1). Lineage (NCBI taxonomy): Eukaryota > Metazoa > Chordata > Aves > Passeriformes > Fringillidae > Fringilla > Fringilla coelebs. The sequence continues at coordinate 87,170 of NW_028167420.1, read as the reverse complement.
TGCAGCTTTCCAGCGGAGAGAAAAAGCTACTTGAACACTCTGCAAGCCTTTCCACTCCCAAAAACATGCACATGGAAGGAGCTGCTGCAAAAGCGATGCTGTGCTCGCTGCTGCTCCTCCTGAAGCTCTGGCTGCTAAATCTGAGGCTTTCCTTCCAATTTCAAGCTGCAAAGCACTTGCTGAATTGCAGGGAAAGTCCGGGAGGCATTTGCTGTGCTGGCACACTTTCTCCTTCCTAGACAGAGTGGAAAAGCTTTTCCCTGCCGTGTAGGCGACAAGAGACGCATTGGACGGGCATCCGGAGCTGTCCGAAGGTAAGCGCCTGTTGCCGGCCTCTGTCGGCACAAGCCCCCGCTCCGGAGCGCACCGCGGCCGGCAGGATGCTCTCTGCCGGCGAAGGTGCCGCTTCTCCGGCAAGGAAGCCTCAGCCGCTTCTCCTGCACACGGAGAGCGCGCTAGCTGCTGAAACGTGAAGAAAGAAGCTGCAGAACACTGGCACTGAGCGTGCAGCTTTCCAGCGGAGAGAAAAAGCTACTTGAACACTCTGCAAGCCTTTCCACTCCCAAAAACATGCACATGGAAGGAGCTGCTGCAAAAGCGATGCTGTGCTCGCTGCTGCTCCTCCTGAAGCTCTGGCTGCTAAATCTGAGGCTTTCCTTCCAATTTCAAGCTGCAAAGCACTTGCTGAATTGCAGGGAAAGTCCGGGAGGCATTTGCTGTGCTGGCACACTTTCTCCTTCCTAGACAGAGTGGAAAAGCTTTTCCCTGCCGTGTAGGCGACAAGAGACGCATTAGACGGGCATCCGGAGCTGTCCGAAGGTAAGCGCCTGTTCCCGGCCTCTGTCGGCACAAGCCCCCGCTCCGGAGCGCACCGCGGCCGGCAGGATGCTCTCTGCCGGCGAAGGTGCCGCTTCTCCGGCAAGGAAGCCTCGCCCGCTTCTCCAGCACACGGAGAGCGTGCTAGCAGGTGAAACGTGAAGAAAGAAGCTGCAGAACACTGGCACTGAGCGTGCAGCTTTCCAGCGGAGAGAAAAAGCTACTTGAACACTCTGCAAGCCTTTCCACTCCCAAAAACATGCACATGGAAGGAGCTGCTGCAAAACCGATGCTGTGCTTGCTGCTGCTCCTCCTGAAGCTCTGGCTGCTAAATCTGAGGCTTTCCTTCCAATTTCAAGCTGCAAAGCACTTGCTGAATTGCAGGGAAAGTCCGGGAGGCATTTGCTGTGCTGGCACACTTTCTCCTTCCTAGACAGAGTGGAAAAGCTTTTCCCTGCCGTGTAGGCGACAAGAGACGCATTAGATGGGCATCCGGAGCTGTCCGAAGGTAAGCGCCTGTTCCCGGCCTCTTTCGGCACAAGCCCCCGCTCCGGAGCGCACCGCGGCCGGCAGGATGCTCTCTGCCGGCGAAGGTGCCGCTTCTCCGGCAAGGAAGCCTCAGCCGCTTCTCCTGCACACGGAGAGCGCGCTAGCTGCTGAAACGTGAAGAAAGAAGCTGCAGAACACTGGCACTGAGCGTGCAGCTTTCCAGCGGAGAGAAAAAGCTACTTGAACACTCTGCAAGCCTTTCCACTCTCAAAAACCAGCACATTGAAGGAGCTGCTGCAAAAGCGATGCTGTGCTCGCTGCTGCTCCTCCTGAAGCTCTGGCTGCTAAATCTGAGGCTTTCCTTCCAATTTCAAGCTGCAAAGCACTTGCTGAATTGCAGGGAAAGTCCGGGAGGCATTTGCTGTGCTGGCACACTTTCTCCTTCCTAGACAGAGTGGAAAAGCTTTTCCCTGCCGTGTAGGCGACAAGAGACGCATTAGACGGCGATCCGGAGCTGTCCGAAGGTAAGCGCCTGTTGCCGGCCTCTTTCGGCACAAGCCCCCGCTCCGGAGCGCACTGCGGCCGGCAGGATGCTCTCTGCCGGCGAAGGTGCCGCTTCTCCGGCAAGGAAGCCTCAGCCGCTTCTCCAGCACACGGAGAGCGTGCTAGCTGCTGAAACGTGAAGAAAGAAGTTGCAGAGCACTGGCACTGAGCGTGCAGCTTTCCAGCGGAGAGAAAAAGCTACGTGAACACTCTGCAAGCCTTTCCACTCTCAAAAACCAGCACATTGAAGGAGCTGCTGCAAAAGCGATGCTGTGCTCGCTGCTGCTCCTCCTGAAGCTCTGGCTGCTAAATCTGAGGCTTTCCTTCCAATTTCAAGCTGCAAAGCACTTGCTGAATTGCAGGGAAAGTCCGGGAGGCATTTGCTGTGCTGGCACACTTTCTCCTTCCTAGACAGAGTGGAAAAGCTTTTCCCTGCCGTGTAGGCGACAAGAGACGCATTGGACGGGCATCCGGAGCTGTCCGAAGGTAAGCGCCTGTTGCCGGCCTCTTTCGGCACAAGCCCCCGCTCCGGAGCGCACCGCGGCCGGCAGGATGCTCTCTGCCGGCGAAGGTGCCGCTTCTCCGGCAAGGAAGCCTCGCCCGCTTCTCCAGCACACGGAGAGCGTGCTAGCTGCTGAAACGTGAAGAAAGAAGTTGCAGAGCACTGGCACTGAGCGTGCAGCTTTCCAGCGGAGAGAAAAAGCTACGTGAACACTCTGCAAGCCTTTCCACTCCCAAAAACCAGCACATAGAAGGAGCTGCTGCAAAAGCGATGCTGTGCTCGCTGCTGCTCCTCCTGAAGCTCTGGCTGCTAAATCTGAGGCTTTCCTTCCAATTTCAAGCTGCAAAGCACTTGCTGAATTGCAGGGAAAGTCCGGGAGGCATTTGCTGTGCTGGCACACTTTCTCCTTCCTAGACAGAGTGGAAAAGCTTTTCCCTGCCGTGTAGGCGACAAGAGACGCATTGGACGGGCATCCGGAGCTGTCCGAAGGTAAGCGCCTGTTCCCGGCCTCTTTCGGCACAAGCCCCCGCTCCGGAGCGCACCGCGGCCGGCAGGATGCTCTCTGCCGGCGAAGGTGCCGCTTCTCCGGCAAGGAAGCCTCAGCCGCTTCTCCAGCACACGGAGAGCGTGGTAGCTGCTGAAACGTGAAGAAAGAAGTTGCAGAACACTGGCACTGAGCGTGCAGCTTTCCAGCGGAGAGAAAAAGCTACTTGAACACTCTGCAAGCCTTTCCACTCCCAAAAACATGCACATGGAAGGAGCTGCTGCAAAAGCGATGCTGTGCTCGCTGCTGCTCCTCCTGAAGCTCTGGCTGCTAAATCTGAGGCTTTCCTTCCAATTTCAAGCTGCAAAGCACTTGCTGAATTGCAGGGAAAGTCCGGGAGGCATTTGCTGTGCTGGCACACTTTCTCCTTCCTAGACAGAGTGGAAAAGCTTTTCCCTGCCGTGTAGGCGACAAGAGACGCATTAGATGGGCATCCGGAGCTGTCCGAAGGTAAGCGCCTGTTGCCGGCCTCTTTCGGCACAAGCCCCCGCTCCGGAGCGCACCGCGGCCGGCAGGATGCTCTCTGCCGGCGAAGGTGCCGCTTCTCCGGCAAGGAAGCCTCAGCCGCTTCTCCTGCACACGGAGAGCGCGCTAGCTGCTGAAGCGCGAAGAAAGAAGCTGCAGAACACTGGCACTGAGCGTGCAGCTTTCCAGCGGAGAGAAAAAGCTACTTGAACACTCTGCAAGCCTTTCCACTCCCAAAAACATGCACATGGAAGGAGCTGCTGCAAAAGCGATGCTGTGCTCGCTGCTGCTCCTCCTGAAGCTCTGGCTGCTAAATCTGAGGCTTTCCTTCCAATTTCAAGCTGCAAAGCACTTGCTGAATTGCAGGGAAAGTCCGGGAGGCATTTGCTGTGCTGGCACACTTTCTCCTTCCTAGACAGAGTGGAAAAGCTTTTCCCTGCCGTGTAGGCGACAAGAGACGCATTGGACGGGCATCCGGAGCTGTCCGAAGGTAAGCGCCTGTTGCCGGCCTCTTTCGGCACAAGCCCCCGCTCCGGAGCGCACCGCGGCCGGCAGGATGCTCTCTGCCGGCGAAGGTGCCGCTTCTCCGGCAAGGAAGCCTCGCCCGCTTCTCCAGCACACGGCGAGCGTGGTAGCTGCTGAAACGCGAAGAAAGAATTTGCAGAACACTGACACTGAGCGTGCAGCTTTCCAGCGGAGAGAAAAAGCTACTTTAACACTCTACAAGCCTTTCCACTCCCAAAAACCAGCACATAGAAGGAGCTGCTGCAAAAGCGATGCTGTGCTCGCTGCTGCTCCTCCTGAAGCTCTGGCTGCTAAATCTGAGGCTTTCCTTCCAATTTCAAGCTGCAAAGCACTTGCTGAATTGCAGGGAAAGTCCGGGAGGCATTTGCTGGTCTGGCACACTTTCTCCTTCCTAGACAGAGTGGAAAAGCTTTTCCCTGCCGTGTAGGCGACAAGAGACGCATTAGACGGGGATCCGGAGCTGTCCGAAGGTAAGCGCCTGTTGCCGGCCTCTTTCGGCACAAGCCCCCGCTCCGGAGCGCACCGCGGCCGGCAGGATGCTCTCTGCCGGCGAAGGTGCCGCTTCTCCGGCAAGGAAGCCTCAGCCGCTTCTCCTGCACACGGAGAGCGTGGTAGCTGCTGAAACGCGAAGAAAGAAGCTGCAGAGCACTGGCACTGAGCGTGCAGCTTTCCAGCGGAGAGAAAAAGCTACTTGAACACTCTGCAAGCCTTTCAACTCCCAAAAACCAGCACATAGAAGGAGCTGCTGCAAAAGCGATGCTGTGCTCGCTGCTGCTCCTCCTGAAGCTCTGGCTGCTAAATCTGAGGCTTTCCTTCCAATTTCAAGCTGCAAAGCACTTGCTGAATTGCAGGGAAAGTCCGGGAGGCATTTGCTGTGCTGGCACACTTTCTCCTTCCTAGACAGAGTGGAAAAGCTTTTCCCTGCCGTGTAGGCGACAAGAGACGCATTGGACGGGCATCCGGAGCTGTCCGAAGGTAAGCGCCTGTTGCCGGCCTCTTTCGGCACAAGCCCCCGCTCCGGAGCGCACCGCGGCCGGCAGGATGCTCTCTGCCGGCGAAGGTGCCGCTTCTCCGGCAAGGAAGCCTCGCCCGCTTCTCCAGCACACGGAGAGCGTGGTAGCTGCTGAAACGTGAAGAAAGAAGCTGCAGAACACTGGCACTGAGCGTGCAGCTTTCCAGCGGAGAGAAAAAGCTACTTGAACACTCTGCAAGCCTTTCAACTCCCAAAAACATGCACATGGAAGGAGCTGCTGCAAAAGCGATGCTGTGCTCGCTGCTGCTCCTCCTGAAGCTCTGGCTGCTAAATCTGAGGCTTTCCTTCCAATTTCAAGCTGCAAAGCACTTGCTGAATTGCAGGGAAAGTCCGGGAGGCATTTGCTGTGCTGGCACACTTTCTCCTTCCTAGACAGAGTGGAAAAGCTTTTCCCTGCCGTGTAGGCGACAAGAGACGCATTGGACGGGCATCCGGAGCTGTCCGAAGGTAAGCGCCTGTTGCCGGCCTCTGTCGGCACAAGCCCCCACTCCGGAGCGCACCGCGGCCGGCAGGATGCTCTCTGCCGGCGAAGGTGCCGCTTCTCCGGCAAGGAAGCCTCAGCCGCTTCTCCTGCACACGGAGAGCGTGCTAGCAGGTGAAACGTGAAGAAAGAAGCTGCAGAACACTGGCACTGAGCGTGCAGCTTTCCAGCGGAGAGAAAAAGCTACTTGAACACTCTGCAAGCCTTTCCACTCCCAAAAACATGCACATGGAAGGAGCTGCTGCAAAAGCGATGCTGTGCTCGCTGCTGCTCCTCCTGAAGCTCTGGCTGCTAAATCTGAGGCTTTCCTTCCAATTTCAAGCTGCAAAGCACTTGCTGAATTGCAGGGAAAGTCCGGGAGGCATTTGCTGTGCTGGCACACTTTCTCCTTCCTAGACAGAGTGGAAAAGCTTTTCCCTGCCGTGTAGGCGACAAGAGACGCATTGGACGGGCATCCGGAGCTGTCCGAAGGTAAGCGCCTGTTGCCGGCCTCTTTCGGCACAAGCCCCCGCTCCGGAGCGCACCGCGGCCGGCAGGATGCTCTCTGCCGGCGAAGGTGCCGCTTCTCCGGCAAGGAAGCCTCAGCCGCTTCTCCAGCACACGGAGAGCGTGCTAGCAGGTGAAACGCGAAGAAAGAAGCTGCAGAACACTGGCACTGAGCGTGCAGCTTTCCAGCGGAGAGAAAAAGCTACTTTAACACTCTGCAAGCCTTTCCACTCCCAAAAACATGCACATGGAAGGAGCTGCTGCAAAAGCGATGCTGTGCTCGCTGCTGCTCCTCCTGAAGCTCTGGCTGCTAAATCTGAGGCTTTCCTTCCAATTTCAAGCTGCAAAGCACTTGCTGAATTGCAGGGAAAGTCCGGGAGGCATTTGCTGTGCTGGCACACTTTCTCCTTCCTAGACAGAGTGGAAAAGCTTTTCCCTGCCGTGTAGGCGACAAGAGACGCATTGGACGGGCATCCGGAGCTGTCCGAAGGTAAGCGCCTGTTCCCGGCCTCTTTCGGCACAAGCCCCCGCTCCGGAGCGCACCGCGGCCGGCAGGATGCTCTCTGCCGGCGAAGGTGCCGCTTCTCCGGCAAGGAAGCCTCAGCCGCTTCTCCTGCACACGGAGAGCGTGCTAGCTGCTGAAGCGCGAAGAAAGAAGCTGCAGAACACTGGCACTGAGCGTGCAGCTTTCCAGCGGAGAGAAAAAGCTACTTGAACACTCTGCAAGCCTTTCCACTCCCAAAAACATGCACATGGAAGGAGCTGCTGCAAAAGCGATGCTGTGCTCGCTGCTGCTCCTCCTGAAGCTCTGGCTGCTAAATCTGAGGCTTTCCTTCCAATTTCAAGCTGCAAAGCACTTGCTGAATTGCAGGGAAAGTCCGGGAGGCATTTGCTGTGCTGGCACACTTTCTCCTTCCTAGACAGAGTGGAAAAGCTTTTCCCTGCCGTGTAGGCGACAAGAGACGCATTGGACGGGCATCCGGAGCTGTCCGAAGGTAAGCGCCTGTTCCCGGCCTCTGTCGGCACAAGCCCCCGCTCCGGAGCGCACCGCGGCCGGCAGGATGCTCTCTGCCGGCGAAGGTGCCGCTTCTCCGGCAAGGAAGCCTCAGCCGCTTCTCCTGCACACGGAGAGCGTGCTAGCTGCTGAAGCGCGAAGAAAGAAGCTGCAGAACACTGGCACTGAGCGTGCAGCTTTCCAGCGGAGAGAAAAAGCTACTTGAACACTCTGCAAGCCTTTCAACTCCCAAAAACATGCACATGGAAGGAGCTGCTGCAAAAGCGATGCTGTGCTCGCTGCTGCTCCTCCTGAAGCTCTGGCTGCTAAATCTGAGGCTTTCCTTCCAATTTCAAGCTGCAAAGCACTTGCTGAATTGCAGGGAAAGTCCGGGAGGCATTTGCTGTGCTGGCACACTTTCTCCTTCCTAGACAGAGTGGAAAAGCTTTTCCCTGCCGTGTAGGCGACAAGAGACGCATTAGACGGGCATCCGGAGCTGTCCGAAGGTAAGCGCCTGTTGCCGGCCTCTTTCGGCACAAGCCCCCGCTCCGGAGCGCACCGCGGCCGGCAGGATACTCTCTGCCGGCGAAGGTGCCGCTTCTCCGGCAAGGAAGCCTCAGCCGCTTCTCCTGCACACGGAGAGCGTGGTAGCTGCTGAAACGCGAAGAAAGAAGCTGCAGAGCACTGGCACTGAGCGTGCAGCTTTCCAGCGGAGAGAAAAAGCTACTTTAACACTCTGCAAGCCTTTCAACTCCCAAAAACCAGCACATAGAAGGAGCTGCTGCAAAAGCGATGCTGTGCTCGCTGCTGCTCCTCCTGAAGCTCTGGCTGCTAAATCTGAGGCTTTCCTTCCAATTTCAAGCTGCAAAGCACTTGCTGAATTGCAGGGAAAGTCCGGGAGGCATTTGCTGTGCTGGCACACTTTCTCCTTCCTAGACAGAGTGGAAAAGCTTTTCCCTGCCGTGTAGGTGACAAGAGACGCATTGGACGGGCATCCGGAGCTGTCCGAAGGTAAGCGCCTGTTCCCGGCCTCTTTCGGCACAAGCCCCCGCTCCGGAGCGCACCGCGGCCGGCAGGATGCTCTCTGCCGGCGAAGGTGCCGCTTCTCCGGCAAGGAAGCCTCAGCCGCTTCTCCTGCACACGGAGAGCGTGCTAGCTGCTGAAGCGCGAAGAAAGAAGCTGCAGAACACTGGCACTGAGCGTGCAGCTTTCCAGCGGAGAGAAAAAGCTACTTGAACACTCTGCAAGCCTTTCCACTCCCAAAAACATGCACATGGAAGGAGCTGCTGCAAAAGCGATGCTGTGCTCGCTGCTGCTCCTCCTGAAGCTCTGGCTGCTAAATCTGAGGCTTTCCTTCCAATTTCAAGCTGCAAAGCACTTGCTGAATTGCAGGGAAAGTCCGGGAGGCATTTGCTGTGCTGGCACACTTTCTCCTTCCTAGACAGAGTGGAAAAGCTTTTCCCTGCCGTGTAGGCGACAAGAGACGCATTGGACGGGCATCCGGAGCTGTCCGAAGGTAAGCGCCTGTTGCCGGCCTCTTTCGGCACAAGCCCCCGCTCCGGAGCGCACCGCGGCCGGCAGGATGCTCTCTGCCGGCGAAGGTGCCGCTTCTCCGGCAAGGAAGTTTCAGCCGCTTCTCCTGCACACGGAGAGCGTGGTAGCTGCTGAAACGCGAAGAAAGAAGCTGCAGAGCACTGGCACTGAGCGTGCAGCTTTCCAGCGGAGAGAAAAAGCTACTTTAACACTCTACAAGCCTTTCCACTCTCAAAAACCAGCACATAGAAGGAGCTGCTGCAAAAGCGATGCTGTGCTCGCTGCTGCTCCTCCTGAAGCTCTGGCTGCTAAATCTGAGGCTTTCCTTCCAATTTCAAGCTGCAAAGCACTTGCTGAATTGCAGGGAAAGTCCGGGAGGCATTTGCTGTGCTGGCACACTTTCTCCTTCCTAGACAGAGTGGAAAAGCTTTTCCCTGCCGTGTAGGCGACAAGAGACGCATTGGACGGGCATCCGGAGCTGTCCGAAGGTAAGCGCCTGTTGCCGGCCTCTTTCGGCACAAGCCCCCGCTCCGGAGCGCACCGCGGCCGGCAGGATGCTCTCTGCCGGCGAAGGTGCCGCTTCTCCGGCAAGGAAGCCTCAGCCGCTTCTCCTGCACACGGAGAGCGCGCTAGCTGCTGAAGCGCGAAGAAAGAAGCTGCAGAACACTGGCACTGAGCGTGCAGCTTTCCAGCGGAGAGAAAAAGCTACTTGAACACTCTGCAAGCCTTTCCACTCCCAAAAACATGCACATGGAAGGAGCTGCTGCAAAAGCGATGCTGTGCTCGCTGCTGCTCCTCCTGAAGCTCTGGCTGCTAAATCTGAGGCTTTCCTTCCAATTTCAAGCTGCAAAGCACTTGCTGAATTGCAGGGAAAGTCCGGGAGGCATTTGCTGTGCTGGCACACTTTCTCCTTCCTAGACAGAGTGGAAAAGCTTTTCCCTGCCGTGTAGGCGACAAGAGACGCATTAGACGGGCATCCGGAGCTGTCCGAAGGTAAGCGCCTGTTCCCGGCCTCTTTCGGCACAAACCCCCGCTCCGGAGCGCACCGCGGCCGGCAGGATGCTCTCTGCCGGCGAAGGTGCCGCTTCTCCGGCAAGGAAGCCTCAGCCGCTTCTCCTGCACACGGAGAGCGTGCTAGCTGCTGAAACGTGAAGAAAGAAGCTGCAGAGCACTGGCACTGAGCGTGCAGCTTTCCAGCGGAGAGAAAAAGCTACTTGAACACTCTGCAAGCCTTTCCACTCCCAAAAACATGCACATGGAAGGAGCTGCTGCAAAAGCGATGCTGTGCTCGCTGCTGCTCCTCCTGAAGCTCTGGCTGCTAAATCTGAGGCTTTCCTTCCAATTTCAAGCTGCAAAGCACTTGCTGAATTGCAGGGAAAGTCCGGGAGGCATTTGCTGTGCTGGCACACTTTCTCCTTCCTAGACAGAGTGGAAAAGCTTTTCCCTGCCGTGTAGGCGACAAGAGACGCATTGGACGGGCATCCGGAGCTGTCCGAAGGTAAGCGCCTGTTCCCGGCCTCTTTCGGCACAAGCCCCCGCTCCGGAGCGCACCGCGGCCGGCAGGATGCTCTCTGCCGGCGAAGGTGCCGCTTCTCCGGCAAGGAAGCCTCAGCCGCTTCTCCTGCACACGGAGAGCGCGCTAGCTGCTGAAACGTGAAGAAAGAAGCTGCAGAACACTGGCACTGAGCGTGCAGCTTTCCAGCGGAGAGAAAAAGCTACTTGAACATTCTGCAAGCCTTTCCACTCCCAAAAACATGCACATGGAAGGAGCTGCTGCAAAAGCGATGCTGTGCTCGCTGCTGCTCCTCCTGAAGCTCTGGCTGCTAAATCTGAGGCTTTCCTTCCAATTTCAAGCTGCAAAGCACTTGCTGAATTGCAGGGAAAGTCCGGGAGGCATTTGCTGTGCTGGCACACTTTCTCCTTCCTAGACAGAGTGGAAAAGCTTTTCCCTGCCGTGTAGGCGACAAGAGACGCATTAGACGGGCATCCGGAGCTGTCCGAAGGTAAGCGCCTGTTCCCGGCCTCTTTCGGCACAAGCCCCCGCTCCGGAGCACACCGCGGCCGGCAGGATGCTCTCTGCCGGCGAAGGTGCCGCTTCTCCGGCAAGGAAGCCTCAGCCGCTTCTCCTGCACACGGAGAGCGTGCTAGCTGCTGAAACGTGAAGAAAGAAGCTGCAGAGCACTGGCACTGAGCGTGCAGCTTTCCAGCGGAGAGAAAAAGCTACTTTAACACTCTGCAAGCCTTTCAACTCCCAAAAACATGCACATGGAAGGAGCTGCTGCAAAAGCGATGCTGTGCTCGCTGCTGCTCCTCCTGAAGCTCTGGCTGCTAAATCTGAGGCTTTCCTTCCAATTTCAAGCTGCAAAGCACTTGCTGAATTGCAGGGAAAGTCCGGGAGGCATTTGCTGTGCTGGCACACTTTCTCCTTCCTAGACAGAGTGGAAAAGCTTTTCCCTGCCGTGTAGGCGACAAGAGACGCATTAGACGGGGATCCGGAGCTGTCCGAAGGTAAGCGCCTGTTCCCGGCCTCTTTCGGCACAAGCCCCCGCTCCGGAGCGCACCGCGGCCGGCAGGATGCTCTCTGCCGGCGAAGGTGCCGCTTCTCCGGCAAGGAAGCCTCAGCCGCTTCTCCTGCACACGGAGAGCGTGCTAGCTGCTGAAACGTGAAGAAAGAAGTTGCAGAGCACTGGCACTGAGCGTGCAGCTTTCCAGCGGAGAGAAAAAGCTACTTTAACACTCTGCAAGCCTTTCAACTCCCAAAAACATGCACATGGAAGGAGCTGCTGCAAAAGCGATGCTGTGCTCGCTGCTGCTCCTCCTGAAGCTCTGGCTGCTAAATCTGAGGCTTTCCTTCCAATTTCAAGCTGCAAAGCACTTGCTGAATTGCAGGGAAAGTCCGGGAGGCATTTGCTGTGCTGGCACACTTTCTCCTTCCTAGACAGAGTGGAAAAGCTTTTCCCTGCCGTGTAGGCGACAAGAGACGCATTGGACGGGCATCCGGAGCTGTCCGAAGGTAAGCGCCTGTTGCCGGCCTCTTTCGGCACAAGCCCCCGCTCCGGAGCGCACCGCGGCCGGCAGGATGCTCTCTGCCGGCGAAGGTGCCGCTTCTCCGGCAAGGAAGCCTCAGCCGCTTCTCCTGCACACGGAGAGCGCGCTAGCTGCTGAAACGTGAAGAAAGAAGCTGCAGAACACTGGCACTGAGCGTGCAGCTTTCCAGCGGAGAGAAAAAGCTACTTGAACACTCTGCAAGCCTTTCCACTCCCAAAAACATGCACATGGAAGGAGCTGCTGCAAAAGCGATGCTGTGCTCGCTGCTGCTCCTCCTGAAGCTCTGGCTGCTAAATCTGAGGCTTTCCTTCCAATTTCAAGCTGCAAAGCACTTGCTGAATTGCAGGGAAAGTCCGGGAGGCATTTGCTGTGCTGGCACACTTTCTCCTTCCTAGACAGAGTGGAAAAGCTTTTCCCTGCCGTGTAGGCGACAAGAGACGCATTAGACGGGCATCCGGAGCTGTCCGAAGGTAAGCGCCTGTTGCCGGCCTCTTTCGGCACAAGCCCCCGCTCCGGAGCGCACCGCGGCCGGCAGGATGCTCTCTGCCGGCGAAGGTGCTGCTTCTCCGGCAAGGAAGCCTCGCCCGCTTCTCCAGCACACGGAGAGCGTGCTAGCTGCTGAAACGTGAAGAAAGAAGCTGCAGAACACTGGCACTGAGCGTGCAGCTTTCCAGCGGAGAGAAAAAGCTACTTGAACACTCTGCAAGCCTTTCAACTCCCAAAAACATGCACATGGAAGGAGCTGCTGCAAAAGCGATGCTGTGCTCGCTGCTGCTCCTCCTGAAGCTCTGGCTGCTAAATCTGAGGCTTTCCTTCCAATTTCAAGCTGCAAAGCACTTGCTGAATTGCAGGGAAAGTCCGGGAGGCATTTGCTGTGCTGGCACACTTTCTCCTTCCTAGACAGAGTGGAAAAGCTTTTCCCTGCCGTGTAGGCAACAAGAGACGCATTGGACGGGCATCCGGAGCTGTCCGAAGGTAAGCGCCTGTTCCCGGCCTCTGTCGGCACAAGCCCCCGCTCCGGAGCGCACCGCGGCCGGCAGGATGCTCTCTGCCGGCGAAGGTGCCGCTTCTCCGGCAAGGAAGCCTCGCCCGCTTCTCCAGCACACGGAGAGCGTGCTAGCTGCTGAAACGCGAAGAAAGAATTTGCAGAACACTGACACTGAGCGTGCACCTTTCCAGCGGAGAGAAAAAGCTACTTTAACACTCTACAAGCCTTTCCACTCCCAAAAACCAGCACATAGAAGGAGCTGCTGCAAAAGCGATGCTGTGCTCGCTGCTGCTCCTCCTGAAGCTCTGGCTGCTAAATCTGAGGCTTTCCTTCCAATTTCAAGCTGCAAAGCACATGCTGAATTGCAGGGAAAGTCCGGGAGGCATTTGCTGTGCTGGCACACTTTCTCCTTCCTAGACAGAGTGGAAAAGCTTTTCCCTGCCGTGTAGGCGACAAGAGACGCATTGGACGGGCATCCGGAGCTGTCCGAAGGTAAGCGCCTGTTGCCGGCCTCTTTCGGCACAAGCCCCCGCTCCGGAGCGCACCGCGGCCGGCAGGATGCTCTCTGCCGGCGAAGGTGCCGCTTCTCCGGCAAGGAAGCCTCAGCCGCTTCTCCTGCACACGGAGAGCGTGCTAGCTGCTGAAGCGCGAAGAAAGAAGCTGCAGAACACTGGCACTGAGCGTGCAGCTTTCCAGCGGAGAGAAAAAGCTACTTGAACACTCTGCAAGCCTTTCAACTCCCAAAAACATGCACATGGAAGGAGCTGCTGCAAAAGCGATGCTGTGCTCGCTGCTGCTTCTCCTGAAGCTCTGGCTGCTAAATCTGAGGCTTTCCTTCCAATTTCAAGCTGCAAAGCACTTGCTGAATTGCAGGGAAAGTCCGGGAGGCATTTGCTGTGCTGGCACACTTTCTCCTTCCTAGACAGAGTGGAAAAGCTTTTCCCTGCCGTGTAGGCGACAAGAGACGCATTAGACGGGGATCCGGAGCTGTCCGAAGGTAAGCGCCTGTTGCCGGCCTCTTTCGGCACAAGCCCCCGCTCCGGAGCGCACCGCGGCCGGCAGGATGCTCTCTGCCGGCGAAGGTGCCGCTTCTCCGGCAAGGAAGCCTCAGCCGCTTCTCCAGCACACGGCGAGCGTGCTAGCAGGTGAAACGCGAAGAAAGAAGCTGCAGAACACTGGCACTGAGCGTGCAGCTTTCCAGCGGAGAGAAAAAGCTACTTTAACACTCTGCAAGCCTTTCCACTCCCAAAAACATGCACATGGAAGGAGCTGCTGCAAAAGCGATGCTGTGCTCGCTGCTGCTCCTCCTGAAGCTCTGGCTGCTAAATCTGAGGCTTTCCTTCCAATTTCAAGCTGCAAAGCACTTGCTGAATTGCAGGGAAAGTCCGGGAGGCATTTGCTGTGCTGGCACACTTTCTCCTTCCTAGACAGAGTGGAAAAGCTTTTCCCTGCCGTGTAGGCGACAAGAGACGCATTGGACGGGCATCCGGAGCTGTCCGAAGGTAAGCGCCTGTTCCCGGCCTCTTTCGGCACAAGCCCCCGCTCCGGAGCGCACCGCGGCCGGCAGGATGCTCTCTGCCGGCGAAGGTGCCGCTTCTCCGGCAAGGAAGCCTCAGCCGCTTCTCCTGCACACGGAGAGCGTGCTAGCTGCTGAAGCGCGAAGAAAGAAGCTGCAGAACACTGGCACTGAGCGTGCAGCTTTCCAGCGGAGAGAAAAAGCTACTTGAACACTCTGCAAGCCTTTCCACTCCCAAAAACATGCACATGGAAGGAGCTGCTGCAAAAGCGATGCTGTGCTCGCTGCTGCTCCTCCTGAAGCTCTGGCTGCTAAATCTGAGGCTTTCCTTCCAATTTCAAGCTGCAAAGCACTTGCTGAATTGCAGGGAAAGTCCGGGAGGCATTTGCTGTGCTGGCACACTTTCTCCTTCCTAGACAGAGTGGAAAAGCTTTTCCCTGCCGTGTAGGCGACAAGAGACGCATTGGACGGGCATCCGGAGCTGTCCGAAGGTAAGCGCCTGTTCCCGGCCTCTGTCGGCACAAGCCCCCGCTCCGGAGCGCACCGCGGCCGGCAGGATGCTCTCTGCCGGCGAAGGTGCCGCTTCTCCGGCAAGGAAGCCTCAGCCGCTTCTCCTGCACACGGAGAGCGTGCTAGCTGCTGAAGCGCGAAGAAAGAAGCTGCAGAACACTGGCACTGAGCGTGCAGCTTTCCAGCGGAGAGAAAAAGCTACTTGAACACTCTGCAAGCCTTTCAACTCCCAAAAACATGCACATGGAAGGAGCTGCTGCAAAAGCGATGCTGTGCTCGCTGCTGCTCCTCCTGAAGCTCTGGCTGCTAAATCTGAGGCTTTCCTTCCAATTTCAAGCTGCAAAGCACTTGCTGAATTGCAGGGAAAGTCCGGGAGGCATTTGCTGTGCTGGCACACTTTCTCCTTCCTAGACAGAGTGGAAAAGCTTTTCCCTGCCGTGTAGGCGACAAGAGACGCATTAGACGGGCATCCGGAGCTGTCCGAAGGTAAGCGCCTGTTGCCGGCCTCTTTCGGCACAAGCCCCCGCTCCGGAGCGCACCGCGGCCGGCAGGATGCTCTCTGCCGGCGAAGGTGCCGCTTCTCCGGCAAGGAAGCCTCAGCCGCTTCTCCTGCACACGGAGAGCGTGGTAGCTGCTGAAACGCGAAGAAAGAAGCTGCAGAGCACTGGCACTGAGCGTGCAGCTTTCCAGCGGAGAGAAAAAGCTACTTTAACACTCTGCAAGCCTTTCAACTCCCAAAAACCAGCACATAGAAGGAGCTGCTGCAAAAGCGATGCTGTGCTCGCTGCTGCTCCTCCTGAAGCTCTGGCTGCTAAATCTGAGGCTTTCCTTCCAATTTCAAGCTGCAAAGCACTTGCTGAATTGCAGGGAAAGTCCGGGAGGCATTTGCTGTGCTGGCACACTTTCTCCTTCCTAGACAGAGTGGAAAAGCTTTTCCCTGCCGTGTAGGCGACAAGAGACGCATTGGACGGGCATCCGGAGCTGTCCGAAGGTAAGCGCCTGTTCCCGGCCTCTTTCGGCACAAGCCCCCGCTCCGGAGCGCACCGCGGCCGGCAGGATGCTCTCTGCCGGCGAAGGTGCCGCTTCTCCGGCAAGGAAGCCTCAGCCGCTTCTCCTGCACACGGAGAGCGTGCTAGCTGCTGAAGCGCGAAGAAAGAAGCTGCAGAACACTGGCACTGAGCGTGCAGCTTTCCAGCGGAGAGAAAAAGCTACTTGAACACTCTGCAAGCCTTTCCACTCCCAAAAACATGCACATGGAAGGAGCTGCTGCAAAAGCGATGCTGTGCTCGCTGCTGCTCCTCCTGAAGCTCTGGCTGCTAAATCTGAGGCTTTCCTTCCAATTTCAAGCTGCAAAGCACTTGCTGAATTGCAGGGAAAGTCCGGGAGGCATTTGCTGTGCTGGCACACTTTCTCCTTCCTAGACAGAGTGGAAAAGCTTTTCCCTGCCGTGTAGGCGACAAGAGACGCATTGGACGGGCATCCGGAGCTGTCCGAAGGTAAGCGCCTGTTGCCGGCCTCTTTCGGCACAAGCCCCCGCTCCGGAGCGCACCGCGGCCGGCAGGATGCTCTCTGCCGGCGAAGGTGCCGCTTCTCCGGCAAGGAAGTTTCAGCCGCTTCTCCTGCACACGGAGAGCGTGGTAGCTGCTGAAACGCGAAGAAAGAAGCTGCAGAGCACTGGCACTGAGCGTGCAGCTTTCCAGCGGAGAGAAAAAGCTACTTTAACACTCTACAAGCCTTTCCACTCTCAAAAACCAGCACATAGAAGGAGCTGCTGCAAAAGCGATGCTGTGCTCGCTGCTGCTCCTCCTGAAGCTCTGGCTGCTAAATCTGAGGCTTTCCTTCCAATTTCAAGCTGCAAAGCACTTGCTGAATTGCAGGGAAAGTCCGGGAGGCATTTGCTGTGCTGGCACACTTTCTCCTTCCTAGACAGAGTGGAAAAGCTTTTCCCTGCCGTGTAGGCGACAAGAGACGCATTGGACGGGCATCCGGAGCTGTCCGAAGGTAAGCGCCTGTTGCCGGCCTCTTTCGGCACAAGCCCCCGCTCCGGAGCGCACCGCGGCCGGCAGGATGCTCTCTGCCGGCGAAGGTGCCGCTTCTCCGGCAAGGAAGCCTCAGCCGCTTCTCCTGCACACGGAGAGCGCGCTAGCTGCTGAAGCGCGAAGAAAGAAGCTGCAGAACACTGGCACTGAGCGTGCAGCTTTCCAGCGGAGAGAAAAAGCTACTTGAACACTCTGCAAGCCTTTCCACTCCCAAAAACATGCACATGGAAGGAGCTGCTGCAAAAGCGATGCTGTGCTCGCTGCTGCTCCTCCTGAAGCTCTGGCTGCTAAATCTGAGGCTTTCCTTCCAATTTCAAGCTGCAAAGCACTTGCTGAATTGCAGGGAAAGTCCGGGAGGCATTTGCTGTGCTGGCACACTTTCTCCTTCCTAGACAGAGTGGAAAAGCTTTTCCCTGCCGTGTAGGCGACAAGAGACGCATTAGACGGGCATCCGGAGCTGTCCGAAGGTAAGCGCCTGTTCCCGGCCTCTTTCGGCACAAACCCCCGCTCCGGAGCGCACCGCGGCCGGCAGGATGCTCTCTGCCGGCGAAGGTGCCGCTTCTCCGGCAAGGAAGCCTCAGCCGCTTCTCCTGCACACGGAGAGCGTGCTAGCTGCTGAAACGTGAAGAAAGAAGCTGCAGAGCACTGGCACTGAGCGTGCAGCTTTCCAGCGGAGAGAAAAAGCTACTTGAACACTCTGCAAGCCTTTCCACTCCCAAAAACATGCACATGGAAGGAGCTGCTGCAAAAGCGATGCTGTGCTCGCTGCTGCTCCTCCTGAAGCTCTGGCTGCTAAATCTGAGGCTTTCCTTCCAATTTCAAGCTGCAAAGCACTTGCTGAATTGCAGGGAAAGTCCGGGAGGCATTTGCTGTGCTGGCACACTTTCTCCTTCCTAGACAGAGTGGAAAAGCTTTTCCCTGCCGTGTAGGCGACAAGAGACGCATTGGACGGGCATCCGGAGCTGTCCGAAGGTAAGCGCCTGTTCCCGGCCTCTTTCGGCACAAGCCCCCGCTCCGGAGCGCACCGCGGCCGGCAGGATGCTCTCTGCCGGCGAAGGTGCCGCTTCTCCGGCAAGGAAGCCTCAGCCGCTTCTCCTGCACACGGAGAGCGCGCTAGCTGCTGAAACGTGAAGAAAGAAGCTGCAGAACACTGGCACTGAGCGTGCAGCTTTCCAGCGGAGAGAAAAAGCTACTTGAACATTCTGCAAGCCTTTCCACTCCCAAAAACATGCACATGGAAGGAGCTGCTGCAAAAGCGATGCTGTGCTCGCTGCTGCTCCTCCTGAAGCTCTGGCTGCTAAATCTGAGGCTTTCCTTCCAATTTCAAGCTGCAAAGCACTTGCTGAATTGCAGGGAAAGTCCGGGAGGCATTTGCTGTGCTGGCACACTTTCTCCTTCCTAGACAGAGTGGAAAAGCTTTTCCCTGCCGTGTAGGCGACAAGAGACGCATTAGACGGGCATCCGGAGCTGTCCGAAGGTAAGCGCCTGTTCCCGGCCTCTTTCGGCACAAGCCCCCGCTCCGGAGCACACCGCGGCCGGCAGGATGCTCTCTGCCGGCGAAGGTGCCGCTTCTCCGGCAAGGAAGCCTCAGCCGCTTCTCCTGCACACGGAGAGCGTGCTAGCTGCTGAAACGTGAAGAAAGAAGCTGCAGAGCACTGGCACTGAGCGTGCAGCTTTCCAGCGGAGAGAAAAAGCTACTTTAACACTCTGCAAGCCTTTCAACTCCCAAAAACATGCACATGGAAGGAGCTGCTGCAAAAGCGATGCTGTGCTCGCTGCTGCTCCTCCTGAAGCTCTGGCTGCTAAATCTGAGGCTTTCCTTCCAATTTCAAGCTGCAAAGCACTTGCTGAATTGCAGGGAAAGTCCGGGAGGCATTTGCTGTGCTGGCACACTTTCTCCTTCCTAGACAGAGTGGAAAAGCTTTTCCCTGCCGTGTAGGCGACAAGAGACGCATTAGACGGGGATCCGGAGCTGTCCGAAGGTAAGCGCCTGTTCCCGGCCTCTTTCGGCACAAGCCCCCGCTCCGGAGCGCACCGCGGCCGGCAGGATGCTCTCTGCCGGCGAAGGTGCCGCTTCTCCGGCAAGGAAGCCTCAGCCGCTTCTCCTGCACACGGAGAGCGTGCTAGCTGCTGAAACGTGAAGAAAGAAGTTGCAGAGCACTGGCACTGAGCGTGCAGCTTTCCAGCGGAGAGAAAAAGCTACTTTAACACTCTGCAAGCCTTTCAACTCCCAAAAACATGCACATGGAAGGAGCTGCTGCAAAAGCGATGCTGTGCTCGCTGCTGCTCCTCCTGAAGCTCTGGCTGCTAAATCTGAGGCTTTCCTTCCAATTTCAAGCTGCAAAGCACTTGCTGAATTGCAGGGAAAGTCCGGGAGGCATTTGCTGTGCTGGCACACTTTCTCCTTCCTAGACAGAGTGGAAAAGCTTTTCCCTGCCGTGTAGGCGACAAGAGACGCATTGGACGGGCATCCGGAGCTGTCCGAAGGTAAGCGCCTGTTGCCGGCCTCTTTCGGCACAAGCCCCCGCTCCGGAGCGCACCGCGGCCGGCAGGATGCTCTCTGCCGGCGAAGGTGCCGCTTCTCCGGCAAGGAAGCCTCAGCCGCTTCTCCTGCACACGGAGAGCGTGCTAGCTGCTGAAGCGCGAAGAAAGAAGCTGCAGAACACTGGCACTGAGCGTGCAGCTTTCCAGCGGAGAGAAAAAGCTACTTGAACACTCTGCAAGCCTTTCCACTCCCAAAAACATGCACATGGAAGGAGCTGCTGCAAAAGCGATGCTGTGCTCGCTGCTGCTCCTCCTGAAGCTCTGGCTGCTAAATCTGAGGCTTTCCTTCCAATTTCAAGCTGCAAAGCACTTGCTGAATTGCAGGGAAAGTCCGGGAGGCATTTGCTGTGCTGGCACACTTTCTCCTTCCTAGACAGAGTGGAAAAGCTTTTCCCTGCCGTGTAGGCGACAAGAGACGCATTAGACGGGCATCCGGAGCTGTCCGAAGGTAAGCGCCTGTTGCCGGCCTCTTTCGGCACAAGCCCCCGCTCCGGAGCACACCGCGGCCGGCAGGATGCTCTCTGCCGGCGAAGGTGCTGCTTCTCCGGCAAGGAAGCCTCGCCCGCTTCTCCAGCACACGGAGAGCGTGCTAGCTGCTGAAACGTGAAGAAAGAAGCTGCAGAACACTGGCACTGAGCGTGCAGCTTTCCAGCGGAGAGAAAAAGCTACTTGAACACTCTGCAAGCCTTTCAACTCCCAAAAACATGCACATGGAAGGAGCTGCTGCAAAAGCGATGCTGTGCTCGCTGCTGCTCCTCCTGAAGCTCTGGCTGCTAAATCTGAGGCTTTCCTTCCAATTTCAAGCTGCAAAGCACTTGCTGAATTGCAGGGAAAGTCCGGGAGGCATTTGCTGTGCTGGCACACTTTCTCCTTCCTAGACAGAGTGGAAAAGCTTTTCCCTGCCGTGTAGGCAACAAGAGACGCATTGGACGGGCATCCGGAGCTGTCCGAAGGTAAGCGCCTGTTCCCGGCCTCTGTCGGCACAAGCCCCCGCTCCGGAGCGCACCGCGGCCGGCAGGATGCTCTCTGCCGGCGAAGGTGCCGCTTCTCCGGCAAGGAAGCCTCGCCCGCTTCTCCAGCACACGGCGAGCGTGGTAGCTGCTGAAACGCGAAGAAAGAATTTGCAGAACACTGACACTGAGCGTGCACCTTTCCAGCGGAGAGAAAAAGCTACTTTAACACTCTACAAGCCTTTCCACTCCCAAAAACCAGCACATAGAAGGAGCTGCTGCAAAAGCGATGCTGTGCTCGCTGCTGCTCCTCCTGAAGCTCTGGCTGCTAAATCTGAGGCTTTCCTTCCAATTTCAAGCTGCAAAGCACATGCTGAATTGCAGGGAAAGTCCGGGAGGCATTTGCTGTGCTGGCACACTTTCTCCTTCCTAGACAGAGTGGAAAAGCTTTTCCCTGCCGTGTAGGCGACAAGAGACGCATTGGACGGGCATCCGGAGCTGTCCGAAGGTAAGCGCCTGTTGCCGGCCTCTTTCGGCACAAGCCCCCGCTCCGGAGCGCACCGCGGCCGGCAGGATGCTCTCTGCCGGCGAAGGTGCCGCTTCTCCGGCAAGGAAGCCTCAGCCGCTTCTCCTGCACACGGAGAGCGTGCTAGCTGCTGAAGCGCGAAGAAAGAAGCTGCAGAACACTGGCACTGAGCGTGCAGCTTTCCAGCGGAGAGAAAAAGCTACTTGAACACTCTGCAAGCCTTTCAACTCCCAAAAACATGCACATGGAAGGAGCTGCTGCAAAAGCGATGCTGTGCTCGCTGCTGCTTCTCCTGAAGCTCTGGCTGCTAAATCTGAGGCTTTCCTTCCAATTTCAAGCTGCAAAGCACTTGCTGAATTGCAGGGAAAGTCCGGGAGGCATTTGCTGTGCTGGCACACTTTCTCCTTCCTAGACAGAGTGGAAAAGCTTTTCCCTGCCGTGTAGGCGACAAGAGACGCATTAGACGGGGATCCGGAGCTGTCCGAAGGTAAGCGCCTGTTGCCGGCCTCTTTCGGCACAAGCCCCCGCTCCGGAGCGCACCGCGGCCGGCAGGATGCTCTCTGCCGGCGAAGGTGCCGCTTCTCCGGCAAGGAAGCCTCAGCCGCTTCTCCAGCACACGGCGAGCGTGCTAGCAGGTGAAACGCGAAGAAAGAAGCTGCAGAACACTGGCACTGAGCGTGCAGCTTTCCAGCGGAGAGAAAAAGCTACTTTAACACTCTGCAAGCCTTTCCACTCCCAAAAACATGCACATGGAAGGAGCTGCTGCAAAAGCGATGCTGTGCTCGCTGCTGCTCCTCCTGAAGCTCTGGCTGCTAAATCTGAGGCTTTCCTTCCAATTTCAAGCTGCAAAGCACTTGCTGAATTGCAGGGAAAGTCCGGGAGGCATTTGCTGTGCTGGCACACTTTCTCCTTCCTAGACAGAGTGGAAAAGCTTTTCCCTGCCGTGTAGGCGACAAGAGACGCATTGGACGGGCATCCGGAGCTGTCCGAAGGTAAGCGCCTGTTCCCGGCCTCTTTCGGCACAAGCCCCCGCTCCGGAGCGCACCGCGGCCGGCAGGATGCTCTCTGCCGGCGAAGGTGCCGCTTCTCCGGCAAGGAAGCCTCAGCCGCTTCTCCTGCACACGGAGAGCGCGCTAGCTGCTGAAGCGCGAAGAAAGAAGCTGCAGAACACTGGCACTGAGCGTGCAGCTTTCCAGCGGAGAGAA
The DNA here is from genome assembly GCF_963513975.1 of Fringilla coelebs. Taxonomy (NCBI): domain Eukaryota; kingdom Metazoa; phylum Chordata; class Aves; order Passeriformes; family Fringillidae; genus Fringilla; species Fringilla coelebs. Next base: position 65,433 of record NW_028167420.1, on the reverse strand, counting down.
AAAGCTACTTGAACACTCTGCAAGCCTTTCCACTCCCAAAAACATGCACATGGAAGGAGCTGCTGCAAAAGCGATGCTGTGCTCGCTGCTGCTCCTCCTGAAGCTCTGGCTGCTAAATCTGAGGCTTTCCTTCCAATTTCAAGCTGCAAAGCACATGCTGAATTGCAGGGAAAGTCCGGGAGGCATTTGCTGTGCTGGCACACTTTCTCCTTCCTAGACAGAGTGGAAAAGCTTTTCCCTGCCGTGTAGGCGACAAGAGACGCATTGGACGGGCATCCGGAGCTGTCCGAAGGTAAGCGCCTGTTGCCGGCCTCTTTCGGCACAAGCCCCCGCTCCGGAGCGCACCGCGGCCGGCAGGATGCTCTCTGCCGGCGAAGGTGCCGCTTCTCCGGCAAGGAAGCCTCAGCCGCTTCTCCTGCACACGGAGAGCGTGCTAGCTGCTGAAGCGCGAAGAAAGAAGCTGCAGAACACTGGCACTGAGCGTGCAGCTTTCCAGCGGAGAGAAAAAGCTACTTGAACACTCTGCAAGCCTTTCCACTCCCAAAAACATGCACATGGAAGGAGCTGCTGCAAAAGCGATGCTGTGCTCGCTGCTGCTTCTCCTGAAGCTCTGGCTGCTAAATCTGAGGCTTTCCTTCCAATTTCAAGCTGCAAAGCACTTGCTGAATTGCAGGGAAAGTCCGGGAGGCATTTGCTGTGCTGGCACACTTTCTCCTTCCTAGACAGAGTGGAAAAGCTTTTCCCTGCCGTGTAGGCGACAAGAGACGCATTAGACGGGGATCCGGAGCTGTCCGAAGGTAAGCGCCTGTTGCCGGCCTCTTTCGGCACAAGCCCCCGCTCCGGAGCGCACCGCGGCCGGCAGGATGCTCTCTGCCGGCGAAGGTGCCGCTTCTCCGGCAAGGAAGCCTCAGCCGCTTCTCCAGCACACGGCGAGCGTGCTAGCAGGTGAAACGCGAAGAAAGAAGCTGCAGAACACTGGCACTGAGCGTGCAGCTTTCCAGCGGAGAGAAAAAGCTACTTTAACACTCTGCAAGCCTTTCCACTCCCAAAAACATGCACATGGAAGGAGCTGCTGCAAAAGCGATGCTGTGCTCGCTGCTGCTCCTCCTGAAGCTCTGGCTGCTAAATCTGAGGCTTTCCTTCCAATTTCAAGCTGCAAAGCACTTGCTGAATTGCAGGGAAAGTCCGGGAGGCATTTGCTGTGCTGGCACACTTTCTCCTTCCTAGACAGAGTGGAAAAGCTTTTCCCTGCCGTGTAGGCGACAAGAGACGCATTGGACGGGCATCCGGAGCTGTCCGAAGGTAAGCGCCTGTTCCCGGCCTCTTTCGGCACAAGCCCCCGCTCCGGAGCGCACCGCGGCCGGCAGGATGCTCTCTGCCGGCGAAGGTGCCGCTTCTCCGGCAAGGAAGCCTCAGCCGCTTCTCCTGCACACGGAGAGCGCGCTAGCTGCTGAAGCGCGAAGAAAGAAGCTGCAGAACACTGGCACTGAGCGTGCAGCTTTCCAGCGGAGAGAAAAAGCTACTTGAACACTCTGCAAGCCTTTCCACTCCCAAAAACATGCACATGGAAGGAGCTGCTGCAAAAGCGATGCTGTGCTCGCTGCTGCTCCTCCTGAAGCTCTGGCTGCTAAATCTGAGGCTTTCCTTCCAATTTCAAGCTGCAAAGCACTTGCTGAATTGCAGGGAAAGTCCGGGAGGCATTTGCTGTGCTGGCACACTTTCTCCTTCCTAGACAGAGTGGAAAAGCTTTTCCCTGCCGTGTAGGCGACAAGAGACGCATTGGACGGGCATCCGGAGCTGTCCGAAGGTAAGCGCCTGTTCCCGGCCTCTTTCGGCACAAGCCCCCGCTCCGGAGCGCACCGCGGCCGGCAGGATGCTCTCTGCCGGCGAAGGTGCCGCTTCTCCGGCAAGGAAGCCTCGCCCGCTTCTCCAGCACACGGAGAGCGTGCTAGCAGGTGAAACGTGAAGAAAGAAGCTGCAGAACACTGGCACTGAGCGTGCAGCTTTCCAGCGGAGAGAAAAAGCTACTTGAACACTCTGCAAGCCTTTCCACTCCCAAAAACATGCACATGGAAGGAGCTGCTGCAAAAGCGATGCTGTGCTCGCTGCTGCTCCTCCTGAAGCTCTGGCTGCTAAATCTGAGGCTTTCCTTCCAATTTCAAGCTGCAAAGCACTTGCTGAATTGCAGGGAAAGTCCGGGAGGCATTTGCTGTGCTGGCACACTTTCTCCTTCCTAGACAGAGTGGAAAAGCTTTTCCCTGCCGTGTAGGCGACAAGAGACGCATTGGACGGGCATCCGGAGCTGTCCGAAGGTAAGCGCCTGTTGCCGGCCTCTTTCGGCACAAGCCCCCGCTCCGGAGCGCACCGCGGCCGGCAGGATGCTCTCTGCCGGCGAAGGTGCCGCTTCTCCGGCAAGGAAGCCTCAGCCGCTTCTCCAGCACACGGCGAGCGTGCTAGCTGCTGAAGCGCGAAGAAAGAAGCTGCAGAACACTGGCACTGAGCGTGCAGCTTTCCAGCGGAGAGAAAAAGCTACTTGAACACTCTGCAAGCCTTTCAACTCCCAAAAACATGCACATGGAAGGAGCTGCTGCAAAAGCGATGCTGTGCTCGCTGCTGCTTCTCCTGAAGCTCTGGCTGCTAAATCTGAGGCTTTCCTTCCAATTTCAAGCTGCAAAGCACTTGCTGAATTGCAGGGAAAGTCCGGGAGGCATTTGCTGTGCTGGCACACTTTCTCCTTCCTAGACAGAGTGGAAAAGCTTTTCCCTGCCGTGTAGGCGACAAGAGACGCATTAGACGGGCATCCGGAGCTGTCCGAAGGTAAGCGCCTGTTGCCGGCCTCTTTCGGCACAAGCCCCCGCTCCGGAGCGCACCGCGGCCGGCAGGATGCTCTCTGCCGGCGAAGGTGCCGCTTCTCCGGCAAGGAAGCCTCAGCCGCTTCTCCTGCACACGGAGAGCGTGGTAGCTGCTGAAACGCGAAGAAAGAAGCTGCAGAGCACTGGCACTGAGCGTGCAGCTTTCCAGCGGAGAGAAAAAGCTACTTGAACACTCTGCAAGCCTTTCAACTCCCAAAAACCAGCAGATAGAAGGAGCTGCTGCAAAAGCGATGCTGTGCTCGCTGCTGCTCCTCCTGAAGCTCTGGCTGCTAAATCTGAGGCTTTCCTTCCAATTTCAAGCTGCAAAGCACTTGCTGAATTGCAGGGAAAGTCCGGGAGGCATTTGCTGTGCTGGCACACTTTCTCCTTCCTAGACAGAGTGGAAAAGCTTTTCCCTGCCGTGTAGGCGACAAGAGACGCATTGGACGGGCATCCGGAGCTGTCCGAAGGTAAGCGCCTGTTCCCGGCCTCTGTCGGCACAAGCCCCCGCTCCGGAGCGCACCGCGGCCGGCAGGATGCTCTCTGCCGGCGAAGGTGCCGCTTCTCCGGCAAGGAAGCCTCAGCCGCTTCTCCTGCACACGGAGAGCGTGCTAGCTGCTGAAGCGCGAAGAAAGAAGCTGCAGAACACTGGCACTGAGCGTGCAGCTTTCCAGCGGAGAGAAAAAGCTACTTGAACACTCTGCAAGCCTTTCAACTCCCAAAAACATGCACATGGAAGGAGCTGCTGCAAAAGCGATGCTGTGCTCGCTGCTGCTCCTCTTGAAGCTCTGGCTGCTAAATCTGAGGCTTTCCTTCCAATTTCAAGCTGCAAAGCACTTGCTGAATTGCAGGGAAAGTCCGGGAGGCATTTGCTGTGCTGGCACACTTTCTCCTTCCTAGACAGAGTGGAAAAGCTTTTCCCTGCCGTGTAGGCGACAAGAGACGCATTGGACGGGCATCCGGAGCTGTCCGAAGGTAAGCGCCTGTTCCCGGCCTCTTTCGGCACAAGCCCCCGCTCCGGAGCGCACCGCGGCCGGCAGGATGCTCTCTGCCGGCGAAGGTGCCGCTTCTCCGGCAAGGAAGTTTCAGCCGCTTCTCCTGCACACGGAGAGCGTGGTAGCTGCTGAAACGCGAAGAAAGAAGCTGCAGAGCACTGGCACTGAGCGTGCAGCTTTCCAGCGGAGAGAAAAAGCTACTTGAACACTCTGCAAGCCTTTCCACTCCCAAAAACATGCACATGGAAGGAGCTGCTGCAAAAGCGATGCTGTGCTCGCTGCTGCTCCTCCTGAAGCTCTGGCTGCTAAATCTGAGGCTTTCCTTCCAATTTCAAGCTGCAAAGCACTTGCTGAATTGCAGGGAAAGTCCGGGAGGCATTTGCTGTGCTGGCACACTTTCTCCTTCCTAGACAGAGTGGAAAAGCTTTTCCCTGCCGTGTAGGCGACAAGAGACGCATTAGACGGGCATCCGGAGCTGTCCGAAGGTAAGCGCCTGTTCCCGGCCTCTTTCGGCACAAGCCCCCGCTCCGGAGCGCACCGCGGCCGGCAGGATGCTCTCTGCCGGCGAAGGTGCCGCTTCTCCGGCAAGGAAGCCTCGCCCGCTTCTCCAGCACACGGCGAGCGTGGTAGCTGCTGAAACGCGAAGAAAGAATTTGCAGAACACTGACACTGAGCGTGCACCTTTCCAGCGGAGAGAAAAAGCTACTTTAACACTCTACAAGCCTTTCCACTCCCAAAAACCAGCACATAGAAGGAGCTGCTGCAAAAGCGATGCTGTGCTCGCTGCTGCTCCTCCTGAAGCTCTGGCTGCTAAATCTGAGGCTTTCCTTCCAATTTCAAGCTGCAAAGCACATGCTGAATTGCAGGGAAAGTCCGGGAGGCATTTGCTGTGCTGGCACACTTTCTCCTTCCTAGACAGAGTGGAAAAGCTTTTCCCTGCCGTGTAGGCGACAAGAGACGCATTGGACGGGCATCCGGAGCTGTCCGAAGGTAAGCGCCTGTTGCCGGCCTCTTTCGGCACAAGCCCCCGCTCCGGAGCGCACCGCGGCCGGCAGGATGCTCTCTGCCGGCGAAGGTGCCGCTTCTCCGGCAAGGAAGCCTCAGCCGCTTCTCCTGCACACGGAGAGCGTGCTAGCTGCTGAAGCGCGAAGAAAGAAGCTGCAGAACACTGGCACTGAGCGTGCAGCTTTCCAGCGGAGAGAAAAAGCTACTTGAACACTCTGCAAGCCTTTCAACTCCCAAAAACATGCACATGGAAGGAGCTGCTGCAAAAGCGATGCTGTGCTCGCTGCTGCTTCTCCTGAAGCTCTGGCTGCTAAATCTGAGGCTTTCCTTCCAATTTCAAGCTGCAAAGCACTTGCTGAATTGCAGGGAAAGTCCGGGAGGCATTTGCTGTGCTGGCACACTTTCTCCTTCCTAGACAGAGTGGAAAAGCTTTTCCCTGCCGTGTAGGCGACAAGAGACGCATTAGACGGGGATCCGGAGCTGTCCGAAGGTAAGCGCCTGTTGCCGGCCTCTTTCGGCACAAGCCCCCGCTCCGGAGCGCACCGCGGCCGGCAGGATGCTCTCTGCCGGCGAAGGTGCCGCTTCTCCGGCAAGGAAGCCTCAGCCGCTTCTCCAGCACACGGAGAGCGTGCTAGCAGGTGAAACGCGAAGAAAGAAGCTGCAGAACACTGGCACTGAGCGTGCAGCTTTCCAGCGGAGAGAAAAAGCTACTTTAACACTCTGCAAGCCTTTCCACTCCCAAAAACATGCACATGGAAGGAGCTGCTGCAAAAGCGATGCTGTGCTCGCTGCTGCTCCTCCTGAAGCTCTGGCTGCTAAATCTGAGGCTTTCCTTCCAATTTCAAGCTGCAAAGCACTTGCTGAATTGCAGGGAAAGTCCGGGAGGCATTTGCTGTGCTGGCACACTTTCTCCTTCCTAGACAGAGTGGAAAAGCTTTTCCCTGCCGTGTAGGCGACAAGAGACGCATTGGACGGGCATCCGGAGCTGTCCGAAGGTAAGCGCCTGTTGCCGGCCTCTTTCGGCACAAGCCCCCGCTCCGGAGCGCACCGCGGCCGGCAGGATGCTCTCTGCCGGCGAAGGTGCCGCTTCTCCGGCAAGGAAGCCTCAGCCGCTTCTCCTGCACACGGAGAGCGCGCTAGCTGCTGAAGCGCGAAGAAAGAAGCTGCAGAACACTGGCACTGAGCGTGCAGCTTTCCAGCGGAGAGAAAAAGCTACTTGAACACTCTGCAAGCCTTTCCACTCCCAAAAACATGCACATGGAAGGAGCTGCTGCAAAAGCGATGCTGTGCTCGCTGCTGCTCCTCCTGAAGCTCTGGCTGCTAAATCTGAGGCTTTCCTTCCAATTTCAAGCTGCAAAGCACTTGCTGAATTGCAGGGAAAGTCCGGGAGGCATTTGCTGTGCTGGCACACTTTCTCCTTCCTAGACAGAGTGGAAAAGCTTTTCCCTGCCGTGTAGGCGACAAGAGACGCATTGGACGGGCATCCGGAGCTGTCCGAAGGTAAGCGCCTGTTGCCGGCCTCTTTCGGCACAAGCCCCCGCTCCGGAGCGCACCGCGGCCGGCAGGATGCTCTCTGCCGGCGAAGGTGCCGCTTCTCCGGCAAGGAAGCCTCTGCCGCTTCTCCAGCACACGGAGAGCGTGCTAGCAGGTGAAACGTGAAGAAAGAAGCTGCAGAACACTGGCACTGAGCGTGCAGCTTTCCAGCGGAGAGAAAAAGCTACTTGAACACTCTGCAAGCCTTTCCACTCCCAAAAACATGCACATGGAAGGAGCTGCTGCAAAAGCGATGCTGTGCTCGCTGCTGCTCCTCCTGAAGCTCTGGCTGCTAAATCTGAGGCTTTCCTTCCAATTTCAAGCTGCAAAGCACTTGCTGAATTGCAGGGAAAGTCCGGGAGGCATTTGCTGTGCTGGCACACTTTCTCCTTCCTAGACAGAGTGGAAAAGCTTTTCCCTGCCGTGTAGGCGACAAGAGACGCATTGGACGGGCATCCGGAGCTGTCCGAAGGTAAGCGCCTGTTGCCGGCCTCTTTCGGCACAAGCCCCCGCTCCGGAGCGCACCGCGGCCGGCAGGATGCTCTCTGCCGGCGAAGGTGCCGCTTCTCCGGCAAGGAAGCCTCAGCCGCTTCTCCAGCACACGGCGAGCGTGCTAGCTGCTGAAGCGCGAAGAAAGAAGCTGCAGAACACTGGCACTGAGCGTGCAGCTTTCCAGCGGAGAGAAAAAGCTACTTGAACACTCTGCAAGCCTTTCAACTCCCAAAAACATGCACATGGAAGGAGCTGCTGCAAAAGCGATGCTGTGCTCGCTGCTGCTTCTCCTGAAGCTCTGGCTGCTAAATCTGAGGCTTTCCTTCCAATTTCAAGCTGCAAAGCACTTGCTGAATTGCAGGGAAAGTCCGGGAGGCATTTGCTGTGCTGGCACACTTTCTCCTTCCTAGACAGAGTGGAAAAGCTTTTCCCTGCCGTGTAGGCGACAAGAGACGCATTAGACGGGCATCCGGAGCTGTCCGAAGGTAAGCGCCTGTTGCCGGCCTCTTTCGGCACAAGCCCCCGCTCCGGAGCGCACCGCGGCCGGCAGGATGCTCTCTGCCGGCGAAGGTGCCGCTTCTCCGGCAAGGAAGCCTCAGCCGCTTCTCCTGCACACGGAGAGCGTGGTAGCTGCTGAAACGCGAAGAAAGAAGCTGCAGAGCACTGGCACTGAGCGTGCAGCTTTCCAGCGGAGAGAAAAAGCTACTTGAACACTCTGCAAGCCTTTCAACTCCCAAAAACCAGCAGATAGAAGGAGCTGCTGCAAAAGCGATGCTGTGCTCGCTGCTGCTCCTCCTGAAGCTCTGGCTGCTAAATCTGAGGCTTTCCTTCCAATTTCAAGCTGCAAAGCACTTGCTGAATTGCAGGGAAAGTCCGGGAGGCATTTGCTGTGCTGGCACACTTTCTCCTTCCTAGACAGAGTGGAAAAGCTTTTCCCTGCCGTGTAGGCGACAAGAGACGCATTGGACGGGCATCCGGAGCTGTCCGAAGGTAAGCGCCTGTTGCCGGCCTCTTTCGGCACAAGCCCCCGCTCCGGAGCGCACCGCGGCCGGCAGGATGCTCTCTGCCGGCGAAGGTGCCGCTTCTCCGGCAAGGAAGCCTCAGCCGCTTCTCCTGCACACGGAGAGCGTGCTAGCTGCTGAAGCGCGAAGAAAGAAGCTGCAGAACACTGGCACTGAGCGTGCAGCTTTCCAGCGGAGAGAAAAAGCTACTTGAACACTCTGCAAGCCTTTCCACTCCCAAAAACATGCACATGGAAGGAGCTGCTGCAAAAGCGATGCTGTGCTCGCTGCTGCTCCTCCTGAAGCTCTGGCTGCTAAATCTGAGGCTTTCCTTCCAATTTCAAGCTGCAAAGCACTTGCTGAATTGCAGGGAAAGTCCGGGAGGCATTTGCTGTGCTGGCACACTTTCTCCTTCCTAGACAGAGTGGAAAAGCTTTTCCCTGCCGTGTAGGCGACAAGAGACGCATTGGACGGGCATCCGGAGCTGTCCGAAGGTAAGCGCCTGTTCCCGGCCTCTGTCGGCACAAGCCCCCGCTCCGGAGCGCACCGCGGCCGGCAGGATGCTCTCTGCCGGCGAAGGTGCCGCTTCTCCGGCAAGGAAGCCTCAGCCGCTTCTCCTGCACACGGAGAGCGTGCTAGCAGGTGAAACGTGAAGAAAGAAGCTGCAGAACACTGGCACTGAGCGTGCAGCTTTCCAGCGGAGAGAAAAAGCTACTTGAACACTCTGCAAGCCTTTCCACTCCCAAAAACATGCACATGGAAGGAGCTGCTGCAAAAGCGATGCTGTGCTCGCTGCTGCTCCTCTTGAAGCTCTGGCTGCTAAATCTGAGGCTTTCCTTCCAATTTCAAGCTGCAAAGCACTTGCTGAATTGCAGGGAAAGTCCGGGAGGCATTTGCTGTGCTGGCACACTTTCTCCTTCCTAGACAGAGTGGAAAAGCTTTTCCCTGCCGTGTAGGCGACAAGAGACGCATTGGACGGGCATCCGGAGCTGTCCGAAGGTAAGCGCCTGTTCCCGGCCTCTTTCGGCACAAGCCCCCGCTCCGGAGCGCACCGCGGCCGGCAGGATGCTCTCTGCCGGCGAAGGTGCCGCTTCTCCGGCAAGGAAGTTTCAGCCGCTTCTCCTGCACACGGAGAGCGTGGTAGCTGCTGAAACGCGAAGAAAGAAGCTGCAGAGCACTGGCACTGAGCGTGCAGCTTTCCAGCGGAGAGAAAAAGCTACTTGAACACTCTGCAAGCCTTTCCACTCCCAAAAACATGCACATGGAAGGAGCTGCTGCAAAAGCGATGCTGTGCTCGCTGCTGCTCCTCCTGAAGCTCTGGCTGCTAAATCTGAGGCTTTCCTTCCAATTTCAAGCTGCAAAGCACTTGCTGAATTGCAGGGAAAGTCCGGGAGGCATTTGCTGTGCTGGCACACTTTCTCCTTCCTAGACAGAGTGGAAAAGCTTTTCCCTGCCGTGTAGGCGACAAGAGACGCATTAGACGGGCATCCGGAGCTGTCCGAAGGTAAGCGCCTGTTCCCGGCCTCTTTCGGCACAAGCCCCCGCTCCGGAGCGCACCGCGGCCGGCAGGATGCTCTCTGCCGGCGAAGGTGCCGCTTCTCCGGCAAGGAAGCCTCAGCCGCTTCTCCAGCACACGGCGAGCGTGCTAGCAGGTGAAACGCGAAGAAAGAAGCTGCAGAGCACTGGCACTGAGCGTGCAGCTTTCCAGCGGAGAGAAAAAGCTACTTTAACACTCTACAAGCCTTTCCACTCTCAAAAACCAGCACATAGAAGGAGCTGCTGCAAAAGCGATGCTGTGCTCGCTGCTGCTCCTCCTGAAGCTCTGGCTGCTAAATCTGAGGCTTTCCTTCCAATTTCAAGCTGCAAAGCACTTGCTGAATTGCAGGGAAAGTCCGGGAGGCATTTGCTGTGCTGGCACACTTTCTCCTTCCTAGACAGAGTGGAAAAGCTTTTCCCTGCCGTGTAGGCGACAAGAGACGCATTGGACGGGCATCCGGAGCTGTCCGAAGGTAAGCGCCTGTTGCCGGCCTCTTTCGGCACAAGCCCCCGCTCCGGAGCGCACCGCGGCCGGCAGGATGCTCTCTGCCGGCGAAGGTGCCGCTTCTCCGGCAAGGAAGCCTCAGCCGCTTCTCCTGCACACGGAGAGCGCGCTAGCTGCTGAAGCGCGAAGAAAGAAGCTGCAGAACACTGGCACTGAGCGTGCAGCTTTCCAGCGGAGAGAAAAAGCTACTTGAACACTCTGCAAGCCTTTCCACTCCCAAAAACATGCACATGGAAGGAGCTGCTGCAAAAGCGATGCTGTGCTCGCTGCTGCTCCTCCTGAAGCTCTGGCTGCTAAATCTGAGGCTTTCCTTCCAATTTCAAGCTGCAAAGCACTTGCTGAATTGCAGGGAAAGTCCGGGAGGCATTTGCTGTGCTGGCACACTTTCTCCTTCCTAGACAGAGTGGAAAAGCTTTTCCCTGCCGTGTAGGCGACAAGAGACGCATTAGACGGGCATCCGGAGCTGTCCGAAGGTAAGCGCCTGTTCCCGGCCTCTTTCGGCACAAACCCCCGCTCCGGAGCGCACCGCGGCCGGCAGGATGCTCTCTGCCGGCGAAGGTGCCGCTTCTCCGGCAAGGAAGCCTCAGCCGCTTCTCCTGCACACGGAGAGCGTGCTAGCTGCTGAAACGTGAAGAAAGAAGCTGCAGAACACTGGCACTGAGCGTGCAGCTTTCCAGCGGAGAGAAAAAGCTACTTGAACACTCTGCAAGCCTTTCCACTCCCAAAAACATGCACATGGAAGGAGCTGCTGCAAAAGCGATGCTGTGCTCGCTGCTGCTCCTCCTGAAGCTCTGGCTGCTAAATCTGAGGCTTTCCTTCCAATTTCAAGCTGCAAAGCACTTGCTGAATTGCAGGGAAAGTCCGGGAGGCATTTGCTGTGCTGGCACACTTTCTCCTTCCTAGACAGAGTGGAAAAGCTTTTCCCTGCCGTGTAGGCGACAAGAGACGCATTGGACGGGCATCCGGAGCTGTCCGAAGGTAAGCGCCTGTTCCCGGCCTCTTTCGGCACAAGCCCCCGCTCCGGAGCGCACCGCGGCCGGCAGGATGCTCTCTGCCGGCGAAGGTGCCGCTTCTCCGGCAAGGAAGCCTCAGCCGCTTCTCCTGCACACGGAGAGCGCGCTAGCTGCTGAAACGTGAAGAAAGAAGCTGCAGAACACTGGCACTGAGCGTGCAGCTTTCCAGCGGAGAGAAAAAGCTACTTGAACACTCTGCAAGCCTTTCCACTCCCAAAAACATGCACATGGAAGGAGCTGCTGCAAAAGCGATGCTGTGCTCGCTGCTGCTCCTCCTGAAGCTCTGGCTGCTAAATCTGAGGCTTTCCTTCCAATTTCAAGCTGCAAAGCACTTGCTGAATTGCAGGGAAAGTCCGGGAGGCATTTGCTGTGCTGGCACACTTTCTCCTTCCTAGACAGAGTGGAAAAGCTTTTCCCTGCCGTGTAGGCGACAAGAGACGCATTAGACGGGGATCCGGAGCTGTCCGAAGGTAAGCGCCTGTTGCCGGCCTCTTTCGGCACAAGCCCCCGCTCCGGAGCGCACCGCGGCCGGCAGGATGCTCTCTGCCGGCGAAGGTGCCGCTTCTCCGGCAAGGAAGCCTCAGCCGCTTCTCCAGCACACGGAGAGCGTGCTAGCAGGTGAAACGCGAAGAAAGAAGCTGCAGAACACTGGCACTGAGCGTGCAGCTTTCCAGCGGAGAGAAAAAGCTACTTTAACACTCTGCAAGCCTTTCCACTCCCAAAAACATGCACATGGAAGGAGCTGCTGCAAAAGCGATGCTGTGCTCGCTGCTGCTCCTCCTGAAGCTCTGGCTGCTAAATCTGAGGCTTTCCTTCCAATTTCAAGCTGCAAAGCACTTGCTGAATTGCAGGGAAAGTCCGGGAGGCATTTGCTGTGCTGGCACACTTTCTCCTTCCTAGACAGAGTGGAAAAGCTTTTCCCTGCCGTGTAGGCGACAAGAGACGCATTGGACGGGCATCCGGAGCTGTCCGAAGGTAAGCGCCTGTTGCCGGCCTCTTTCGGCACAAGCCCCCGCTCCGGAGCGCACCGCGGCCGGCAGGATGCTCTCTGCCGGCGAAGGTGCCGCTTCTCCGGCAAGGAAGCCTCAGCCGCTTCTCCTGCACACGGAGAGCGCGCTAGCTGCTGAAGCGCGAAGAAAGAAGCTGCAGAACACTGGCACTGAGCGTGCAGCTTTCCAGCGGAGAGAAAAAGCTACTTGAACACTCTGCAAGCCTTTCCACTCCCAAAAACATGCACATGGAAGGAGCTGCTGCAAAAGCGATGCTGTGCTCGCTGCTGCTCCTCCTGAAGCTCTGGCTGCTAAATCTGAGGCTTTCCTTCCAATTTCAAGCTGCAAAGCACTTGCTGAATTGCAGGGAAAGTCCGGGAGGCATTTGCTGTGCTGGCACACTTTCTCCTTCCTAGACAGAGTGGAAAAGCTTTTCCCTGCCGTGTAGGCGACAAGAGACGCATTGGACGGGCATCCGGAGCTGTCCGAAGGTAAGCGCCTGTTGCCGGCCTCTTTCGGCACAAGCCCCCGCTCCGGAGCGCACCGCGGCCGGCAGGATGCTCTCTGCCGGCGAAGGTGCCGCTTCTCCGGCAAGGAAGCCTCTGCCGCTTCTCCAGCACACGGAGAGCGTGCTAGCAGGTGAAACGTGAAGAAAGAAGCTGCAGAACACTGGCACTGAGCGTGCAGCTTTCCAGCGGAGAGAAAAAGCTACTTGAACACTCTGCAAGCCTTTCCACTCCCAAAAACATGCACATGGAAGGAGCTGCTGCAAAAGCGATGCTGTGCTCGCTGCTGCTCCTCCTGAAGCTCTGGCTGCTAAATCTGAGGCTTTCCTTCCAATTTCAAGCTGCAAAGCACTTGCTGAATTGCAGGGAAAGTCCGGGAGGCATTTGCTGTGCTGGCACACTTTCTCCTTCCTAGACAGAGTGGAAAAGCTTTTCCCTGCCGTGTAGGCGACAAGAGACGCATTGGACGGGCATCCGGAGCTGTCCGAAGGTAAGCGCCTGTTGCCGGCCTCTTTCGGCACAAGCCCCCGCTCCGGAGCGCACCGCGGCCGGCAGGATGCTCTCTGCCGGCGAAGGTGCCGCTTCTCCGGCAAGGAAGCCTCAGCCGCTTCTCCAGCACACGGCGAGCGTGCTAGCTGCTGAAGCGCGAAGAAAGAAGCTGCAGAACACTGGCACTGAGCGTGCAGCTTTCCAGCGGAGAGAAAAAGCTACTTGAACACTCTGCAAGCCTTTCAACTCCCAAAAACATGCACATGGAAGGAGCTGCTGCAAAAGCGATGCTGTGCTCGCTGCTGCTTCTCCTGAAGCTCTGGCTGCTAAATCTGAGGCTTTCCTTCCAATTTCAAGCTGCAAAGCACTTGCTGAATTGCAGGGAAAGTCCGGGAGGCATTTGCTGTGCTGGCACACTTTCTCCTTCCTAGACAGAGTGGAAAAGCTTTTCCCTGCCGTGTAGGCGACAAGAGACGCATTAGACGGGCATCCGGAGCTGTCCGAAGGTAAGCGCCTGTTGCCGGCCTCTTTCGGCACAAGCCCCCGCTCCGGAGCGCACCGCGGCCGGCAGGATGCTCTCTGCCGGCGAAGGTGCCGCTTCTCCGGCAAGGAAGCCTCAGCCGCTTCTCCTGCACACGGAGAGCGTGGTAGCTGCTGAAACGCGAAGAAAGAAGCTGCAGAGCACTGGCACTGAGCGTGCAGCTTTCCAGCGGAGAGAAAAAGCTACTTGAACACTCTGCAAGCCTTTCAACTCCCAAAAACCAGCAGATAGAAGGAGCTGCTGCAAAAGCGATGCTGTGCTCGCTGCTGCTCCTCCTGAAGCTCTGGCTGCTAAATCTGAGGCTTTCCTTCCAATTTCAAGCTGCAAAGCACTTGCTGAATTGCAGGGAAAGTCCGGGAGGCATTTGCTGTGCTGGCACACTTTCTCCTTCCTAGACAGAGTGGAAAAGCTTTTCCCTGCCGTGTAGGCGACAAGAGACGCATTGGACGGGCATCCGGAGCTGTCCGAAGGTAAGCGCCTGTTGCCGGCCTCTTTCGGCACAAGCCCCCGCTCCGGAGCGCACCGCGGCCGGCAGGATGCTCTCTGCCGGCGAAGGTGCCGCTTCTCCGGCAAGGAAGCCTCAGCCGCTTCTCCTGCACACGGAGAGCGTGCTAGCTGCTGAAGCGCGAAGAAAGAAGCTGCAGAACACTGGCACTGAGCGTGCAGCTTTCCAGCGGAGAGAAAAAGCTACTTGAACACTCTGCAAGCCTTTCCACTCCCAAAAACATGCACATGGAAGGAGCTGCTGCAAAAGCGATGCTGTGCTCGCTGCTGCTCCTCCTGAAGCTCTGGCTGCTAAATCTGAGGCTTTCCTTCCAATTTCAAGCTGCAAAGCACTTGCTGAATTGCAGGGAAAGTCCGGGAGGCATTTGCTGTGCTGGCACACTTTCTCCTTCCTAGACAGAGTGGAAAAGCTTTTCCCTGCCGTGTAGGCGACAAGAGACGCATTGGACGGGCATCCGGAGCTGTCCGAAGGTAAGCGCCTGTTCCCGGCCTCTGTCGGCACAAGCCCCCGCTCCGGAGCGCACCGCGGCCGGCAGGATGCTCTCTGCCGGCGAAGGTGCCGCTTCTCCGGCAAGGAAGCCTCAGCCGCTTCTCCTGCACACGGAGAGCGTGCTAGCAGGTGAAACGTGAAGAAAGAAGCTGCAGAACACTGGCACTGAGCGTGCAGCTTTCCAGCGGAGAGAAAAAGCTACTTGAACACTCTGCAAGCCTTTCCACTCCCAAAAACATGCACATGGAAGGAGCTGCTGCAAAAGCGATGCTGTGCTCGCTGCTGCTCCTCTTGAAGCTCTGGCTGCTAAATCTGAGGCTTTCCTTCCAATTTCAAGCTGCAAAGCACTTGCTGAATTGCAGGGAAAGTCCGGGAGGCATTTGCTGTGCTGGCACACTTTCTCCTTCCTAGACAGAGTGGAAAAGCTTTTCCCTGCCGTGTAGGCGACAAGAGACGCATTGGACGGGCATCCGGAGCTGTCCGAAGGTAAGCGCCTGTTCCCGGCCTCTTTCGGCACAAGCCCCCGCTCCGGAGCGCACCGCGGCCGGCAGGATGCTCTCTGCCGGCGAAGGTGCCGCTTCTCCGGCAAGGAAGTTTCAGCCGCTTCTCCTGCACACGGAGAGCGTGGTAGCTGCTGAAACGCGAAGAAAGAAGCTGCAGAGCACTGGCACTGAGCGTGCAGCTTTCCAGCGGAGAGAAAAAGCTACTTGAACACTCTGCAAGCCTTTCCACTCCCAAAAACATGCACATGGAAGGAGCTGCTGCAAAAGCGATGCTGTGCTCGCTGCTGCTCCTCCTGAAGCTCTGGCTGCTAAATCTGAGGCTTTCCTTCCAATTTCAAGCTGCAAAGCACTTGCTGAATTGCAGGGAAAGTCCGGGAGGCATTTGCTGTGCTGGCACACTTTCTCCTTCCTAGACAGAGTGGAAAAGCTTTTCCCTGCCGTGTAGGCGACAAGAGACGCATTAGACGGGCATCCGGAGCTGTCCGAAGGTAAGCGCCTGTTCCCGGCCTCTTTCGGCACAAGCCCCCGCTCCGGAGCGCACCGCGGCCGGCAGGATGCTCTCTGCCGGCGAAGGTGCCGCTTCTCCGGCAAGGAAGCCTCAGCCGCTTCTCCAGCACACGGCGAGCGTGCTAGCAGGTGAAACGCGAAGAAAGAAGCTGCAGAGCACTGGCACTGAGCGTGCAGCTTTCCAGCGGAGAGAAAAAGCTACTTTAACACTCTACAAGCCTTTCCACTCTCAAAAACCAGCACATAGAAGGAGCTGCTGCAAAAGCGATGCTGTGCTCGCTGCTGCTCCTCCTGAAGCTCTGGCTGCTAAATCTGAGGCTTTCCTTCCAATTTCAAGCTGCAAAGCACTTGCTGAATTGCAGGGAAAGTCCGGGAGGCATTTGCTGTGCTGGCACACTTTCTCCTTCCTAGACAGAGTGGAAAAGCTTTTCCCTGCCGTGTAGGCGACAAGAGACGCATTGGACGGGCATCCGGAGCTGTCCGAAGGTAAGCGCCTGTTGCCGGCCTCTTTCGGCACAAGCCCCCGCTCCGGAGCGCACCGCGGCCGGCAGGATGCTCTCTGCCGGCGAAGGTGCCGCTTCTCCGGCAAGGAAGCCTCAGCCGCTTCTCCTGCACACGGAGAGCGCGCTAGCTGCTGAAGCGCGAAGAAAGAAGCTGCAGAACACTGGCACTGAGCGTGCAGCTTTCCAGCGGAGAGAAAAAGCTACTTGAACACTCTGCAAGCCTTTCCACTCCCAAAAACATGCACATGGAAGGAGCTGCTGCAAAAGCGATGCTGTGCTCGCTGCTGCTCCTCCTGAAGCTCTGGCTGCTAAATCTGAGGCTTTCCTTCCAATTTCAAGCTGCAAAGCACTTGCTGAATTGCAGGGAAAGTCCGGGAGGCATTTGCTGTGCTGGCACACTTTCTCCTTCCTAGACAGAGTGGAAAAGCTTTTCCCTGCCGTGTAGGCGACAAGAGACGCATTAGACGGGCATCCGGAGCTGTCCGAAGGTAAGCGCCTGTTCCCGGCCTCTTTCGGCACAAACCCCCGCTCCGGAGCGCACCGCGGCCGGCAGGATGCTCTCTGCCGGCGAAGGTGCCGCTTCTCCGGCAAGGAAGCCTCAGCCGCTTCTCCTGCACACGGAGAGCGTGCTAGCTGCTGAAACGTGAAGAAAGAAGCTGCAGAACACTGGCACTGAGCGTGCAGCTTTCCAGCGGAGAGAAAAAGCTACTTGAACACTCTGCAAGCCTTTCCACTCCCAAAAACATGCACATGGAAGGAGCTGCTGCAAAAGCGATGCTGTGCTCGCTGCTGCTCCTCCTGAAGCTCTGGCTGCTAAATCTGAGGCTTTCCTTCCAATTTCAAGCTGCAAAGCACTTGCTGAATTGCAGGGAAAGTCCGGGAGGCATTTGCTGTGCTGGCACACTTTCTCCTTCCTAGACAGAGTGGAAAAGCTTTTCCCTGCCGTGTAGGCGACAAGAGACGCATTGGACGGGCATCCGGAGCTGTCCGAAGGTAAGCGCCTGTTCCCGGCCTCTTTCGGCACAAGCCCCCGCTCCGGAGCGCACCGCGGCCGGCAGGATGCTCTCTGCCGGCGAAGGTGCCGCTTCTCCGGCAAGGAAGCCTCAGCCGCTTCTCCTGCACACGGAGAGCGCGCTAGCTGCTGAAACGTGAAGAAAGAAGCTGCAGAACACTGGCACTGAGCGTGCAGCTTTCCAGCGGAGAGAAAAAGCTACTTGAACACTCTGCAAGCCTTTCCACTCCCAAAAACATGCACATGGAAGGAGCTGCTGCAAAAGCGATGCTGTGCTCGCTGCTGCTCCTCCTGAAGCTCTGGCTGCTAAATCTGAGGCTTTCCTTCCAATTTCAAGCTGCAAAGCACTTGCTGAATTGCAGGGAAAGTCCGGGAGGCATTTGCTGTGCTGGCACACTTTCTCCTTCCTAGACAGAGTGGAAAAGCTTTTCCCTGCCGTGTAGGCGACAAGAGACGCATTAGACGGGCATCCGGAGCTGTCCGAAGGTAAGCGCCTGTTCCCGGCCTCTTTCGGCACAAGCCCCCGCTCCGGAGCACACCGCGGCCGGCAGGATGCTCTCTGCCGGCGAAGGTGCCGCTTCTCCGGCAAGGAAGCCTCAGCCGCTTCTCCAGCACACGGCGAGCGTGCTAGCAGGTGAAAGGCGAAGAAAGAAGCTGCAGAACACTGGCACTGAGCGTGCAGCTTTCCAGCGGAGAGAAAAAGCTACTTGAACACTCTGCAAGCCTTTCCACTCCCAAAAACATGCACATGGAAGGAGCTGCTGCAAAAGCGATGCTGTGCTCGCTGCTGCTCCTCCTGAAGCTCTGGCTGCTAAATCTGAGGCTTTCCTTCCAATTTCAAGCTGCAAAGCACTTGCTGAATTGCAGGGAAAGTCCGGGAGGCATTTGCTGTGCTGGCACACTTTCTCCTTCCTAGACAGAGTGGAAAAGCTTTTCCCTGCCGTGTAGGCGACAAGAGACGCATTGGACGGGCATCCGGAGCTGTCCGAAGGTAAGCGCCTGTTGCCGGCCTCTTTCGGCACAAGCCCCCGCTCCGGAGCGCACCGCGGCCGGCAGGATGCTCTCTGCCGGCGAAGGTGCCGCTTCTCCGGCAAGGAAGCCTCAGCCGCTTCTCCTGCACACGGAGAGCGTGCTAGCTGCTGAAGCGCGAAGAAAGAAGCTGCAGAACACTGGCACTGAGCGTGCAGCTTTCCAGCGGAGAGAAAAAGCTACTTGAACACTCTGCAAGCCTTTCCACTCCCAAAAACATGCACATGGAAGGAGCTGCTGCAAAAGCGATGCTGTGCTCGCTGCTGCTCCTCCTGAAGCTCTGGCTGCTAAATCTGAGGCTTTCCTTCCAATTTCAAGCTGCAAAGCACTTGCTGAATTGCAGGGAAAGTCCGGGAGGCATTTGCTGTGCTGGCACACTTTCTCCTTCCTAGACAGAGTGGAAAAGCTTTTCCCTGCCGTGTAGGCGACAAGAGACGCATTGGACGGGCATCCGGAGCTGTCCGAAGGTAAGCGCCTGTTCCCGGCCTCTGTCGGCACAAGCCCCCGCTCCGGAGCGCACCGCGGCCGGCAGGATGCTCTCTGCCGGCGAAGGTGCCGCTTCTCCGGCAAGGAAGCCTCAGCCGCTTCTCCTGCACACGGAGAGCGTGCTAGCTGCTGAAGCGCGAAGAAAGAAGCTGCAGAACACTGGCACTGAGCGTGCAGCTTTCCAGCGGAGAGAAAAAGCTACTTGAACACTCTGCAAGCCTTTCAACTCCCAAAAACATGCACATGGAAGGAGCTGCTGCAAAAGCGATGCTGTGCTCGCTGCTGCTCCTCCTGAAGCTCTGGCTGCTAAATCTGAGGCTTTCCTTCCAATTTCAAGCTGCAAAGCACTTGCTGAATTGCAGGGAAAGTCCGGGAGGCATTTGCTGTGCTGGCACACTTTCTCCTTCCTAGACAGAGTGGAAAAGCTTTTCCCTGCCGTGTAGGCGACAAGAGACGCATTAGACGGGCATCCGGAGCTGTCCGAAGGTAAGCGCCTGTTGCCGGCCTCTTTCGGCACAAGCCCCCGCTCCGGAGCGCACCGCGGCCGGCAGGATGCTCTCTGCCGGCGAAGGTGCCGCTTCTCCGGCAAGGAAGCCTCAGCCGCTTCTCCTGCACACGGAGAGCGTGGTAGCTGCTGAAACGCGAAGAAAGAAGCTGCAGAGCACTGGCACTGAGCGTGCAGCTTTCCAGCGGAGAGAAAAAGCTACTTTAACACTCTGCAAGCCTTTCAACTCCCAAAAACCAGCACATAGAAGGAGCTGCTGCAAAAGCGATGCTGTGCTCGCTGCTGCCTCTTCCTGAAGCTCTGGCTGCTAAATCTGAGGCTTTCCTTCCAATTTCAAGCTGCAAAGCACTTGCTGAATTGCAGGGAAAGTCCGGGAGGCATTTGCTGTGCTGGCACACTTTCTCCTTCCTAGACAGAGTGGAAAAGCTTTTCCCTGCCGTGTAGGCGACAAGAGACGCATTGGACGGGCATCCGGAGCTGTCCGAAGGTAAGCGCCTGTTGCCGGCCTCTTTCGGCACAAGCCCCCGCTCCGGAGCGCACCGCGGCCGGCAGGATGCTCTCTGCCGGCGAAGGTGCCGCTTCTCCGGCAAGGAAGCCTCAGCCGCTTCTCCTGCACACGGAGAGCGTGCTAGCTGCTGAAGCGCGAAGAAAGAAGCTGCAGAACACTGGCACTGAGCGTGCAGCTTTCCAGCGGAGAGAAAAAGCTACTTGAACACTCTGCAAGCCTTTCCACTCCCAAAAACATGCACATGGAAGGAGCTGCTGCAAAAGCGATGCTGTGCTCGCTGCTGCTCCTCCTGAAGCTCTGGCTGCTAAATCTGAGGCTTTCCTTCCAATTTCAAGCTGCAAAGCACTTGCTGAATTGCAGGGAAAGTCCGGGAGGCATTTGCTGTGCTGGCACACTTTCTCCTTCCTAGACAGAGTGGAAAAGCTTTTCCCTGCCGTGTAGGCGACAAGAGACGCATTGGACGGGCATCCGGAGCTGTCCGAAGGTAAGCGCCTGTTCCCGGCCTCTGTCGGCACAAGCCCCCGCTCCGGAGCGCACCGCGGCCGGCAGGATGCTCTCTGCCGGCGAAGGTGCCGCTTCTCCGGCAAGGAAGCCTCAGCCGCTTCTCCTGCACACGGAGAGCGTGCTAGCAGGTGAAACGTGAAGAAAGAAGCTGCAGAACACTGGCACTGAGCGTGCAGCTTTCCAGCGGAGAGAAAAAGCTACTTGAACACTCTGCAAGCCTTTCCACTCCCAAAAACATGCACATGGAAGGAGCTGCTGCAAAAGCGATGCTGTGCTCGCTGCTGCTCCTCTTGAAGCTCTGGCTGCTAAATCTGAGGCTTTCCTTCCAATTTCAAGCTGCAAAGCACATGCTGAATTGCAGGGAAAGTCCGGGAGGCATTTGCTGTGCTGGCACACTTTCTCCTTCCTAGACAGAGTGGAAAAGCTTTTCCCTGCCGTGTAGGCGACAAGAGACGCATTGGACGGGCATCCGGAGCTGTCCGAAGGTAAGCGCCTGTTCCCGGCCTCTTTCGGCACAAGCCCCCGCTCCGGAGCGCACCGCGGCCGGCAGGATGCTCTCTGCCGGCGAAGGTGCCGCTTCTCCGGCAAGGAAGTTTCAGCCGCTTCTCCTGCACACGGAGAGCGTGGTAGCTGCTGAAACGCGAAGAAAGAAGCTGCAGAGCACTGGCACTGAGCGTGCAGCTTTCCAGCGGAGAGAAAAAGCTACTTGAACACTCTGCAAGCCTTTCCACTCCCAAAAACATGCACATGGAAGGAGCTGCTGCAAAAGCGATGCTGTGCTCGCTGCTGCTCCTCCTGAAGCTCTGGCTGCTAAATCTGAGGCTTTCCTTCCAATTTCAAGCTGCAAAGCACTTGCTGAATTGCAGGGAAAGTCCGGGAGGCATTTGCTGTGCTGGCACACTTTCTCCTTCCTAGACAGAGTGGAAAAGCTTTTCCCTGCCGTGTAGGCGACAAGAGACGCATTGGACGGGCATCCGGAGCTGTCCGAAGGTAAGCGCCTGTTCCCGGCCTCTTTCGGCACAAGCCCCCGCTCCGGAGCGCACCGCGGCCGGCAGGATGCTCTCTGCCGGCGAAGGTGCCGCTTCTCCGGCAAGGAAGCCTCAGCCGCTTCTCCTGCACACGGAGAGCGCGCTAGCTGCTGAAACGTGAAGAAAGAAGCTGCAGAACACTGGCACTGAGCGTGCAGCTTTCCAGCGGAGAGAAAAAGCTACTTGAACACTCTGCAAGCCTTTCCACTCCCAAAAACATGCACATGGAAGGAGCTGCTGCAAAAGCGATGCTGTGCTCGCTGCTGCTCCTCCTGAAGCTCTGGCTGCTAAATCTGAGGCTTTCCTTCCAATTTCAAGCTGCAAAGCACTTGCTGAATTGCAGGGAAAGTCCGGGAGGCATTTGCTGTGCTGGCACACTTTCTCCTTCCTAGACAGAGTGGAAAAGCTTTTCCCTGCCGTGTAGGCGACAAGAGACGCATTGGACGGGCATCCGGAGCTGTCCGAAGGTAAGCGCCTGTTGCCGGCCTCTTTCGGCACAAGCCCCCGCTCCGGAGCGCACCGCGGCCGGCAGGATGCTCTCTGCCGGCGAAGGTGCCGCTTCTCCGGCAAGGAAGCCTCGCCCGCTTCTCCTGCACACGGAGAGCGCGCTAGCTGCTGAAACGTGAAGAAAGAAGCTGCAGAACACTGGCACTGAGCGTGCAGCTTTCCAGCGGAGAGAAAAAGCTACTTGAACACTCTGCAAGCCTTTCCACTCCCAAAAACATGCACATGGAAGGAGCTGCTGCAAAAGCGATGCTGTGCTCGCTGCTGCTCCTCCTGAAGCTCTGGCTGCTAAATCTGAGGCTTTCCTTCCAATTTCAAGCTGCAAAGCACTTGCTGAATTGCAGGGAAAGTCCGGGAGGCATTTGCTGTGCTGGCACACTTTCTCCTTCCTAGACAGAGTGGAAAAGCTTTTCCCTGCCGTGTAGGCGACAAGAGACGCATTGGACGGGCATCCGGAGCTGTCCGAAGGTAAGCGCCTGTTGCCGGCCTCTTTCGGCACAAGCCCCCGCTCCGGAGCGCACCGCGGCCGGCAGGATGCTCTCTGCCGGCGAAGGTGCCGCTTCTCCGGCAAGGAAGCCTCGCCCGCTTCTCCAGCACACGGAGAGCGTGCTAGCAGGTGAAACGTGAAGAAAGAAGCTGCAGAACACTGGCACTGAGCGTGCAGCTTTCCAGCGGAGAGAAAAAGCTACTTGAACACTCTGCAAGCCTTTCCACTCCCAAAAACATGCACATGGAAGGAGCTGCTGCAAAAGCGATGCTGTGCTCGCTGCTGCTCCTCCTGAAGCTCTGGCTGCTAAATCTGAGGCTTTCCTTCCAATTTCAAGCTGCAAAGCACTTGCTGAATTGCAGGGAAAGTCCGGGAGGCATTTGCTGTGCTGGCACACTTTCTCCTTCCTAGACAGAGTGGAAAAGCTTTTCCCTGCCGTGTAGGCGACAAGAGACGCATTGGACGGGCATCCGGAGCTGTCCGAAGGTAAGCGCCTGTTGCCGGCCTCTTTCGGCACAAGCCCCCGCTCCGGAGCGCACCGCGGCCGGCAGGATGCTCTCTGCCGGCGAAGGTGCCGCTTCTCCGGCAAGGAAGCCTCGCCCGCTTCTCCAGCACACGGAGAGCGTGCTAGCAGGTGAAACGTGAAGAAAGAAGCTGCAGAACACTGGCACTGAGCGTGCAGCTTTCCAGCGGAGAGAAAAAGCTACTTGAACACTCTGCAAGCCTTTCCACTCCCAAAAACATGCACATGGAAGGAGCTGCTGCAAAAGCGATGCTGTGCTCGCTGCTGCTCCTCCTGAAGCTCTGGCTGCTAAATCTGAGGCTTTCCTTCCAATTTCAAGCTGCAAAGCACTTGCTGAATTGCAGGGAAAGTCCGGGAGGCATTTGCTGTGCTGGCACACTTTCTCCTTCCTAGACAGAGTGGAAAAGCTTTTCCCTGCCGTGTAGGCGACAAGAGACGCATTGGACGGGCATCCGGAGCTGTCCGAAGGTAAGCGCCTGTTGCCGGCCTCTTTCGGCACAAGCCCCCGCTCCGGAGCGCACCGCGGCCGGCAGGATGCTCTCTGCCGGCGAAGGTGCCGCTTCTCCGGCAAGGAAGCCTCAGCCGCTTCTCCTGCACACGGAGAGCGCGCTAGCTGCTGAAGCGCGAAGAAAGAAGCTGCAGAACACTGGCACTGAGCGTGCAGCTTTCCAGCGGAGAGAAAAAGCTACTTGAACACTCTGCAAGCCTTTCCACTCCCAAAAACATGCACATGGAAGGAGCTGCTGCAAAAGCGATGCTGTGCTCGCTGCTGCTCCTCCTGAAGCTCTGGCTGCTAAATCTGAGGCTTTCCTTCCAATTTCAAGCTGCAAAGCACTTGCTGAATTGCAGGGAAAGTCCGGGAGGCATTTGCTGTGCTGGCACACTTTCTCCTTCCTAGACAGAGTGGAAAAGCTTTTCCCTGCCGTGTAGGCGACAAGAGACGCATTAGACGGGCATCCGGAGCTGTCCGAAGGTAAGCGCCTGTTCCCGGCCTCTTTCGGCACAAACCCCCGCTCCGGAGCGCACCGCGGCCGGCAGGATGCTCTCTGCCGGCGAAGGTGCCGCTTCTCCGGCAAGGAAGCCTCAGCCGCTTCTCCTGCACACGGAGAGCGTGCTAGCTGCTGAAACGTGAAGAAAGAAGCTGCAGAACACTGGCACTGAGCGTGCAGCTTTCCAGCGGAGAGAAAAAGCTACTTGAACACTCTGCAAGCCTTTCCACTCCCAAAAACATGCACATGGAAGGAGCTGCTGCAAAAGCGATGCTGTGCTCGCTGCTGCTCCTCCTGAAGCTCTGGCTGCTAAATCTGAGGCTTTCCTTCCAATTTCAAGCTGCAAAGCACTTGCTGAATTGCAGGGAAAGTCCGGGAGGCATTTGCTGTGCTGGCACACTTTCTCCTTCCTAGACAGAGTGGAAAAGCTTTTCCCTGCCGTGTAGGCGACAAGAGACGCATTAGACGGGGATCCGGAGCTGTCCGAAGGTAAGCGCCTGTTCCCGGCCTCTGTCGGCACAAGCCCCCGCTCCGGAGCGCACCGCGGCCGGCAGGATGCTCTCTGCCGGCGAAGGTGCCGCTTCTCCGGCAAGGAAGCCTCAGCCGCTTCTCCTGCACACGGAGAGCGCGCTAGCTGCTGAAACGTGAAGAAAGAAGCTGCAGAACACTGGCACTGAGCGTGCAGCTTTCCAGCGGAGAGAAAAAGCTACTTGAACACTCTGCAAGCCTTTCCACTCCCAAAAACATGCACATGGAAGGAGCTGCTGCAAAAGCGATGCTGTGCTCGCTGCTGCTCCTCCTGAAGCTCTGGCTGCTAAATCTGAGGCTTTCCTTCCAATTTCAAGCTGCAAAGCACTTGCTGAATTGCAGGGAAAGTCCGGGAGGCATTTGCTGTGCTGGCACACTTTCTCCTTCCTAGACAGAGTGGAAAAGCTTTTCCCTGCCGTGTAGGCGACAAGAGACGCATTGGACGGGCATCCGGAGCTGTCCGAAGGTAAGCGCCTGTTGCCGGCCTCTTTCGGCACAAGCCCCCGCTCCGGAGCGCACTGCGGCCGGCAGGATGCTCTCTGCCGGCGAAGGTGCCGCTTCTCCGGCAAGGAAGCCTCGCCCGCTTCTCCTGCACACGGAGAGCGCGCTAGCTGCTGAAACGTGAAGAAAGAAGCTGCAGAACACTGGCACTGAGCGTGCAGCTTTCCAGCGGAGAGAAAAAGCTACTTGAACACTCTGCAAGCCTTTCCACTCCCAAAAACAGGCACATGGAAGGAGCTGCTGCAAAAGCGATGCTGTGCTCGCTGCTGCTCCTCCTGAAGCTCTGGCTGCTAAATCTGAGGCTTTCCTTCCAATTTCAAGCTGCAAAGCACTTGCTGAATTGCAGGGAAAGTCCGGGAGGCATTTGCTGTGCTGGCACACTTTCTCCTTCCTAGACAGAGTGGAAAAGCTTTTCCCTGCCGTGTAGGCGACAAGAGACGCATTGGACGGGCATCCGGAGCTGTCCGAAGGTAAGCGCCTGTTGCCGGCCTCTTTCGGCACAAGCCCCCGCTCCGGAGCGCACCGCGGCCGGCAGGATGCTCTCTGCCGGCGAAGGTGCCGCTTCTCCGGCAAGGAAGCCTCGCCCGCTTCTCCAGCACACGGAGAGCGTGCTAGCAGGTGAAACGTGAAGAAAGAAGCTGCAGAACACTGGCACTGAGCGTGCAGCTTTCCAGCGGAGAGAAAAAGCTACTTGAACACTCTGCAAGCCTTTCCACTCCCAAAAACATGCACATGGAAGGAGCTGCTGCAAAAGCGATGCTGTGCTCGCTGCTGCTCCTCCTGAAGCTCTGGCTGCTAAATCTGAGGCTTTCCTTCCAATTTCAAGCTGCAAAGCACTTGCTGAATTGCAGGGAAAGTCCGGGAGGCATTTGCTGTGCTGGCACACTTTCTCCTTCCTAGACAGAGTGGAAAAGCTTTTCCCTGCCGTGTAGGCGACAAGAGACGCATTGGACGGGCATCCGGAGCTGTCCGAAGGTAAGCGCCTGTTGCCGGCCTCTTTCGGCACAAGCCCCCGCTCCGGAGCGCACCGCGGCCGGCAGGATGCTCTCTGCCGGCGAAGGTGCCGCTTCTCCGGCAAGGAAGCCTCGCCCGCTTCTCCAGCACACGGAGAGCGTGCTAGCAGGTGAAACGTGAAGAAAGAAGCTGCAGAACACTGGCACTGAGCGTGCAGCTTTCCAGCGGAGAGAAAAAGCTACTTGAACACTCTGCAAGCCTTTCCACTCCCAAAAACATGCACATGGAAGGAGCTGCTGCAAAAGCGATGCTGTGCTCGCTGCTGCTCCTCCTGAAGCTCTGGCTGCTAAATCTGAGGCTTTCCTTCCAATTTCAAGCTGCAAAGCACTTGCTGAATTGCAGGGAAAGTCCGGGAGGCATTTGCTGTGCTGGCACACTTTCTCCTTCCTAGACAGAGTGGAAAAGCTTTTCCCTGCCGTGTAGGCGACAAGAGACGCATTGGACGGGCATCCGGAGCTGTCCGAAGGTAAGCGCCTGTTGCCGGCCTCTTTCGGCACAAGCCCCCGCTCCGGAGCGCACCGCGGCCGGCAGGATGCTCTCTGCCGGCGAAGGTGCCGCTTCTCCGGCAAGGAAGCCTCAGCCGCTTCTCCAGCACACGGCGAGCGTGCTAGCTGCTGAAGCGCGAAGAAAGAAGCTGCAGAACACTGGCACTGAGCGTGCAGCTTTCCAGCGGAGAGAAAAAGCTACTTGAACACTCTGCAAGCCTTTCAACTCCCAAAAACATGCACATGGAAGGAGCTGCTGCAAAAGCGATGCTGTGCTCGCTGCTGCTTCTCCTGAAGCTCTGGCTGCTAAATCTGAGGCTTTCCTTCCAATTTCAAGCTGCAAAGCACTTGCTGAATTGCAGGGAAAGTCCGGGAGGCATTTGCTGTGCTGGCACACTTTCTCCTTCCTAGACAGAGTGGAAAAGCTTTTC
The DNA here is from genome assembly GCF_963513975.1 of Fringilla coelebs. NCBI lineage: Eukaryota > Metazoa > Chordata > Aves > Passeriformes > Fringillidae > Fringilla > Fringilla coelebs. The sequence continues at coordinate 38,935 of NW_028167420.1, read as the reverse complement.
CCTGCCGTGTAGGCGACAAGAGACGCATTAGACGGGCATCCGGAGCTGTCCGAAGGTAAGCGCCTGTTCCCGGCCTCTTTCGGCACAAGCCCCCGCTCCGGAGCACACCGCGGCCGGCAGGATGCTCTCTGCCGGCGAAGGTGCCGCTTCTCCGGCAAGGAAGCCTCAGCCGCTTCTCCTGCACACGGAGAGCGTGCTAGCTGCTGAAACGTGAAGAAAGAAGCTGCAGAGCACTGGCACTGAGCGTGCAGCTTTCCAGCGGAGAGAAAAAGCTACTTTAACACTCTGCAAGCCTTTCAACTCCCAAAAACATGCACATGGAAGGAGCTGCTGCAAAAGCGATGCTGTGCTCGCTGCTGCTCCTCCTGAAGCTCTGGCTGCTAAATCTGAGGCTTTCCTTCCAATTTCAAGCTGCAAAGCACTTGCTGAATTGCAGGGAAAGTCCGGGAGGCATTTGCTGTGCTGGCACACTTTCTCCTTCCTAGACAGAGTGGAAAAGCTTTTCCCTGCCGTGTAGGCGACAAGAGACGCATTAGACGGGGATCCGGAGCTGTCCGAAGGTAAGCGCCTGTTCCCGGCCTCTGTCGGCACAAGCCCCCGCTCCGGAGCGCACCGCGGCCGGCAGGATGCTCTCTGCCGGCGAAGGTGCCGCTTCTCCGGCAAGGAAGCCTCAGCCGCTTCTCCTGCACACGGAGAGCGTGCTAGCTGCTGAAACGTGAAGAAAGAAGTTGCAGAGCACTGGCACTGAGCGTGCAGCTTTCCAGCGGAGAGAAAAAGCTACTTTAACACTCTGCAAGCCTTTCAACTCCCAAAAACATGCACATGGAAGGAGCTGCTGCAAAAGCGATGCTGTGCTCGCTGCTGCTCCTCCTGAAGCTCTGGCTGCTAAATCTGAGGCTTTCCTTCCAATTTCAAGCTGCAAAGCACTTGCTGAATTGCAGGGAAAGTCCGGGAGGCATTTGCTGTGCTGGCACACTTTCTCCTTCCTAGACAGAGTGGAAAAGCTTTTCCCTGCCGTGTAGGCGACAAGAGACGCATTGGACGGGCATCCGGAGCTGTCCGAAGGTAAGCGCCTGTTGCCGGCCTCTTTCGGCACAAGCCCCCGCTCCGGAGCGCACCGCGGCCGGCAGGATGCTCTCTGCCGGCGAAGGTGCCGCTTCTCCGGCAAGGAAGCCTCAGCCGCTTCTCCTGCACACGGAGAGCGCGCTAGCTGCTGAAACGTGAAGAAAGAAGCTGCAGAACACTGGCACTGAGCGTGCAGCTTTCCAGCGGAGAGAAAAAGCTACTTGAACACTCTGCAAGCCTTTCCACTCCCAAAAACATGCACATGGAAGGAGCTGCTGCAAAAGCGATGCTGTGCTCGCTGCTGCTCCTCCTGAAGCTCTGGCTGCTAAATCTGAGGCTTTCCTTCCAATTTCAAGCTGCAAAGCACTTGCTGAATTGCAGGGAAAGTCCGGGAGGCATTTGCTGTGCTGGCACACTTTCTCCTTCCTAGACAGAGTGGAAAAGCTTTTCCCTGCCGTGTAGGCGACAAGAGACGCATTAGACGGGCATCCGGAGCTGTCCGAAGGTAAGCGCCTGTTGCCGGCCTCTTTCGGCACAAGCCCCCGCTCCGGAGCGCACCGCGGCCGGCAGGATGCTCTCTGCCGGCGAAGGTGCCGCTTCTCCGGCAAGGAAGCCTCGCCCGCTTCTCCAGCACACGGAGAGCGTGCTAGCAGGTGAAACGTGAAGAAAGAAGCTGCAGAACACTGGCACTGAGCGTGCAGCTTTCCAGCGGAGAGAAAAAGCTACTTGAACACTCTGCAAGCCTTTCCACTCCCAAAAACATGCACATGGAAGGAGCTGCTGCAAAAGCGATGCTGTGCTCGCTGCTGCTCCTCCTGAAGCTCTGGCTGCTAAATCTGAGGCTTTCCTTCCAATTTCAAGCTGCAAAGCACTTGCTGAATTGCAGGGAAAGTCCGGGAGGCATTTGCTGTGCTGGCACACTTTCTCCTTCCTAGACAGAGTGGAAAAGCTTTTCCCTGCCGTGTAGGCGACAAGAGACGCATTGGACGGGCATCCGGAGCTGTCCGAAGGTAAGCGCCTGTTGCCGGCCTCTTTCGGCACAAGCCCCCGCTCCGGAGCGCACCGCGGCCGGCAGGATGCTCTCTGCCGGCGAAGGTGCCGCTTCTCCGGCAAGGAAGCCTCAGCCGCTTCTCCTGCACACGGAGAGCGTGCTAGCTACTGAAGCGCGAAGAAAGAAGCTGCAGAACACTGGCACTGAGCGTGCAGCTTTCCAGCGGAGAGAAAAAGCTACTTGAACACTCTGCAAGCCTTTCAACTCCCAAAAACATGCACATGGAAGGAGCTGCTGCAAAAGCGATGCTGTGCTCGCTGCTGCTTCTCCTGAAGCTCTGGCTGCTAAATCTGAGGCTTTCCTTCCAATTTCAAGCTGCAAAGCACTTGCTGAATTGCAGGGAAAGTCCGGGAGGCATTTGCTGTGCTGGCACACTTTCTCCTTCCTAGACAGAGTGGAAAAGCTTTTCCCTGCCGTGTAGGCGACAAGAGACGCATTGGACGGGCATCCGGAGCTGTCCGAAGGTAAGCGCCTGTTGCCGGCCTCTTTCGGCACAAGCCCCCGCTCCGGAGCGCACCGCGGCCGGCAGGATGCTCTCTGCCGGCGAAGGTGCCGCTTCTCCGGCAAGGAAGCCTCGCCCGCTTCTCCGGCACACGGACAGCGCGCTAGCTGCTGAAACGTGAAGAAAGAAGCTGCAGAACACTGGCACTGAGCGTGCAGCTTTCCAGCGGAGAGAAAAAGCTACTTGAACACTCTGCAAGCCTTTCCACTCCCAAAAACATGCACATGGAAGGAGCTGCTGCAAAAGCGATGCTGTGCTCGCTGCTGCTCCTCCTGAAGCTCTGGCTGCTAAATCTGAGGCTTTCCTTCCAATTTCAAGCTGCAAAGCACTTGCTGAATTGCAGGGAAAGTCCGGGAGGCATTTGCTGTGCTGGCACACTTTCTCCTTCCTAGACAGAGTGGAAAAGCTTTTCCCTGCCGTGTAGGCGACAAGAGACGCATTGGACGGGCATCCGGAGCTGTCCGAAGGTAAGCGCCTGTTGCCGGCCTCTTTCGGCACAAGCCCCCGCTCCGGAGCGCACCGCGGCCGGCAGGATGCTCTCTGCCGGCGAAGGTGCCGCTTCTCCGGCAAGGAAGCCTCAGCCGCTTCTCCTGCACACGGAGAGCGCGCTAGCTGCTGAAACGTGAAGAAAGAAGCTGCAGAACACTGGCACTGAGCGTGCAGCTTTCCAGCGGAGAGAAAAAGCTACTTGAACACTCTGCAAGCCTTTCCACTCCCAAAAACATGCACATGGAAGGAGCTGCTGCAAAAGCGATGCTGTGCTCGCTGCTGCTCCTCCTGAAGCTCTGGCTGCTAAATCTGAGGCTTTCCTTCCAATTTCAAGCTGCAAAGCACTTGCTGAATTGCAGGGAAAGTCCGGGAGGCATTTGCTGTGCTGGCACACTTTCTCCTTCCTAGACAGAGTGGAAAAGCTTTTCCCTGCCGTGTAGGCGACAAGAGACGCATTAGACGGGCATCCGGAGCTGTCCGAAGGTAAGCGCCTGTTGCCGGCCTCTTTCGGCACAAGCCCCCGCTCCGGAGCGCACCGCGGCCGGCAGGATGCTCTCTGCCGGCGAAGGTGCCGCTTCTCCGGCAAGGAAGCCTCAGCCGCTTCTCCTGCACACGGAGAGCGCGCTAGCTGCTGAAACGTGAAGAAAGAAGCTGCAGAACACTGGCACTGAGCGTGCAGCTTTCCAGCGGAGAGAAAAAGCTACTTGAACACTCTGCAAGCCTTTCCACTCCCAAAAACATGCACATGGAAGGAGCTGCTGCAAAAGCGATGCTGTGCTCGCTGCTGCTCCTCCTGAAGCTCTGGCTGCTAAATCTGAGGCTTTCCTTCCAATTTCAAGCTGCAAAGCACTTGCTGAATTGCAGGGAAAGTCCGGGAGGCATTTGCTGTGCTGGCACACTTTCTCCTTCCTAGACAGAGTGGAAAAGCTTTTCCCTGCCGTGTAGGCGACAAGAGACGCATTGGACGGGCATCCGGAGCTGTCCGAAGGTAAGCGCCTGTTGCCGGCCTCTTTCGGCACAAGCCCCCGCTCCGGAGCGCACCGCGGCCGGCAGGATGCTCTCTGCCGGCGAAGGTGCCGCTTCTCCGGCAAGGAAGCCTCGCCCGCTTCTCCAGCACACGGAGAGCGTGCTAGCAGGTGAAACGTGAAGAAAGAAGCTGCAGAACACTGGCACTGAGCGTGCAGCTTTCCAGCGGAGAGAAAAAGCTACTTGAACACTCTGCAAGCCTTTCCACTCCCAAAAACATGCACATGGAAGGAGCTGCTGCAAAAGCGATGCTGTGCTCGCTGCTGCTCCTCCTGAAGCTCTGGCTGCTAAATCTGAGGCTTTCCTTCCAATTTCAAGCTGCAAAGCACTTGCTGAATTGCAGGGAAAGTCCGGGAGGCATTTGCTGTGCTGGCACACTTTCTCCTTCCTAGACAGAGTGGAAAAGCTTTTCCCTGCCGTGTAGGCGACAAGAGACGCATTGGACGGGCATCCGGAGCTGTCCGAAGGTAAGCGCCTGTTCCCGGCCTCTTTCGGCACAAGCCCCCGCTCCGGAGCGCACCGCGGCCGGCAGGATGCTCTCTGCCGGCGAAGGTGCCGCTTCTCCGGCAAGGAAGCCTCAGCCGCTTCTCCTGCACACGGAGAGCGTGCTAGCTGCTGAAGCGCGAAGAAAGAAGCTGCAGAACACTGGCACTGAGCGTGCAGCTTTCCAGCGGAGAGAAAAAGCTACTTGAACACTCTGCAAGCCTTTCCACTCCCAAAAACATGCACATGGAAGGAGCTGCTGCAAAAGCGATGCTGTGCTCGCTGCTGCTCCTCCTGAAGCTCTGGCTGCTAAATCTGAGGCTTTCCTTCCAATTTCAAGCTGCAAAGCACTTGCTGAATTGCAGGGAAAGTCCGGGAGGCATTTGCTGTGCTGGCACACTTTCTCCTTCCTAGACAGAGTGGAAAAGCTTTTCCCTGCCGTGTAGGCGACAAGAGACGCATTGGACGGGCATCCGGAGCTGTCCGAAGGTAAGCGCCTGTTGCCGGCCTCTTTCGGCACAAGCCCCCGCTCCGGAGCGCACCGCGGCCGGCAGGATGCTCTCTGCCGGCGAAGGTGCCGCTTCTCCGGCAAGGAAGCCTCAGCCGCTTCTCCAGCACACGGCGAGCGTGCTAGCAGGTGAAGCGCGAAGAAAGAAGCTGCAGAACACTGGCACTGAGCGTGCAGCTTTCCAGCGGAGAGAAAAAGCTACTTGAACACTCTGCAAGCCTTTCCACTCCCAAAAACATGCACATGGAAGGAGCTGCTGCAAAAGCGATGCTGTGCTCGCTGCTGCTCCTCCTGAAGCTCTGGCTGCTAAATCTGAGGCTTTCCTTCCAATTTCAAGCTGCAAAGCACTTGCTGAATTGCAGGGAAAGTCCGGGAGGCATTTGCTGTGCTGGCACACTTTCTCCTTCCTAGACAGAGTGGAAAAGCTTTTCCCTGCCGTGTAGGCGACAAGAGACGCATTGGACGGGCATCCGGAGCTGTCCGAAGGTAAGCGCCTGTTGCCGGCCTCTTTCGGCACAAGCCCCCGCTCCGGAGCGCACCGCGGCCGGCAGGATGCTCTCTGCCGGCGAAGGTGCCGCTTCTCCGGCAAGGAAGCCTCGCCCGCTTCTCCAGCACACGGAGAGTGTGCTAGCAGGTGAAACGTGAAGAAAGAAGCTGCAGAACACTGGCACTGAGCGTGCAGCTTTCCAGCGGAGAGAAAAAGCTACTTGAACACTCTGCAAGCCTTTCCACTCCCAAAAACATGCACATGGAAGGAGCTGCTGCAAAAGCGATGCTGTGCTCGCTGCTGCTCCTCCTGAAGCTCTGGCTGCTAAATCTGAGGCTTTCCTTCCAATTTCAAGCTGCAAAGCACTTGCTGAATTGCAGGGAAAGTCCGGGAGGCATTTGCTGTGCTGGCACACTTTCTCCTTCCTAGACAGAGTGGAAAAGCTTTTCCCTGCCGTGTAGGCGACAAGAGACGCATTGGACGGGCATCCGGAGCTGTCCGAAGGTAAGCGCCTGTTGCCGGCCTCTTTCGGCACAAGCCCCCGCTCCGGAGCGCACCGCGGCCGGCAGGATGCTCTCTGCCGGCGAAGGTGCCGCTTCTCCGGCAAGGAAGCCTCGCCCGCTTCTCCTGCACACGGAGAGCGCGCTAGCTGCTGAAACGCGAAGAAAGAAGCTGCAGAGCACTGGCACTGAGCGTGCAGCTTTCCAGCGGAGAGAAAAAGCTACTTTAACACTCTACAAGCCTTTCCACTCTCAAAAACCAGCACATAGAAGGAGCTGCTGCAAAAGCGATGCTGTGCTCGCTGCTGCTCCTCCTGAAGCTCTGGCTGCTAAATCTGAGGCTTTCCTTCCAATTTCAAGCTGCAAAGCACTTGCTGAATTGCAGGGAAAGTCCGGGAGGCATTTGCTGTGCTGGCACACTTTCTCCTTCCTAGACAGAGTGGAAAAGCTTTTCCCTGCCGTGTAGGCGACAAGAGACGCATTGGACGGGCATCCGGAGCTGTCCGAAGGTAAGCGCCTGTTCCCGGCCTCTTTCGGCACAAGCCCCCTCTCCGGAGCACACCGCGGCCGGCAGGATGCTCTCTGCCGGCGAAGGTGCCGCTTCTCCGGCAAGGAAGCCTCAGCCGCTTCTCCAGCACACGGCGAGCGTGCTAGCAGGTGAAACGCGAAGAAAGAAGCTGCAGAACACTGGCACTGAGCGTGCAGCTTTCCAGCGGAGAGAAAAAGCTACTTGAACACTCTGCAAGCCTTTCCACTCCCAAAAACATGCACATGGAAGGAGCTGCTGCAAAAGCGATGCTGTGCTCGCTGCTGCTCCTCCTGAAGCTCTGGCTGCTAAATCTGACGCTTTCCTTCCAATTTCAAGCTGCAAAGCACTTGCTGAATTGCAGGGAAAGTCCGGGAGGCATTTGCTGTGCTGGCACACTTTCTCCTTCCTAGACAGAGTGGAAAAGCTTTTCCCTGCCGTGTAGGCGACAAGAGACGCATTGGACGGGCATCCGGAGCTGTCCGAAGGTAAGCGCCTGTTCCCGGCCTCTTTCGGCACAAGCCCCCGCTCCGGAGCGCACCGCGGCCGGCAGGATGCTCTCTGCCGGCGAAGGTGCCGCTTCTCCGGCAAGGAAGCCTCAGCCGCTTCTCCTGCACACGGAGAGCGTGCTAGCTGCTGAAACGTGAAGAAAGAAGCTGCAGAGCACTGGCACTGAGCGTGCAGCTTTCCAGCGGAGAGAAAAAGCTACTTTAACACTCTGCAAGCCTTTCCACTCTCAAAAACCAGCACATAGAAGGAGCTGCTGCAAAAGCGATGCTGTGCTCGCTGCTGCTCCTCCTGAAGCTCTGGCTGCTAAATCTGAGGCTTTCCTTCCAATTTCAAGCTGCAAAGCACTTGCTGAATTGCAGGGAAAGTCCGGGAGGCATTTGCTGTGCTGGCACACTTTCTCCTTCCTAGACAGAGTGGAAAAGCTTTTCCCTGCCGTGTAGGCGACAAGAGACGCATTGGACGGGCATCCGGAGCTGTCTGAAGGTAAGCGCCTGTTGCCGGCCTCTTTCGGCACAAGCCCCCGCTCCGGAGCGCACCGCGGCCGGCAGGATGCTCTCTGCCGGCGAAGGTGCCGCTTCTCCGGCAAGGAAGCCTCAGCCGCTTCTCCTGCACACGGAGAGCGCGCTAGCTGCTGAAACGTGAAGAAAGAAGCTGCAGAACACTGGCACTGAGCGTGCAGCTTTCCAGCGGAGAGAAAAAGCTACTTGAACACTCTGCAAGCCTTTCCACTCCCAAAAACATGCACATGGAAGGAGCTGCTGCAAAAGCGATGCTGTGCTCGCTGCTGCTCCTCCTGAAGCTCTGGCTGCTAAATCTGAGGCTTTCCTTCCAATTTCAAGCTGCAAAGCACTTGCTGAATTGCAGGGAAAGTCCGGGAGGCATTTGCTGTGCTGGCACACTTTCTCCTTCCTAGACAGAGTGGAAAAGCTTTTCCCTGCCGTGTAGGCGACAAGAGACGCATTGGACGGGCATCCGGAGCTGTCCGAAGGTAAGCGCCTGTTGCCGGCCTCTGTCGGCACAAGCCCCCGCTCCGGAGCGCACCGCGGCCGGCAGGATGCTCTCTGCCGGCGAAGGTGCCGCTTCTCCGGCAAGGAAGCCTCGCCCGCTTCTCCAGCACACGGAGAGCGTGCTAGCAGGTGAAACGCGAAGAAAGAAGCTGCAGAACACTGGCACTGAGCGTGCAGCTTTCCAGCGGAGAGAAAAAGCTACTTGAACACTCTGCAAGCCTTTCCACTCCCAAAAACATGCACATGGAAGGAGCTGCTGCAAAAGCGATGCTGTGCTCGCTGCTGCTCCTCCTGAAGCTCTGGCTGCTAAATCTGAGGCTTTCCTTCCAATTTCAAGCTGCAAAGCACTTGCTGAATTGCAGGGAAAGTCCGGGAGGCATTTGCTGTGCTGGCACACTTTCTCCTTCCTAGACAGAGTGGAAAAGCTTTTCCCTGCCGTGTAGGCGACAAGAGACGCATTAGACGGGCATCCGGAGCTGTCCGAAGGTAAGCGCCTGTTGCCGGCCTCTGTCGGCACAAGCCCCCGCTCCGGAGCGCACCGCGGCCGGCAGGATGCTCTCTGCCGGCGAAGGTGCCGCTTCTCCGGCAAGGAAGCCTCAGCCGCTTCTCCTGCACACGGAGAGCGCGCTAGCTGCTGAAACGTGAAGAAAGAAGCTGCAGAACACTGGCACTGAGCGTGCAGCTTTCCAGCGGAGAGAAAAAGCTACTTGAACACTCTGCAAACGTTTCCACTCCCAAAAACATGCACATGGAAGGAGCTGCTGCAAAAGCGATGCTGTGCTCGCTGCTGCTCCTCCTGAAGCTCTGGCTGCTAAATCTGAGGCTTTCCTTCCAATTTCAAGCTGCAAAGCACTTGCTGAATTGCAGGGAAAGTCCGGGAGGCATTTGCTGTGCTGGCACACTTTCTCCTTCCTAGACAGAGTGGAAAAGCTTTTCCCTGCCGTGTAGGCGACAAGAGACGCATTGGACGGGCATCCGGAGCTGTCCGAAGGTAAGCGCCTGTTCCTGGCCTCTGTCGGCACAAGCCCCCGCTCCGGAGCGCACCGCGGCCGGCAGGATGCTCTCTGCCGGCGAAGGTGCCGCTTCTCCGGCAAGGAAGCCTCAGCCGCTTCTCCTGCACACGGAGAGCGCGCTAGCTGCTGAAACGTGAAGAAAGAAGCTGCAGAACACTGGCACTGAGCGTGCAGCTTTCCAGCGGAGAGAATAAGCTACTTTAACACTCTGCAAGCCTTTCCACTCCCAAAAACATGCACATGGAAGGAGCTGCTGCAAAAGCGATGCTGTGCTCGCTGCTGCTCCTCCTGAAGCTCTGGCTGCTAAATCTGAGGCTTTCCTTCCAATTTCAAGCTGCAAAGCACTTGCTGAATTACAGGGAAAGTCCGGGAGGCATTTGCTGTGCTGGCACACTTTCTCCTTCCTAGACAGAGTGGAAAAGCTTTTCCCTGCCGTGTAGGCGACAAGAGACGCATTGGACGGGCATCCGGAGCTGTCCGAAGGTAAGCGCCTGTTGCCGGCCTCTTTCGGCACAAGCCCCCGCTCCGGAGCGCACCGCGGCCGGCAGGATGCTCTCTGCCGGCGAAGGTGCCGCTTCTCCGGCAAGGAAGCCTCGCCCGCTTCTCCAGCACACGGAGAGCGTGCTAGCAGGTGAAACGTGAAGAAAGAAGCTGCAGAACACTGGCACTGAGCGTGCAGCTTTCCAGCGGAGAGAAAAAGCTACTTGAACACTCTGCAAGCCTTTCCACTCCCAAAAACATGCACATGGAAGGAGCTGCTGCAAAAGCGATGCTGTGCTCGCTGCTGCTCCTCCTGAAGCTCTGGCTGCTAAATCTGAGGCTTTCCTTCCAATTTCAAGCTGCAAAGCACTTGCTGAATTGCAGGGAAAGTCCGGGAGGCATTTGCTGTGCTGGCACACTTTCTCCTTCCTAGACAGAGTGGAAAAGCTTTTCCCTGCCGTGTAGGCGACAAGAGACGCATTGGACGGGCATCCGGAGCTGTCCGAAGGTAAGCGCCTGTTGCCGGCCTCTGTCGGCACAAGCCCCCGCTCCGGAGCGCACCGCGGCCGGCAGGATGCTCTCTGCCGGCGAAGGTGCCGCTTCTCCGGCAAGGAAGCCTCAGCCGCTTCTCCTGCACACGGAGAGCGTGCTAGCAGGTGAAACGTGAAGAAAGAAGTTGCAGAACACTGGCACTGAGCGTGCAGCTTTCCAGCGGAGAGAAAAAGCTACTTTAACACTCTGCAAGCCTTTCCACTCCCAAAAACATGCACATGGAAGGAGCTGCTGCAAAAGCGATGCTGTGCTCGCTGCTGCTCCTCCTGAAGCTCTGGCTGCTAAATCTGAGGCTTTCCTTCCAATTTCAAGCTGCAAAGCACTTGCTGAATTGCAGGGAAAGTCCGGGAGGCATTTGCTGTGCTGGCACACTTTCTCCTTCCTAGACAGAGTGGAAAAGCTTTTCCCTGCCGTGTAGGCGACAAGAGACGCATTGGACGGGCATCCGGAGCTGTCCGAAGGTAAGCGCCTGTTCCCGGCCTCTTTCGGCACAAGCCCCCGCTCCGGAGCGCACCGCGGCCGGCAGGATGCTCTCTGCCGGCGAAGGTGCCGCTTCTCCGGCAAGGAAGCCTCAGCCGCTTCTCCTGCACACGGAGAGCGTGCTAGCTGCTGAAACGCGAAGAAAGAAGCTGCAGAACACTGGCACTGAGCGTGCAGCTTTCCAGCGGAGAGAAAAAGCTACTTGAACACTCTGCAAGCCTTTCCACTCCCAAAAACATGCACATGGAAGGAGCTGCTGCAAAAGCGATGCTGTGCTCGCTGCTGCTCCTCCTGAAGCTCTGGCTGCTAAATCTGAGGCTTTCCTTCCAATTTCAAGCTGCAAAGCACTTGCTGAATTGCAGGGAAAGTCCGGGAGGCATTTGCTGTGCTGGCACACTTTCTCCTTCCTAGACAGAGTGGAAAAGCTTTTCCCTGCCGTGTAGGCGACAAGAGACGCATTAGACGGGCATCCGGAGCTGTCCGAAGGTAAGCGCCTGTTGCCGGCCTCTTTCGGCACAAGCCCCCGCTCCGGAGCGCACCGCGGCCGGCAGGATGCTCTCTGCCGGCGAAGGTGCCGCTTCTCCGGCAAGGAAGCCTCAGCCGCTTCTCCTGCACACGGAGAGCGTGCTAGCTGCTGAAACGTGAAGAAAGAAGTTGCAGAGCACTGGCACTGAGCGTGCAGCTTTCCAGCGGAGAGAAAAAGCTACGTGAACACTCTGCAAGCCTTTCCACTCCCAAAAACATGCACATGGAAGGAGCTGCTGCAAAAGCGATGCTGTGCTCGCTGCTGCTCCTCCTGAAGCTCTGGCTGCTAAATCTGAGGCTTTCCTTCCAATTTCAAGCTGCAAAGCACTTGCTGAATTGCAGGGAAAGTCCGGGAGGCATTTGCTGTGCTGGCACACTTTCTCCTTCCTAGACAGAGTGGAAAAGCTTTTCCCTGCCGTGTAGGCGACAAGAGACGCATTGGACGGGCATCCGGAGCTGTCCGAAGGTAAGCGCCTGTTCCCGGCCTCTGTCGGCACAAGCCCCCGCTCCGGAGCGCACCGCGGCCGGCAGGATGCTCTCTGCCGGCGAAGGTGCCGCTTCTCCGGCAAGGAAGCCTCAGCCGCTTCTCCTGCACACGGAGAGCGTGCTAGCTGCTGAAACGTGAAGAAAGAAGTTGCAGAACACTGGCACTGAGCGTGCAGCTTTCCAGCGGAGAGAAAAAGCTACTTGAACACTCTGCAAGCCTTTCCACTCCCAAAAACATGCACATGGAAGGAGCTGCTGCAAAAGCGATGCTGTGCTCGCTGCTGCTCCTCCTGAAGCTCTGGCTGCTAAATCTGAGGCTTTACTTCCAATTTCAAGCTGCAAAGCACTTGCTGAATTGCAGGGAAAGTCCGGGAGGCATTTGCTGTGCTGGCACACTTTCTCCTTCCTAGACAGAGTGGAAAAGCTTTTCCCTGCCGTGTAGGCGACAAGAGACGCATTGGACGGGCATCCGGAGCTGTCCGAAGGTAAGCGCCTGTTGCCGGCCTCTTTCGGCACAAGCCCCCGCTCCGGAGCGCACCGCGGCCGGCAGGATGCTCTCTGCCGGCGAAGGTGCCGCTTCTCCGGCAAGGAAGCCTCGCCCGCTTCTCCAGCACACGGAGAGCGTGCTAGCAGGTGAAACGTGAAGAAAGAAGCTGCAGAACACTGGCACTGAGCGTGCAGCTTTCCAGCGGAGAGAAAAAGCTACTTGAACACTCTGCAAGCCTTTCCACTCCCAAAAACATGCACATGGAAGGAGCTGCTGCAAAAGCGATGCTGTGCTCGCTGCTGCTCCTCCTGAAGCTCTGGCTGCTAAATCTGAGGCTTTCCTTCCAATTTCAAGCTGCAAAGCACTTGCTGAATTGCAGGGAAAGTCCGGGAGGCATTTGCTGTGCTGGCACACTTTCTCCTTCCTAGACAGAGTGGAAAAGCTTTTCCCTGCCGTGTAGGCGACAAGAGACGCATTGGACGGGCATCCGGAGCTGTCCGAAGGTAAGCGCCTGTTGCCGGCCTCTGTCGGCACAAGCCCCCGCTCCGGAGCGCACCGCGGCCGGCAGGATGCTCTCTGCCGGCGAAGGTGCCGCTTCTCCGGCAAGGAAGCCTCAGCCGCTTCTCCTGCACACGGAGAGCGTGCTAGCAGGTGAAACGTGAAGAAAGAAGTTGCAGAACACTGGCACTGAGCGTGCAGCTTTCCAGCGGAGAGAAAAAGCTACTTTAACACTCTGCAAGCCTTTCCACTCCCAAAAACATGCACATGGAAGGAGCTGCTGCAAAAGCGATGCTGTGCTCGCTGCTGCTCCTCCTGAAGCTCTGGCTGCTAAATCTGAGGCTTTCCTTCCAATTTCAAGCTGCAAAGCACTTGCTGAATTGCAGGGAAAGTCCGGGAGGCATTTGCTGTGCTGGCACACTTTCTCCTTCCTAGACAGAGTGGAAAAGCTTTTCCCTGCCGTGTAGGCGACAAGAGACGCATTGGACGGGCATCCGGAGCTGTCCGAAGGTAAGCGCCTGTTCCCGGCCTCTTTCGGCACAAGCCCCCGCTCCGGAGCGCACCGCGGCCGGCAGGATGCTCTCTGCCGGCGAAGGTGCCGCTTCTCCGGCAAGGAAGCCTCAGCCGCTTCTCCTGCACACGGAGAGCGTGCTAGCTGCTGAAGCGCGAAGAAAGAAGCTGCAGAACACTGGCACTGAGCGTGCAGCTTTCCAGCGGAGAGAAAAAGCTACTTGAACACTCTGCAAGCCTTTCCACTCCCAAAAACATGCACATGGAAGGAGCTGCTGCAAAAGCGATGCTGTGCTCGCTGCTGCTCCTCCTGAAGCTCTGGCTGCTAAATCTGAGGCTTTCCTTCCAATTTCAAGCTGCAAAGCACTTGCTGAATTGCAGGGAAAGTCCGGGAGGCATTTGCTGTGCTGGCACACTTTCTCCTTCCTAGACAGAGTGGAAAAGCTTTTCCCTGCCGTGTAGGCGACAAGAGACGCATTAGACGGGCATCCGGAGCTGTCCGAAGGTAAGCGCCTGTTGCCGGCCTCTTTCGGCACAAGCCCCCGTTCCGGAGCGCACCGCGGCCGGCAGGATGCTCTCTGCCGGCGAAGGTGCCGCTTCTCCGGCAAGGAAGCCTCAGCCGCTTCTCCTGCACACGGAGAGCGTGCTAGCTGCTGAAACGTGAAGAAAGAAGTTGCAGAGCACTGGCACTGAGCGTGCAGCTTTCCAGCGGAGAGAAAAAGCTACTTGAACACTCTGCAAGCCTTTCCACTCCCAAAAACATGCACATGGAAGGAGCTGCTGCAAAAGCGATGCTGTGCTCGCTGCTGCTCCTCCTGAAGCTCTGGCTGCTAAATCTGAGGCTTTCCTTCCAATTTCAAGCTGCAAAGCACTTGCTGAATTGCAGGGAAAGTCCGGGAGGCATTTGCTGTGCTGGCACACTTTCTCCTTCCTAGACAGAGTGGAAAAGCTTTTCCCTGCCGTGTAGGCGACAAGAGACGCATTGGACGGGCATCCGGAGCTGTCCGAAGGTAAGCGCCTGTTCCCGGCCTCTGTCGGCACAAGCCCCCGCTCCGGAGCGCACCGCGGCCGGCAGGATGCTCTCTGCCGGCGAAGGTGCCGCTTCTCCGGCAAGGAAGCCTCAGCCGCTTCTCCTGCACACGGAGAGCGTGCTAGCTGCTGAAACGTGAAGAAAGAAGTTGCAGAACACTGGCACTGAGCGTGCAGCTTTCCAGCGGAGAGAAAAAGCTACTTGAACACTCTGCAAGCCTTTCCACTCCCAAAAACATGCACATGGAAGGAGCTGCTGCAAAAGCGATGCTGTGCTCGCTGCTGCTCCTCCTGAAGCTCTGGCTGCTAAATCTGAGGCTTTACTTCCAATTTCAAGCTGCAAAGCACTTGCTGAATTGCAGGGAAAGTCCGGGAGGCATTTGCTGTGCTGGCACACTTTCTCCTTCCTAGACAGAGTGGAAAAGCTTTTCCCTGCCGTGTAGGCGACAAGAGACGCATTGGACGGGCATCCGGAGCTGTCCGAAGGTAAGCGCCTGTTGCCGGCCTCTTTCGGCACAAGCCCCCGCTCCGGAGCGCACCGCGGCCGGCAGGATGCTCTCTGCCGGCGAAGGTGCCGCTTCTCCGGCAAGGAAGCCTCAGCCGCTTCTCCAGCACACGGAGAGCGTGGTAGCTGCTGAAACGTGAAGAAAGAAGCTGCAGAACACTGGCACTGAGCGTGCAGCTTTCCAGCGGAGAGAAAAAGCTACTTGAACACTCTGCAAGCCTTTCCACTCCCAAAAACATGCACATGGAAGGAGCTGCTGCAAAAGCGATGCTGTGCTCGCTGCTGCTCCTCCTGAAGCTCTGGCTGCTAAATCTGAGGCTTTCCTTCCAATTTCAAGCTGCAAAGCACTTGCTGAATTGCAGGGAAAGTCCGGGAGGCATTTGCTGTGCTGGCACACTTTCTCCTTCCTAGACAGAGTGGAAAAGCTTTTCCCTGCCGTGTAGGCGACAAGAGACGCATTGGACGGGCATCCGGAGCTGTCCGAAGGTAAGCGCCTGTTCCCGGCCTCTGTCGGCACAAGCCCCCGCTCCGGAGCGCACCGCGGCCGGCAGGATGCTCTCTGCCGGCGAAGGTGCCGCTTCTCCGGCAAGGAAGCCTCGCCCGCTTCTCCAGCACACGGAGAGCGTGCTAGCTGCTGAAACGTGAAGAAAGAAGTTGCAGAGCACTGGCACTGAGCGTGCAGCTTTCCAGCGGAGAGAAAAAGCTACTTGAACACTCTGCAAGCCTTTCCACTCCCAAAAACATGCACATGGAAGGAGCTGCTGCAAAAGCGATGCTGTGCTCGCTGCTGCTCCTCCTGAAGCTCTGGCTGCTAAATCTGAGGCTTTCCTTCCAATTTCAAGCTGCAAAGCACTTGCTGAATTGCAGGGAAAGTCCGGGAGGCATTTGCTGTGCTGGCACACTTTCTCCTTCCTAGACAGAGTGGAAAAGCTTTTCCCTGCCGTGTAGGCGACAAGAGACGCATTAGACGGGCATCCGGAGCTGTCCGAAGGTAAGCGCCTGTTCCCGGCCTCTTTCGGCACAAGCCCCCGCTCCGGAGCACACCGCGGCCGGCAGGATGCTCTCTGCCGGCGAAGGTGCCGCTTCTCCGGCAAGGAAGCCTCGCCCGCTTCTCCAGCACACGGCGAGCGTGGTAGCTGCTGAAACGCGAAGAAAGAAGCTGCAGAACACTGGCACTGAGCGTGCAGCTTTCCAGCGGAGAGAAAAAGCTACTTGAACACTCTGCAAGCCTTTCCACTCCCAAAAACATGCACATGGAAGGAGCTGCTGCAAAAGCGATGCTGTGCTCGCTGCTGCTCCTCCTGAAGCTCTGGCTGCTAAATCTGAGGCTTTCCTTCCAATTTCAAGCTGCAAAGCACTTGCTGAATTGCAGGGAAAGTCCGGGAGGCATTTGCTGTGCTGGCACACTTTCTCCTTCCTAGACAGAGTGGAAAAGCTTTTCCCTGCCGTGTAGGCGACAAGAGACGCATTGGACGGGCATCCGGAGCTGTCCGAAGGTAAGCGCCTGTTGCCGGCCTCTTTCGGCACAAGCCCCCGCTCCGGAGCGCACCGCGGCCGGCAGGATGCTCTCTGCCGGCGAAGGTGCCGCTTCTCCGGCAAGGAAGCCTCGCCCGCTTCTCCAGCACACGGAGAGCGTGCTAGCTGCTGAAACGTGAAGAAAGAAGCTGCAGAACACTGGCACTGAGCGTGCAGCTTTCCAGCGGAGAGAAAAAGCTACTTGAACACTCTGCAAGCCTTTCCACTCCCAAAAACATGCACATGGAAGGAGCTGCTGCAAAAGCGATGCTGTGCTCGCTGCTGCTCCTCCTGAAGCTCTGGCTGCTAAATCTGAGGCTTTCCTTCCAATTTCAAGCTGCAAAGCACTTGCTGAATTGCAGGGAAAGTCCGGGAGGCATTTGCTGTGCTGGCACACTTTCTCCTTCCTAGACAGAGTGGAAAAGCTTTTCCCTGCCGTGTAGGCGACAAGAGACGCATTGGACGGGCATCCGGAGCTGTCCGAAGGTAAGCGCCTGTTCCCGGCCTCTGTCGGCACAAGCCCCCGCTCCGGAGCGCACCGCGGCCGGCAGGATGCTCTCTGCCGGCGAAGGTGCCGCTTCTCCGGCAAGGAAGCCTCAGCCGCTTCTCCTGCACACGGAGAGCGTGCTAGCAGGTGAAACGTGAAGAAAGAAGTTGCAGAACACTGGCACTGAGCGTGCAGCTTTCCAGCGGAGAGAAAAAGCTACTTTAACACTCTGCAAGCCTTTCCACTCCCAAAAACATGCACATGGAAGGAGCTGCTGCAAAAGCGATGCTGTGCTCGCTGCTGCTCCTCCTGAAGCTCTGGCTGCTAAATCTGAGGCTTTCCTTCCAATTTCAAGCTGCAAAGCACTTGCTGAATTGCAGGGAAAGTCCGGGAGGCATTTGCTGTGCTGGCACACTTTCTCCTTCCTAGACAGAGTGGAAAAGCTTTTCCCTGCCGTGTAGGCGACAAGAGACGCATTGGACGGGCATCCGGAGCTGTCCGAAGGTAAGCGCCTGTTCCCGGCCTCTTTCGGCACAAGCCCCCGCTCCGGAGCGCACCGCGGCCGGCAGGATGCTCTCTGCCGGCGAAGGTGCCGCTTCTCCGGCAAGGAAGCCTCAGCCGCTTCTCCTGCACACGGAGAGCGTGCTAGCTGCTGAAGCGCGAAGAAAGAAGCTGCAGAACACTGGCACTGAGCGTGCAGCTTTCCAGCGGAGAGAAAAAGCTACTTGAACACTCTGCAAGCCTTTCCACTCCCAAAAACATGCACATGGAAGGAGCTGCTGCAAAAGCGATGCTGTGCTCGCTGCTGCTCCTCCTGAAGCTCTGGCTGCTAAATCTGAGGCTTTACTTCCAATTTCAAGCTGCAAAGCACTTGCTGAATTGCAGGGAAAGTCCGGGAGGCATTTGCTGTGCTGGCACACTTTCTCCTTCCTAGACAGAGTGGAAAAGCTTTTCCCTGCCGTGTAGGCGACAAGAGACGCATTGGACGGGCATCCGGAGCTGTCCGAAGGTAAGCGCCTGTTGCCGGCCTCTTTCGGCACAAGCCCCCGCTCCGGAGCGCACCGCGGCCGGCAGGATGCTCTCTGCCGGCGAAGGTGCCGCTTCTCCGGCAAGGAAGCCTCAGCCGCTTCTCCAGCACACGGAGAGCGTGGTAGCTGCTGAAACGTGAAGAAAGAAGCTGCAGAACACTGGCACTGAGCGTGCAGCTTTCCAGCGGAGAGAAAAAGCTACTTGAACACTCTGCAAGCCTTTCCACTCCCAAAAACATGCACATGGAAGGAGCTGCTGCAAAAGCGATGCTGTGCTCGCTGCTGCTCCTCCTGAAGCTCTGGCTGCTAAATCTGAGGCTTTCCTTCCAATTTCAAGCTGCAAAGCACTTGCTGAATTGCAGGGAAAGTCCGGGAGGCATTTGCTGTGCTGGCACACTTTCTCCTTCCTAGACAGAGTGGAAAAGCTTTTCCCTGCCGTGTAGGCGACAAGAGACGCATTGGACGGGCATCCGGAGCTGTCCGAAGGTAAGCGCCTGTTCC
This sequence comes from Fringilla coelebs, assembly GCF_963513975.1. NCBI lineage: Eukaryota > Metazoa > Chordata > Aves > Passeriformes > Fringillidae > Fringilla > Fringilla coelebs. The sequence goes on along the minus strand of NW_028167420.1, from coordinate 20,685 downwards.
CGGCCTCTGTCGGCACAAGCCCCCGCTCCGGAGCGCACCGCGGCCGGCAGGATGCTCTCTGCCGGCGAAGGTGCCGCTTCTCCGGCAAGGAAGCCTCGCCCGCTTCTCCAGCACACGGAGAGCGTGCTAGCTGCTGAAACGTGAAGAAAGAAGTTGCAGAGCACTGGCACTGAGCGTGCAGCTTTCCAGCGGAGAGAAAAAGCTACTTGAACACTCTGCAAGCCTTTCCACTCCCAAAAACATGCACATGGAAGGAGCTGCTGCAAAAGCGATGCTGTGCTCGCTGCTGCTCCTCCTGAAGCTCTGGCTGCTAAATCTGAGGCTTTCCTTCCAATTTCAAGCTGCAAAGCACTTGCTGAATTGCAGGGAAAGTCCGGGAGGCATTTGCTGTGCTGGCACACTTTCTCCTTCCTAGACAGAGTGGAAAAGCTTTTCCCTGCCGTGTAGGCGACAAGAGACGCATTAGACGGGCATCCGGAGCTGTCCGAAGGTAAGCGCCTGTTCCCGGCCTCTTTCGGCACAAGCCCCCGCTCCGGAGCACACCGCGGCCGGCAGGATGCTCTCTGCCGGCGAAGGTGCCGCTTCTCCGGCAAGGAAGCCTCGCCCGCTTCTCCAGCACACGGCGAGCGTGGTAGCTGCTGAAACGCGAAGAAAGAAGCTGCAGAACACTGGCACTGAGCGTGCAGCTTTCCAGCGGAGAGAAAAAGCTACTTGAACACTCTGCAAGCCTTTCCACTCCCAAAAACATGCACATGGAAGGAGCTGCTGCAAAAGCGATGCTGTGCTCGCTGCTGCTCCTCCTGAAGCTCTGGCTGCTAAATCTGAGGCTTTCCTTCCAATTTCAAGCTGCAAAGCACTTGCTGAATTGCAGGGAAAGTCCGGGAGGCATTTGCTGTGCTGGCACACTTTCTCCTTCCTAGACAGAGTGGAAAAGCTTTTCCCTGCCGTGTAGGCGACAAGAGACGCATTGGACGGGCATCCGGAGCTGTCCGAAGGTAAGCGCCTGTTGCCGGCCTCTTTCGGCACAAGCCCCCGCTCCGGAGCGCACCGCGGCCGGCAGGATGCTCTCTGCCGGCGAAGGTGCCGCTTCTCCGGCAAGGAAGCCTCGCCCGCTTCTCCAGCACACGGAGAGCGTGCTAGCTGCTGAAACGTGAAGAAAGAAGCTGCAGAACACTGGCACTGAGCGTGCAGCTTTCCAGCGGAGAGAAAAAGCTACTTGAACACTCTGCAAGCCTTTCCACTCCCAAAAACATGCACATGGAAGGAGCTGCTGCAAAAGCGATGCTGTGCTCGCTGCTGCTCCTCCTGAAGCTCTGGCTGCTAAATCTGAGGCTTTCCTTCCAATTTCAAGCTGCAAAGCACTTGCTGAATTGCAGGGAAAGTCCGGGAGGCATTTGCTGTGCTGGCACACTTTCTCCTTCCTAGACAGAGTGGAAAAGCTTTTCCCTGCCGTGTAGGCGACAAGAGACGCATTGGACGGGCATCCGGAGCTGTCCGAAGGTAAGCGCCTGTTGCCGGCCTCTGTCGGCACAAGCCCCCGCTCCGGAGCGCACCGCGGCCGGCAGGATGCTCTCTGCCGGCGAAGGTGCCGCTTCTCCGGCAAGGAAGCCTCAGCCGCTTCTCCTGCACACGGCGAGCGTGCTAGCAGGTGAAACGTGAAGAAAGAAGTTGCAGAACACTGGCACTGAGCGTGCAGCTTTCCAGCGGAGAGAAAAAGCTACTTTAACACTCTGCAAGCCTTTCCACTCCCAAAAACATGCACATGGAAGGAGCTGCTGCAAAAGCGATGCTGTGCTCGCTGCTGCTCCTCCTGAAGCTCTGGCTGCTAAATCTGAGGCTTTCCTTCCAATTTCAAGCTGCAAAGCACTTGCTGAATTGCAGGGAAAGTCCGGGAGGCATTTGCTGTGCTGGCACACTTTCTCCTTCCTAGACAGAGTGGAAAAGCTTTTCCCTGCCGTGTAGGCGACAAGAGACGCATTGGACGGGCATCCGGAGCTGTCCGAAGGTAAGCGCCTGTTCCCGGCCTCTTTCGGCACAAGCCCCCGCTCCGGAGCGCACCGCGGCCGGCAGGATGCTCTCTGCCGGCGAAGGTGCCGCTTCTCCGGCAAGGAAGCCTCAGCCGCTTCTCCTGCACACGGAGAGCGTGCTAGCTGCTGAAGCGCGAAGAAAGAAGCTGCAGAACACTGGCACTGAGCGTGCAGCTTTCCAGCGGAGAGAAAAAGCTACTTGAACACTCTGCAAGCCTTTCCACTCCCAAAAACATGCACATGGAAGGAGCTGCTGCAAAAGCGATGCTGTGCTCGCTGCTGCTCCTCCTGAAGCTCTGGCTGCTAAATCTGAGGCTTTCCTTCCAATTTCAAGCTGCAAAGCACTTGCTGAATTGCAGGGAAAGTCCGGGAGGCATTTGCTGTGCTGGCACACTTTCTCCTTCCTAGACAGAGTGGAAAAGCTTTTCCCTGCCGTGTAGGCGACAAGAGACGCATTGGACGGGCATCCGGAGCTGTCCGAAGGTAAGCGCCTGTTGCCGGCCTCTTTCGGCACAAGCCCCCGCTCCGGAGCGCACCGCGGCCGGCAGGATGCTCTCTGCCGGCGAAGGTGCCGCTTCTCCGGCAAGGAAGCCTCAGCCGCTTCTCCAGCACACGGCGAGCGTGCTAGCAGGTGAAGCGCGAAGAAAGAAGCTGCAGAACACTGGCACTGAGCGTGCAGCTTTCCAGCGGAGAGAAAAAGCTACTTGAACACTCTGCAAGCCTTTCCACTCCCAAAAACATGCACATGGAAGGAGCTGCTGCAAAAGCGATGCTGTGCTCGCTGCTGCTCCTCCTGAAGCTCTGGCTGCTAAATCTGAGGCTTTCCTTCCAATTTCAAGCTGCAAAGCACTTGCTGAATTGCAGGGAAAGTCCGGGAGGCATTTGCTGTGCTGGCACACTTTCTCCTTCCTAGACAGAGTGGAAAAGCTTTTCCCTGCCGTGTAGGCGACAAGAGACGCATTGGACGGGCATCCGGAGCTGTCCGAAGGTAAGCGCCTGTTGCCGGCCTCTTTCGGCACAAGCCCCCGCTCCGGAGCGCACCGCGGCCGGCAGGATGCTCTCTGCCGGCGAAGGTGCCGCTTCTCCGGCAAGGAAGCCTCGCCCGCTTCTCCAGCACACGGAGAGTGTGCTAGCAGGTGAAACGTGAAGAAAGAAGCTGCAGAACACTGGCACTGAGCGTGCAGCTTTCCAGCGGAGAGAAAAAGCTACTTGAACACTCTGCAAGCCTTTCCACTCCCAAAAACATGCACATGGAAGGAGCTGCTGCAAAAGCGATGCTGTGCTCGCTGCTGCTCCTCCTGAAGCTCTGGCTGCTAAATCTGAGGCTTTCCTTCCAATTTCAAGCTGCAAAGCACTTGCTGAATTGCAGGGAAAGTCCGGGAGGCATTTGCTGTGCTGGCACACTTTCTCCTTCCTAGACAGAGTGGAAAAGCTTTTCCCTGCCGTGTAGGCGACAAGAGACGCATTGGACGGGCATCCGGAGCTGTCCGAAGGTAAGCGCCTGTTGCCGGCCTCTTTCGGCACAAGCCCCCGCTCCGGAGCGCACCGCGGCCGGCAGGATGCTCTCTGCCGGCGAAGGTGCCGCTTCTCCGGCAAGGAAGCCTCGCCCGCTTCTCCTGCACACGGAGAGCGCGCTAGCTGCTGAAACGCGAAGAAAGAAGCTGCAGAGCACTGGCACTGAGCGTGCAGCTTTCCAGCGGAGAGAAAAAGCTACTTTAACACTCTACAAGCCTTTCCACTCTCAAAAACCAGCACATAGAAGGAGCTGCTGCAAAAGCGATGCTGTGCTCGCTGCTGCTCCTCCTGAAGCTCTGGCTGCTAAATCTGAGGCTTTCCTTCCAATTTCAAGCTGCAAAGCACTTGCTGAATTGCAGGGAAAGTCCGGGAGGCATTTGCTGTGCTGGCACACTTTCTCCTTCCTAGACAGAGTGGAAAAGCTTTTCCCTGCCGTGTAGGCGACAAGAGACGCATTGGACGGGCATCCGGAGCTGTCCGAAGGTAAGCGCCTGTTCCCGGCCTCTTTCGGCACAAGCCCCCTCTCCGGAGCACACCGCGGCCGGCAGGATGCTCTCTGCCGGCGAAGGTGCCGCTTCTCCGGCAAGGAAGCCTCAGCCGCTTCTCCAGCACACGGCGAGCGTGCTAGCAGGTGAAACGCGAAGAAAGAAGCTGCAGAACACTGGCACTGAGCGTGCAGCTTTCCAGCGGAGAGAAAAAGCTACTTGAACACTCTGCAAGCCTTTCCACTCCCAAAAACATGCACATGGAAGGAGCTGCTGCAAAAGCGATGCTGTGCTCGCTGCTGCTCCTCCTGAAGCTCTGGCTGCTAAATCTGACGCTTTCCTTCCAATTTCAAGCTGCAAAGCACTTGCTGAATTGCAGGGAAAGTCCGGGAGGCATTTGCTGTGCTGGCACACTTTCTCCTTCCTAGACAGAGTGGAAAAGCTTTTCCCTGCCGTGTAGGCGACAAGAGACGCATTGGACGGGCATCCGGAGCTGTCCGAAGGTAAGCGCCTGTTCCCGGCCTCTTTCGGCACAAGCCCCCGCTCCGGAGCGCACCGCGGCCGGCAGGATGCTCTCTGCCGGCGAAGGTGCCGCTTCTCCGGCAAGGAAGCCTCAGCCGCTTCTCCTGCACACGGAGAGCGTGCTAGCTGCTGAAACGTGAAGAAAGAAGCTGCAGAGCACTGGCACTGAGCGTGCAGCTTTCCAGCGGAGAGAAAAAGCTACTTTAACACTCTGCAAGCCTTTCCACTCTCAAAAACCAGCACATAGAAGGAGCTGCTGCAAAAGCGATGCTGTGCTCGCTGCTGCTCCTCCTGAAGCTCTGGCTGCTAAATCTGAGGCTTTCCTTCCAATTTCAAGCTGCAAAGCACTTGCTGAATTGCAGGGAAAGTCCGGGAGGCATTTGCTGTGCTGGCACACTTTCTCCTTCCTAGACAGAGTGGAAAAGCTTTTCCCTGCCGTGTAGGCGACAAGAGACGCATTGGACGGGCATCCGGAGCTGTCTGAAGGTAAGCGCCTGTTGCCGGCCTCTTTCGGCACAAGCCCCCGCTCCGGAGCGCACCGCGGCCGGCAGGATGCTCTCTGCCGGCGAAGGTGCCGCTTCTCCGGCAAGGAAGCCTCAGCCGCTTCTCCTGCACACGGAGAGCGCGCTAGCTGCTGAAACGTGAAGAAAGAAGCTGCAGAACACTGGCACTGAGCGTGCAGCTTTCCAGCGGAGAGAAAAAGCTACTTGAACACTCTGCAAGCCTTTCCACTCCCAAAAACATGCACATGGAAGGAGCTGCTGCAAAAGCGATGCTGTGCTCGCTGCTGCTCCTCCTGAAGCTCTGGCTGCTAAATCTGAGGCTTTCCTTCCAATTTCAAGCTGCAAAGCACTTGCTGAATTGCAGGGAAAGTCCGGGAGGCATTTGCTGTGCTGGCACACTTTCTCCTTCCTAGACAGAGTGGAAAAGCTTTTCCCTGCCGTGTAGGCGACAAGAGACGCATTGGACGGGCATCCGGAGCTGTCCGAAGGTAAGCGCCTGTTGCCGGCCTCTGTCGGCACAAGCCCCCGCTCCGGAGCGCACCGCGGCCGGCAGGATGCTCTCTGCCGGCGAAGGTGCCGCTTCTCCGGCAAGGAAGCCTCGCCCGCTTCTCCAGCACACGGAGAGCGTGCTAGCAGGTGAAACGCGAAGAAAGAAGCTGCAGAACACTGGCACTGAGCGTGCAGCTTTCCAGCGGAGAGAAAAAGCTACTTGAACACTCTGCAAGCCTTTCCACTCCCAAAAACATGCACATGGAAGGAGCTGCTGCAAAAGCGATGCTGTGCTCGCTGCTGCTCCTCCTGAAGCTCTGGCTGCTAAATCTGAGGCTTTCCTTCCAATTTCAAGCTGCAAAGCACTTGCTGAATTGCAGGGAAAGTCCGGGAGGCATTTGCTGTGCTGGCACACTTTCTCCTTCCTAGACAGAGTGGAAAAGCTTTTCCCTGCCGTGTAGGCGACAAGAGACGCATTAGACGGGCATCCGGAGCTGTCCGAAGGTAAGCGCCTGTTGCCGGCCTCTGTCGGCACAAGCCCCCGCTCCGGAGCGCACCGCGGCCGGCAGGATGCTCTCTGCCGGCGAAGGTGCCGCTTCTCCGGCAAGGAAGCCTCAGCCGCTTCTCCTGCACACGGAGAGCGCGCTAGCTGCTGAAACGTGAAGAAAGAAGCTGCAGAACACTGGCACTGAGCGTGCAGCTTTCCAGCGGAGAGAAAAAGCTACTTGAACACTCTGCAAACGTTTCCACTCCCAAAAACATGCACATGGAAGGAGCTGCTGCAAAAGCGATGCTGTGCTCGCTGCTGCTCCTCCTGAAGCTCTGGCTGCTAAATCTGAGGCTTTCCTTCCAATTTCAAGCTGCAAAGCACTTGCTGAATTGCAGGGAAAGTCCGGGAGGCATTTGCTGTGCTGGCACACTTTCTCCTTCCTAGACAGAGTGGAAAAGCTTTTCCCTGCCGTGTAGGCGACAAGAGACGCATTGGACGGGCATCCGGAGCTGTCCGAAGGTAAGCGCCTGTTCCTGGCCTCTGTCGGCACAAGCCCCCGCTCCGGAGCGCACCGCGGCCGGCAGGATGCTCTCTGCCGGCGAAGGTGCCGCTTCTCCGGCAAGGAAGCCTCAGCCGCTTCTCCTGCACACGGAGAGCGCGCTAGCTGCTGAAACGTGAAGAAAGAAGCTGCAGAACACTGGCACTGAGCGTGCAGCTTTCCAGCGGAGAGAATAAGCTACTTTAACACTCTGCAAGCCTTTCCACTCCCAAAAACATGCACATGGAAGGAGCTGCTGCAAAAGCGATGCTGTGCTCGCTGCTGCTCCTCCTGAAGCTCTGGCTGCTAAATCTGAGGCTTTCCTTCCAATTTCAAGCTGCAAAGCACTTGCTGAATTACAGGGAAAGTCCGGGAGGCATTTGCTGTGCTGGCACACTTTCTCCTTCCTAGACAGAGTGGAAAAGCTTTTCCCTGCCGTGTAGGCGACAAGAGACGCATTGGACGGGCATCCGGAGCTGTCCGAAGGTAAGCGCCTGTTGCCGGCCTCTTTCGGCACAAGCCCCCGCTCCGGAGCGCACCGCGGCCGGCAGGATGCTCTCTGCCGGCGAAGGTGCCGCTTCTCCGGCAAGGAAGCCTCGCCCGCTTCTCCAGCACACGGAGAGCGTGCTAGCAGGTGAAACGTGAAGAAAGAAGCTGCAGAACACTGGCACTGAGCGTGCAGCTTTCCAGCGGAGAGAAAAAGCTACTTGAACACTCTGCAAGCCTTTCCACTCCCAAAAACATGCACATGGAAGGAGCTGCTGCAAAAGCGATGCTGTGCTCGCTGCTGCTCCTCCTGAAGCTCTGGCTGCTAAATCTGAGGCTTTCCTTCCAATTTCAAGCTGCAAAGCACTTGCTGAATTGCAGGGAAAGTCCGGGAGGCATTTGCTGTGCTGGCACACTTTCTCCTTCCTAGACAGAGTGGAAAAGCTTTTCCCTGCCGTGTAGGCGACAAGAGACGCATTGGACGGGCATCCGGAGCTGTCCGAAGGTAAGCGCCTGTTGCCGGCCTCTGTCGGCACAAGCCCCCGCTCCGGAGCGCACCGCGGCCGGCAGGATGCTCTCTGCCGGCGAAGGTGCCGCTTCTCCGGCAAGGAAGCCTCAGCCGCTTCTCCTGCACACGGAGAGCGTGCTAGCAGGTGAAACGTGAAGAAAGAAGTTGCAGAACACTGGCACTGAGCGTGCAGCTTTCCAGCGGAGAGAAAAAGCTACTTTAACACTCTGCAAGCCTTTCCACTCCCAAAAACATGCACATGGAAGGAGCTGCTGCAAAAGCGATGCTGTGCTCGCTGCTGCTCCTCCTGAAGCTCTGGCTGCTAAATCTGAGGCTTTCCTTCCAATTTCAAGCTGCAAAGCACTTGCTGAATTGCAGGGAAAGTCCGGGAGGCATTTGCTGTGCTGGCACACTTTCTCCTTCCTAGACAGAGTGGAAAAGCTTTTCCCTGCCGTGTAGGCGACAAGAGACGCATTGGACGGGCATCCGGAGCTGTCCGAAGGTAAGCGCCTGTTCCCGGCCTCTTTCGGCACAAGCCCCCGCTCCGGAGCGCACCGCGGCCGGCAGGATGCTCTCTGCCGGCGAAGGTGCCGCTTCTCCGGCAAGGAAGCCTCAGCCGCTTCTCCTGCACACGGAGAGCGTGCTAGCTGCTGAAACGCGAAGAAAGAAGCTGCAGAACACTGGCACTGAGCGTGCAGCTTTCCAGCGGAGAGAAAAAGCTACTTGAACACTCTGCAAGCCTTTCCACTCCCAAAAACATGCACATGGAAGGAGCTGCTGCAAAAGCGATGCTGTGCTCGCTGCTGCTCCTCCTGAAGCTCTGGCTGCTAAATCTGAGGCTTTCCTTCCAATTTCAAGCTGCAAAGCACTTGCTGAATTGCAGGGAAAGTCCGGGAGGCATTTGCTGTGCTGGCACACTTTCTCCTTCCTAGACAGAGTGGAAAAGCTTTTCCCTGCCGTGTAGGCGACAAGAGACGCATTAGACGGGCATCCGGAGCTGTCCGAAGGTAAGCGCCTGTTGCCGGCCTCTTTCGGCACAAGCCCCCGCTCCGGAGCGCACCGCGGCCGGCAGGATGCTCTCTGCCGGCGAAGGTGCCGCTTCTCCGGCAAGGAAGCCTCAGCCGCTTCTCCTGCACACGGAGAGCGTGCTAGCTGCTGAAACGTGAAGAAAGAAGTTGCAGAGCACTGGCACTGAGCGTGCAGCTTTCCAGCGGAGAGAAAAAGCTACGTGAACACTCTGCAAGCCTTTCCACTCCCAAAAACATGCACATGGAAGGAGCTGCTGCAAAAGCGATGCTGTGCTCGCTGCTGCTCCTCCTGAAGCTCTGGCTGCTAAATCTGAGGCTTTCCTTCCAATTTCAAGCTGCAAAGCACTTGCTGAATTGCAGGGAAAGTCCGGGAGGCATTTGCTGTGCTGGCACACTTTCTCCTTCCTAGACAGAGTGGAAAAGCTTTTCCCTGCCGTGTAGGCGACAAGAGACGCATTGGACGGGCATCCGGAGCTGTCCGAAGGTAAGCGCCTGTTCCCGGCCTCTGTCGGCACAAGCCCCCGCTCCGGAGCGCACCGCGGCCGGCAGGATGCTCTCTGCCGGCGAAGGTGCCGCTTCTCCGGCAAGGAAGCCTCAGCCGCTTCTCCTGCACACGGAGAGCGTGCTAGCTGCTGAAACGTGAAGAAAGAAGTTGCAGAACACTGGCACTGAGCGTGCAGCTTTCCAGCGGAGAGAAAAAGCTACTTGAACACTCTGCAAGCCTTTCCACTCCCAAAAACATGCACATGGAAGGAGCTGCTGCAAAAGCGATGCTGTGCTCGCTGCTGCTCCTCCTGAAGCTCTGGCTGCTAAATCTGAGGCTTTACTTCCAATTTCAAGCTGCAAAGCACTTGCTGAATTGCAGGGAAAGTCCGGGAGGCATTTGCTGTGCTGGCACACTTTCTCCTTCCTAGACAGAGTGGAAAAGCTTTTCCCTGCCGTGTAGGCGACAAGAGACGCATTGGACGGGCATCCGGAGCTGTCCGAAGGTAAGCGCCTGTTGCCGGCCTCTTTCGGCACAAGCCCCCGCTCCGGAGCGCACCGCGGCCGGCAGGATGCTCTCTGCCGGCGAAGGTGCCGCTTCTCCGGCAAGGAAGCCTCGCCCGCTTCTCCAGCACACGGAGAGCGTGCTAGCAGGTGAAACGTGAAGAAAGAAGCTGCAGAACACTGGCACTGAGCGTGCAGCTTTCCAGCGGAGAGAAAAAGCTACTTGAACACTCTGCAAGCCTTTCCACTCCCAAAAACATGCACATGGAAGGAGCTGCTGCAAAAGCGATGCTGTGCTCGCTGCTGCTCCTCCTGAAGCTCTGGCTGCTAAATCTGAGGCTTTCCTTCCAATTTCAAGCTGCAAAGCACTTGCTGAATTGCAGGGAAAGTCCGGGAGGCATTTGCTGTGCTGGCACACTTTCTCCTTCCTAGACAGAGTGGAAAAGCTTTTCCCTGCCGTGTAGGCGACAAGAGACGCATTGGACGGGCATCCGGAGCTGTCCGAAGGTAAGCGCCTGTTGCCGGCCTCTGTCGGCACAAGCCCCCGCTCCGGAGCGCACCGCGGCCGGCAGGATGCTCTCTGCCGGCGAAGGTGCCGCTTCTCCGGCAAGGAAGCCTCAGCCGCTTCTCCTGCACACGGAGAGCGTGCTAGCAGGTGAAACGTGAAGAAAGAAGTTGCAGAACACTGGCACTGAGCGTGCAGCTTTCCAGCGGAGAGAAAAAGCTACTTTAACACTCTGCAAGCCTTTCCACTCCCAAAAACATGCACATGGAAGGAGCTGCTGCAAAAGCGATGCTGTGCTCGCTGCTGCTCCTCCTGAAGCTCTGGCTGCTAAATCTGAGGCTTTCCTTCCAATTTCAAGCTGCAAAGCACTTGCTGAATTGCAGGGAAAGTCCGGGAGGCATTTGCTGTGCTGGCACACTTTCTCCTTCCTAGACAGAGTGGAAAAGCTTTTCCCTGCCGTGTAGGCGACAAGAGACGCATTGGACGGGCATCCGGAGCTGTCCGAAGGTAAGCGCCTGTTCCCGGCCTCTTTCGGCACAAGCCCCCGCTCCGGAGCGCACCGCGGCCGGCAGGATGCTCTCTGCCGGCGAAGGTGCCGCTTCTCCGGCAAGGAAGCCTCAGCCGCTTCTCCTGCACACGGAGAGCGTGCTAGCTGCTGAAGCGCGAAGAAAGAAGCTGCAGAACACTGGCACTGAGCGTGCAGCTTTCCAGCGGAGAGAAAAAGCTACTTGAACACTCTGCAAGCCTTTCCACTCCCAAAAACATGCACATGGAAGGAGCTGCTGCAAAAGCGATGCTGTGCTCGCTGCTGCTCCTCCTGAAGCTCTGGCTGCTAAATCTGAGGCTTTCCTTCCAATTTCAAGCTGCAAAGCACTTGCTGAATTGCAGGGAAAGTCCGGGAGGCATTTGCTGTGCTGGCACACTTTCTCCTTCCTAGACAGAGTGGAAAAGCTTTTCCCTGCCGTGTAGGCGACAAGAGACGCATTAGACGGGCATCCGGAGCTGTCCGAAGGTAAGCGCCTGTTGCCGGCCTCTTTCGGCACAAGCCCCCGTTCCGGAGCGCACCGCGGCCGGCAGGATGCTCTCTGCCGGCGAAGGTGCCGCTTCTCCGGCAAGGAAGCCTCAGCCGCTTCTCCTGCACACGGAGAGCGTGCTAGCTGCTGAAACGTGAAGAAAGAAGTTGCAGAGCACTGGCACTGAGCGTGCAGCTTTCCAGCGGAGAGAAAAAGCTACTTGAACACTCTGCAAGCCTTTCCACTCCCAAAAACATGCACATGGAAGGAGCTGCTGCAAAAGCGATGCTGTGCTCGCTGCTGCTCCTCCTGAAGCTCTGGCTGCTAAATCTGAGGCTTTCCTTCCAATTTCAAGCTGCAAAGCACTTGCTGAATTGCAGGGAAAGTCGGGGAGGCATTTGCTGTGCTGGCACACTTTCTCCTTCCTAGACAGAGTGGAAAAGCTTTTCCCTGCCGTGTAGGCGACAAGAGACGCATTGGACGGGCATCCGGAGCTGTCCGAAGGTAAGCGCCTGTTCCCGGCCTCTGTCGGCACAAGCCCCCGCTCCGGAGCGCACCGCGGCCGGCAGGATGCTCTCTGCCGGCGAAGGTGCCGCTTCTCCGGCAAGGAAGCCTCAGCCGCTTCTCCTGCACACGGAGAGCGTGCTAGCTGCTGAAACGTGAAGAAAGAAGTTGCAGAACACTGGCACTGAGCGTGCAGCTTTCCAGCGGAGAGAAAAAGCTACTTGAACACTCTGCAAGCCTTTCCACTCCCAAAAACATGCACATGGAAGGAGCTGCTGCAAAAGCGATGCTGTGCTCGCTGCTGCTCCTCCTGAAGCTCTGGCTGCTAAATCTGAGGCTTTACTTCCAATTTCAAGCTGCAAAGCACTTGCTGAATTGCAGGGAAAGTCCGGGAGGCATTTGCTGTGCTGGCACACTTTCTCCTTCCTAGACAGAGTGGAAAAGCTTTTCCCTGCCGTGTAGGCGACAAGAGACGCATTGGACGGGCATCCGGAGCTGTCCGAAGGTAAGCGCCTGTTGCCGGCCTCTTTCGGCACAAGCCCCCGCTCCGGAGCGCACCGCGGCCGGCAGGATGCTCTCTGCCGGCGAAGGTGCCGCTTCTCCGGCAAGGAAGCCTCAGCCGCTTCTCCAGCACACGGAGAGCGTGGTAGCTGCTGAAACGTGAAGAAAGAAGCTGCAGAACACTGGCACTGAGCGTGCAGCTTTCCAGCGGAGAGAAAAAGCTACTTGAACACTCTGCAAGCCTTTCCACTCCCAAAAACATGCACATGGAAGGAGCTGCTGCAAAAGCGATGCTGTGCTCGCTGCTGCTCCTCCTGAAGCTCTGGCTGCTAAATCTGAGGCTTTCCTTCCAATTTCAAGCTGCAAAGCACTTGCTGAATTGCAGGGAAAGTCCGGGAGGCATTTGCTGTGCTGGCACACTTTCTCCTTCCTAGACAGAGTGGAAAAGCTTTTCCCTGCCGTGTAGGCGACAAGAGACGCATTGGACGGGCATCCGGAGCTGTCCGAAGGTAAGCGCCTGTTCCCGGCCTCTGTCGGCACAAGCCCCCGCTCCGGAGCGCACCGCGGCCGGCAGGATGCTCTCTGCCGGCGAAGGTGCCGCTTCTCCGGCAAGGAAGCCTCGCCCGCTTCTCCAGCACACGGAGAGCGTGCTAGCTGCTGAAACGTGAAGAAAGAAGTTGCAGAGCACTGGCACTGAGCGTGCAGCTTTCCAGCGGAGAGAAAAAGCTACTTGAACACTCTGCAAGCCTTTCCACTCCCAAAAACATGCACATGGAAGGAGCTGCTGCAAAAGCGATGCTGTGCTCGCTGCTGCTCCTCCTGAAGCTCTGGCTGCTAAATCTGAGGCTTTCCTTCCAATTTCAAGCTGCAAAGCACTTGCTGAATTGCAGGGAAAGTCCGGGAGGCATTTGCTGTGCTGGCACACTTTCTCCTTCCTAGACAGAGTGGAAAAGCTTTTCCCTGCCGTGTAGGCGACAAGAGACGCATTAGACGGGCATCCGGAGCTGTCCGAAGGTAAGCGCCTGTTCCCGGCCTCTTTCGGCACAAGCCCCCGCTCCGGAGCACACCGCGGCCGGCAGGATGCTCTCTGCCGGCGAAGGTGCCGCTTCTCCGGCAAGGAAGCCTCGCCCGCTTCTCCAGCACACGGCGAGCGTGGTAGCTGCTGAAACGCGAAGAAAGAAGCTGCAGAACACTGGCACTGAGCGTGCAGCTTTCCAGCGGAGAGAAAAAGCTACTTGAACACTCTGCAAGCCTTTCCACTCCCAAAAACATGCACATGGAAGGAGCTGCTGCAAAAGCGATGCTGTGCTCGCTGCTGCTCCTCCTGAAGCTCTGGCTGCTAAATCTGAGGCTTTCCTTCCAATTTCAAGCTGCAAAGCACTTGCTGAATTGCAGGGAAAGTCCGGGAGGCATTTGCTGTGCTGGCACACTTTCTCCTTCCTAGACAGAGTGGAAAAGCTTTTCCCTGCCGTGTAGGCGACAAGAGACGCATTGGACGGGCATCCGGAGCTGTCCGAAGGTAAGCGCCTGTTGCCGGCCTCTTTCGGCACAAGCCCCCGCTCCGGAGCGCACCGCGGCCGGCAGGATGCTCTCTGCCGGCGAAGGTGCCGCTTCTCCGGCAAGGAAGCCTCGCCCGCTTCTCCAGCACACGGAGAGCGTGCTAGCTGCTGAAACGTGAAGAAAGAAGCTGCAGAACACTGGCACTGAGCGTGCAGCTTTCCAGCGGAGAGAAAAAGCTACTTGAACACTCTGCAAGCCTTTCCACTCCCAAAAACATGCACATGGAAGGAGCTGCTGCAAAAGCGATGCTGTGCTCGCTGCTGCTCCTCCTGAAGCTCTGGCTGCTAAATCTGAGGCTTTCCTTCCAATTTCAAGCTGCAAAGCACTTGCTGAATTGCAGGGAAAGTCCGGGAGGCATTTGCTGTGCTGGCACACTTTCTCCTTCCTAGACAGAGTGGAAAAGCTTTTCCCTGCCGTGTAGGCGACAAGAGACGCATTGGACGGGCATCCGGAGCTGTCCGAAGGTAAGCGCCTGTTCCCGGCCTCTGTCGGCACAAGCCCCCGCTCCGGAGCGCACCGCGGCCGGCAGGATGCTCTCTGCCGGCGAAGGTGCCGCTTCTCCGGCAAGGAAGCCTCAGCCGCTTCTCCTGCACACGGAGAGCGTGCTAGCAGGTGAAACGTGAAGAAAGAAGTTGCAGAACACTGGCACTGAGCGTGCAGCTTTCCAGCGGAGAGAAAAAGCTACTTTAACACTCTGCAAGCCTTTCCACTCCCAAAAACATGCACATGGAAGGAGCTGCTGCAAAAGCGATGCTGTGCTCGCTGCTGCTCCTCCTGAAGCTCTGGCTGCTAAATCTGAGGCTTTCCTTCCAATTTCAAGCTGCAAAGCACTTGCTGAATTGCAGGGAAAGTCCGGGAGGCATTTGCTGTGCTGGCACACTTTCTCCTTCCTAGACAGAGTGGAAAAGCTTTTCCCTGCCGTGTAGGCGACAAGAGACGCATTGGACGGGCATCCGGAGCTGTCCGAAGGTAAGCGCCTGTTCCCGGCCTCTTTCGGCACAAGCCCCCGCTCCGGAGCGCACCGCGGCCGGCAGGATGCTCTCTGCCGGCGAAGGTGCCGCTTCTCCGGCAAGGAAGCCTCAGCCGCTTCTCCTGCACACGGAGAGCGTGCTAGCTGCTGAAGCGCGAAGAAAGAAGCTGCAGAACACTGGCACTGAGCGTGCAGCTTTCCAGCGGAGAGAAAAAGCTACTTGAACACTCTGCAAGCCTTTCCACTCCCAAAAACATGCACATGGAAGGAGCTGCTGCAAAAGCGATGCTGTGCTCGCTGCTGCTCCTCCTGAAGCTCTGGCTGCTAAATCTGAGGCTTTCCTTCCAATTTCAAGCTGCAAAGCACTTGCTGAATTGCAGGGAAAGTCCGGGAGGCATTTGCTGTGCTGGCACACTTTCTCCTTCCTAGACAGAGTGGAAAAGCTTTTCCCTGCCGTGTAGGCGACAAGAGACGCATTGGACGGGCATCCGGAGCTGTCCGAAGGTAAGCGCCTGTTGCCGGCCTCTGTCGGCACAAGCCCCCGCTCCGGAGCGCACCGCGGCCGGCAGGATGCTCTCTGCCGGCGAAGGTGCCGCTTCTCCGGCAAGGAAGCCTCAGCCGCTTCTCCTGCACACGGAGAGCGTGGTAGCTGCTGAAACGTGAAGAAAGAAGTTGCAGAACACTGGCACTGAGCGTGCAGCTTTCCAGCGGAGAGAAAAAGCTACTTGAACACTCTGCAAGCCTTTCCACTCCCAAAAACATGCACATGGAAGGAGCTGCTGCAAAAGCGATGCTGTGCTCGCTGCTGCTCCTCCTGAAGCTCTGGCTGCTAAATCTGAGGCTTTCCTTCCAATTTCAAGCTGCAAAGCACTTGCTGAATTGCAGGGAAAGTCCGGGAGGCATTTGCTGTGCTGGCACACTTTCTCCTTCCTAGACAGAGTGGAAAAGCTTTTCCCTGCCGTGTAGGCGACAAGAGACGCATTGGACGGGCATCCGGAGCTGTCCGAAGGTAAGCGCCTGTTCCCGGCCTCTGTCGGCACAAGCCCCCGCTCCGGAGCGCACCGCGGCCGGCAGGATGCTCTCTGCCGGCGAAGGTGCCGCTTCTCCGGCAAGGAAGCCTCGCCCGCTTCTCCAGCACACGGAGAGCGTGCTAGCTGCTGAAACGTGAAGAAAGAAGTTGCAGAGCACTGGCACTGAGCGTGCAGCTTTCCAGCGGAGAGAAAAAGCTACTTGAACACTCTGCAAGCCTTTCCACTCCCAAAAACATGCACATGGAAGGAGCTGCTGCAAAAGCGATGCTGTGCTCGCTGCTGCTCCTCCTGAAGCTCTGGCTGCTAAATCTGAGGCTTTCCTTCCAATTTCAAGCTGCAAAGCACTTGCTGAATTGCAGGGAAAGTCCGGGAGGCATTTGCTGTGCTGGCACACTTTCTCCTTCCTAGACAGAGTGGAAAAGCTTTTCCCTGCCGTGTAGGCGACAAGAGACGCATTAGACGGGCATCCGGAGCTGTCCGAAGGTAAGCGCCTGTTCCCGGCCTCTTTCGGCACAAGCCCCCGCTCCGGAGCACACCGCGGCCGGCAGGATGCTCTCTGCCGGCGAAGGTGCCGCTTCTCCGGCAAGGAAGCCTCGCCCGCTTCTCCAGCACACGGCGAGCGTGGTAGCTGCTGAAACGCGAAGAAAGAAGCTGCAGAACACTGGCACTGAGCGTGCAGCTTTCCAGCGGAGAGAAAAAGCTACTTGAACACTCTGCAAGCCTTTCCACTCCCAAAAACATGCACATGGAAGGAGCTGCTGCAAAAGCGATGCTGTGCTCGCTGCTGCTCCTCCTGAAGCTCTGGCTGCTAAATCTGAGGCTTTCCTTCCAATTTCAAGCTGCAAAGCACTTGCTGAATTGCAGGGAAAGTCCGGGAGGCATTTGCTGTGCTGGCACACTTTCTCCTTCCTAGACAGAGTGGAAAAGCTTTTCCCTGCCGTGTAGGCGACAAGAGACGCATTGGACGGGCATCCGGAGCTGTCCGAAGGTAAGCGCCTGTTGCCGGCCTCTTTCGGCACAAGCCCCCGCTCCGGAGCGCACCGCGGCCGGCAGGATGCTCTCTGCCGGCGAAGGTGCCGCTTCTCCGGCAAGGAAGCCTCGCCCGCTTCTCCAGCACACGGAGAGCGTGCTAGCTGCTGAAACGTGAAGAAAGAAGCTGCAGAACACTGGCACTGAGCGTGCAGCTTTCCAGCGGAGAGAAAAAGCTACTTGAACACTCTGCAAGCCTTTCCACTCCCAAAAACATGCACATGGAAGGAGCTGCTGCAAAAGCGATGCTGTGCTCGCTGCTGCTCCTCCTGAAGCTCTGGCTGCTAAATCTGAGGCTTTCCTTCCAATTTCAAGCTGCAAAGCACTTGCTGAATTGCAGGGAAAGTCCGGGAGGCATTTGCTGTGCTGGCACACTTTCTCCTTCCTAGACAGAGTGGAAAAGCTTTTCCCTGCCGTGTAGGCGACAAGAGACGCATTGGACGGGCATCCGGAGCTGTCCGAAGGTAAGCGCCTGTTCCCGGCCTCTGTCGGCACAAGCCCCCGCTCCGGAGCGCACCGCGGCCGGCAGGATGCTCTCTGCCGGCGAAGGTGCCGCTTCTCCGGCAAGGAAGCCTCAGCCGCTTCTCCTGCACACGGCGAGCGTGCTAGCAGGTGAAACGTGAAGAAAGAAGTTGCAGAACACTGGCACTGAGCGTGCAGCTTTCCAGCGGAGAGAAAAAGCTACTTTAACACTCTGCAAGCCTTTCCACTCCCAAAAACATGCACATGGAAGGAGCTGCTGCAAAAGCGATGCTGTGCTCGCTGCTGCTCCTCCTGAAGCTCTGGCTGCTAAATCTGAGGCTTTCCTTCCAATTTCAAGCTGCAAAGCACTTGCTGAATTGCAGGGAAAGTCCGGGAGGCATTTGCTGTGCTGGCACACTTTCTCCTTCCTAGACAGAGTGGAAAAGCTTTTCCCTGCCGTGTAGGCGACAAGAGACGCATTGGACGGGCATCCGGAGCTGTCCGAAGGTAAGCGCCTGTTCCCGGCCTCTTTCGGCACAAGCCCCCGCTCCGGAGCGCACCGCGGCCGGCAGGATGCTCTCTGCCGGCGAAGGTGCCGCTTCTCCGGCAAGGAAGCCTCAGCCGCTTCTCCTGCACACGGAGAGCGTGCTAGCTGCTGAAGCGCGAAGAAAGAAGCTGCAGAACACTGGCACTGAGCGTGCAGCTTTCCAGCGGAGAGAAAAAGCTACTTGAACACTCTGCAAGCCTTTCCACTCCCAAAAACATGCACATGGAAGGAGCTGCTGCAAAAGCGATGCTGTGCTCGCTGCTGCTCCTCCTGAAGCTCTGGCTGCTAAATCTGAGGCTTTCCTTCCAATTTCAAGCTGCAAAGCACTTGCTGAATTGCAGGGAAAGTCCGGGAGGCATTTGCTGTGCTGGCACACTTTCTCCTTCCTAGACAGAGTGGAAAAGCTTTTCCCTGCCGTGTAGGCGACAAGAGACGCATTGGACGGGCATCCGGAGCTGTCCGAAGGTAAGCGCCTGTTCCCGGCCTCTGTCGGCACAAGCCCCCGCTCCGGAGCGCACCGCGGCCGGCAGGATGCTCTCTGCCGGCGAAGGTGCCGCTTCTCCGGCAAGGAAGCCTCAGCCGCTTCTCCTGCACACGGAGAGCGTGCTAGCTGCTGAAACGTGAAGAAAGAAGTTGCAGAACACTGGCACTGAGCGTGCAGCTTTCCAGCGGAGAGAAAAAGCTACTTGAACACTCTGCAAGCCTTTCCACTCCCAAAAACATGCACATGGAAGGAGCTGCTGCAAAAGCGATGCTGTGCTCGCTGCTGCTCCTCCTGAAGCTCTGGCTGCTAAATCTGAGGCTTTCCTTCCAATTTCAAGCTGCAAAGCACTTGCTGAATTGCAGGGAAAGTCCGGGAGGCATTTGCTGTGCTGGCACACTTTCTCCTTCCTAGACAGAGTGGAAAAGCTTTTCCCTGCCGTGTAGGCGACAAGAGACGCATTGGACGGGCATCCGGAGCTGTCCGAAGGTAAGCGCCTGTTCCCGGCCTCTTTCGGCACAAGCCCCCGCTCCGGAGCGCACCGCGGCCGGCAGGATGCTCTCTGCCGGCGAAGGTGCCGCTTCTCCGGCAAGGAAGCCTCAGCCGCTTCTCCAGCACACGGAGAGCGTGGTAGCTGCTGAAACGTGAGGAAAGAAGCTGCAGAACACTGGCACTGAGCGTGCAGCTTTCCAGCGGAGAGAAAAAGCTACTTTAACACTCTGCAAGCCTTTCAACTCCCAAAAACATGCACATGGAAGGAGCTGCTGCAAAAGCGATGCTGTGCTCGCTGCTGCTCCTCCTGAAGCTCTGGCTGCTAAATCTGAGGCTTTCCTTCCAATTTCAAGCTGCAAAGCACTTGCTGAATTGCAGGGAAAGTCCGGGAGGCATTTGCTGTGCTGGCACACTTTCTCCTTCCTAGACAGAGTGGAAAAGCTTTTCCCTGCCGTGTAGGCGACAAGAGACGCATTGGACGGGCATCCGGAGCTGTCCGAAGGTAAGCGCCTGTTCCCGGCCTCTGTCGGCACAAGCCCCCGCTCCGGAGCGCACCGCGGCCGGCAGGATGCTCTCTGCCGGCGAAGGTGCCGCTTCTCCGGCAAGGAAGCCTCGCCCGCTACTCCAGCACACGGAGAGCGTGCTAGCTGCTGAAACGTGAAGAAAGAAGCTGCAGAACACTGGCACTGAGCGTGCAGCTTTCCAGCGGAGAGAAAAAGCTACTTGAACACTCTGCAAGCCTTTCCACTCCCAAAAACATGCACATGGAAGGAGCTGCTGAAAAAGCGATGCTGTGCTCGCTGCTGCTCCTCCTGAAGCTCTGGCTGCTAAATCTGAGGCTTTCCTTCCAATTTCAAGCTGCAAAGCACTTGCTGAATTGCAGGGAAAGTCCGGGAGGCATTTGCTGTGCTGGCACACTTTCTCTTTCCTAGACAGAGTGGAAAAGCTTTTCCCTGCCGTGTAGGCGACAAGAGACGCATTAGACGGGCATCCGGAGCTGTCCGAAGGTAAGCGCCTGTTCCCGGCCTCTTTCGGCACAAGCCCCCGCTCCGGAGCACACCGCGGCCGGCAGGATGCTCTCTGCCGGCGAAGGTGCCGCTTCTCCGGCAAGGAAGCCTCGCCCGCTTCTCCAGCACACGGCGAGCGTGGTAGCTGCTGAAACGCGAAGAAAGAAGCTGCAGAACACTGGCACTGAGCGTGCAGCTTTCCAGCGGAGAGAAAAAGCTACTTGAACACTCTGCAAGCCTTTCCACTCCCAAAAACATGCACATGGAAGGAGCTGCTGCAAAAGCGATGCTGTGCTCGCTGCTGCTCCTCCTGAAGCTCTGGCTGCTAAATCTGAGGCTTTCCTTCCAATTTCAAGCTGCAAAGCACTTGCTGAATTGCAGGGAAAGTCCGGGAGGCATTTGCTGTGCTGGCACACTTTCTCCTTCCTAGACAGAGTGGAAAAGCTTTTCCCTGCCGTGTAGGCGACAAGAGACGCATTAGACGGGCATCCGGAGCTGTCCGAAGGTAAGCGCCTGTTCCCGGCCTCTTTCGGCACAAGCCCCCGCTCCGGAGCACACCGCGGCCGGCAGGATGCTCTCTGCCGGCGAAGGTGCCGCTTCTCCGGCAAGGAATCCTCAGCCGCTTCTCCTGCACACGGCGAGCGTGCTAGCAGGTGAAACGCGAAGAAAGAAGCTGCAGAACACTGGCACTGAGCGTGCAGCTTTCCAGCGGAGAGAAAAAGCTACTTGAACACTCTGCAAGCCTTTCCACTCCCAAAAACATGCACATGGAAGGAGCTGCTGCAAAAGCGATGCTGTGCTCGCTGCTGCTCCTCCTGAAGCTCTGGCTGCTAAATCTGAGGCTTTCCTTCCAATTTCAAGCTGCAAAGCACTTGCTGAATTGCAGGGAAAGTCCGGGAGGCATTTGCTGTGCTGGCACACTTTCTCCTTCCTAGACAGAGTGGAAAAGCTTTTCCCTGCCGTGTAGGCGACAAGAGACGCATTGGACGGGCATCCGGAGCTGTC